>NC_090259.1:43847980-44190480 GCF_037325665.1 Littorina saxatilis
TTTACCTTGTTTTTATCATAGTGACCTTCCGCAAATGACCTTGAGAGTTGTCCTCATATTTTTGCAGTCACCCCAAATTGACCTTGTTTTTATCCCAGTGACCTTTCGCAAATGACCTTGAGAGTTGTGTCGCGTTTTCAGCATGGACATTCACCAGGTGGTGAGGAAGACACAGAAGTGGGCCACCACCGCCAGCAACAGCATCGACAGCGAGGACGCTAAGCTGGTTGAGCAGGTGAGTGTTCTTGGTAAAAAAAAAAGCAGAATAGCTCAGATGGGTTGCAGATGTAACCAAGTGTACGAAGCACTGGAATCATATTATGTTTTTGACTATCAATTTGGTCCAAGCTCACTCCTGTTTGACCCGGGCTTTGCGTCCAAAGGTAATGTTTGTGTTTCATACACTTGGTAATTAACGTTACACGTGTGTTGCACTGTGTTGCAGGTCTCGACGCTTCACTCAGAGATGGTTCGCTGGATGGTGCACACCCTCTTAAGACTGGCCCCCGACAAGGAGGGTAACTCCCAGGAGGCCTCAGAGATGGCGCTACTGGGAAGCGTTTCGGTGCCGCAGCTTCACGAAAACGCCAAGCAGCTCTTTCAGTCCCTCCACACCTTCTCCAACTACGTCACCCTGTGAGTTATGGTTGAAGTTGATGGGGGTTTTTTTTCTTGCGAGGTGTACGTGTTACCGGGGAATCCCCCTTTTTAGACCCCCAATTAAATTAAGTCTTCCTTCTTTTTAAGACCCTCCTTTCTCAGATCTTCTGTTAATAGCCTCTGTAAATATACCTCAATTATCTTCTTCTTCTTCTTGTCGATCACTTACCTCAATTATAAGATTTCCCTCTCTTTTAAGAGCTCATTTTCTTTGATTTTTGAAGGTGGCAAAATGGCGGTTCCGTAGCAGAACCCCCTTTTAAGACATCCAAAAATCTGAATAAATCAGGTCTTAAAATGTGTGTCATTTTCACAGATGTTATGAGCAGTAAATCTGAGAAAACAGGGTCTTAGCAGCTAGGGAGTCTTGAATTTGGGGGTCCTAATTGGGATGAAGGGGGGAGGGGGGGGAGGTGCGGTGGGGGTTGCAGCTTAATTCCACTGTGTGCAATTAATTGATGGGTGCAAGGTGTGCAAGTCAACAAGACATCGCTTCAATTCAATGTTTCACCATTTGTTCCGTTTAATCATCTTGTAGCTGTAGTTGTGTGAATTTACGGAGGATAATCATCTGAGTGTGCCCGTGAAGAGTTTTGCACAGAAACTTAAAGCATGCTGATGAAGTACTTAAAGCCAGCTCATGTCACCAAAACTGAAGCAGTGTGCTAGAATATTTAGTCTGTTAATGTGCAAATTGAAGACTCAACTCAAGACTCTCAAAGATTTTACTTTTAAAAACAAGAAAAATTGCCTTGCAGTGTCAGGCGGTTTGAAACATAAAATACAATTGCACTAAAAATATCTAAGAGTTTCTGAGAAATCACTGAAACAGACACACACATGTACACATGCAAACACGCACGCACGCACACATGCAGGGAAACACGCCTGCTAGTGCTTGCTCACACACACACTTACACACACACTCACGCGTGCACACATGCACAGACACTTGAAGTGATGGTTTGTGATATGCTAGATATGCTAGATATGCTAGGCCTACACACCAATGCTTTCAAAATACAGTTGTCATGGTGAGAGGAAAACAAAACCGACACCTTGCTGAGATGACTCGAGGAGTGGGAATGCAGGTGTAAAATCCAGCAGCATCTCGTGAAGGGGAGATTTTCATACAACGATCCAGTATGCAGATTCTTATATACTATGCCTGCGTTTTACACTTGTTGATTGCCTTTTAGGCGTCTTCTTTGTTCTTACAGTTTCATGTATTTTTTACAATTGTTTTTTTGTTTTTTCTTGTTTTGAATTGGGCTTATTATTCTAGGCTAGTATGTTTTTGTTCTTGACTGCTGTTGTTTTTTCAGGTTAGCAACAGTCTGTGATGTTTTTAGGTTTGAAAAATGTTTGACATGTACTCTAGCTCACACAGTTTATTTAGATCACAAGATTTACAGGTGTGACATATGTGTGCAGGCAGTTTTGAAGGTATGACAATATGAGGCACGCAGGTGTTACGGCAGGTGTGAAATTATACATACAGGTGTCATGACAGGTGTAGCATCATGCATAGAGGTGTTATGACAGGTGTAACATGATACATGCAGGTGTTACAACAGGTATAACCAGATACATGCAGGACAAGTGTAACTTGATGCATGCAGGTGTCCGGCCACGTGAGATGTGATATGATGCATGCCGGTGTGACAGCAAGTGTAACACAATTCATGCAGGTATTTTAACTAGTGAACCATAAGGCCTACTGATATTGTGACAGTTGCAACATGGCGCAAACAGGTGTTGTGACTTGATGAGCACAGGTGTAGACATGTGTTAAAATTTGTGACAGGTGTGGTATGATGTGTGCAGGTGCTGTGATGGGATTGTGATGGAGAACACACAGAAGCGTCAGGATACGAACGAGGACAACGCCGACCATGAGCTGAAAGACCTGCACAGATTGAGGGTGGGTAGCTTATATTTTGTGCATCTGTCTGTCTGTCTGTCTGTTTGTCTGTCTGTGTCTGTCGGAATGTCTGTCTGTTTGCCTCTCTAACTGTCTGTATCTTTGAATGTCAATCTGTCTGAACAAAATGTCTGTCTGTCAGAATGTCTGTCTGTCTGTCTGTCTGTCTGTCTGTCTGTCTGTCTGTCTGTCTGTCTGTTCATTCATCTGTCTATTCGTCTGTCTGTCTGTCTGTCTGTCTGTCTGTCTGTCTGTCTGTCGGTGGGTATGGGCATTCTTGTTAGTTTTAAATCTTGAGCTTATGGTTTGCATGGAGCTATGCTCATTGATACTTGTAGCAATATACACACATGGTTACACAGTACACGTACACATAATGGTTACACACTTTCTGTTGCTATGGTTACACACTGTCTGTTGCTATGGTAAAACACTGCCTCTTGCTATGGTTACACACTCCACATAATGGTTTCACTCTATCTGTTAATTGCAATGGTAACAAACTGTCTGTTGCTGTGGTTACACACTATCTGTTGCTATGGTTTCACACTATCTGTTGCTATGGTTTCACACTATCTGTTGCTATGGTAAAACACTGCCTCTTGCTATGGTTACACACTACACGTAATGGTTTCACACTACCTGTTGCTATGGTAACAAACTGCCTGTTGCTATGGTCACCAGACGGAGAACGAGGACTGGATCCACACGGCCCAGATCCTGATGAGCCAGCTGACAGGGGAAAGCATTGAGGAGTTGTTCCCCCAGCGTGCCTCCACCACCCTCAGCAAAGCCTCCCAGCCCCCTGACACTCCAGCCGCTGGTGGTACCGTGACATACAGAGACCACGAGAAACTGGAGTCTACCGCCGACAATGTCGATGTAAGCATTTTGCTTTGTCTTAACACTTTCCACCCCACCTATGTTAACCAAGTTTTTTTTAGCCGAGACCAGCTGTGCTGCAGCAGGTCACTCAGAATTGTAGTAACTGTGTAGCAACTGTACGTGTATCAACACGCTAAAATGTAGGCGTTAGATGGATGTTACAGGAAGCGACTGAAGCTAACAGTCTGAGTGGATATATCCGTACCTGGTCAAATAGAGCCATATCATATAAGTGAGTACGGATATATTTGTACCTGGGAGACAATGAGTTAAAAGGGTGTTCCACTGTATTGATATCTCAGCACCTGATGCAGGAGAGTTGGTTGGTTGTAGATGTTTTTGTCTTGAGAACTGAGCGGGTCATCCAAGACGGATTCGGCATCGATCTCATTCTGTTCACATTCAAGGCGTGTTTGACGAAGAGTTTCTGTGTGCTGTGACTGTGATCGTTCCTGACTTGTCTGTCTCAACAGTCTGCTCACCTGCTTCTAGCTCATCCATCCAGGGTTGTGTTTGTGTTTCTGTGTGCTGTGACTCTGTGATGATACCTGACTTGTCTGTCTCAACAGTCTGCTCACCTGCTTCTAGCTCATCCATCCAGGGTTGTGTTTGTGTTTCTGTGTGCTGTGACTCTGTGATGATACCTGACTTGTCTGTCTCAACAGTCTGCTCACCTGCTTCTAGCTCATTCATCCAGGGTTGTGTTGGTGTTACTGTGTGCTGTGACTCTGTGATGATACCTGACTTGTCTGTCTCAACAGTCTGCTCACCTGCTTCTAGCTCATTCATCCAGGGTTGTGTTGGTGTTTCTCCCCCTGAGCTATTAAAAATGTAACACCACAATCACCTTTGGAGGCGAAGTCCAATCAAACAGGATTTAGAATTTTAGAGCTTATTTCTAAACCCTATAAAAACTGTTATGCACTCGCAAAGGAATCCATGAACATACAGAGAGACAAAAGCCGCCAGACCCCATCACAAACAGAACTCTACAATCCACAGGTGTTGCCTTGCGAGCTATAAATAGCTCGCAACTTCTAAGGCGAACAACTCTGCAGAGTCTGCTGTGAAGGGCGACAGTAGTCTCCCTGTCACATTAACGATCATTGGAGATCAATCCCTTGGCATGAAACAATAATGTGTAGAAATAGTCATGTTCAAAATTTAGTACAGTGGAACTCCCTTTTTACAACCTCCAAAAATCTGAGAAAAGCAAGTCTTAGAAAAGAGGGAGTCTTCAAAGGGAGGTAAGTTTACACAGGTTATGAACAGATAATCTGAAGAAAAAAAGATCTTATCAATCAATCAATCAATCAATCAATCAATATGAGGCTTATATCGCGCGTATTCCGTGGGTACAGTTCTAAGCGCAGGGATTTTGTGAAATTTTTTTTATGCAATTTATATCGCGCACATATTCAAGGCGCAGGGATTTATTTATGCCGTGTGAGATGGAATTTATTTTACACAATACATCACGCATTCACATCGGCCAGCAGATCGCAGCCATGTCGGTGCATATCCTACTTTTCACGGCCTATTATTCTAAGTCACACGGGTATTTTGGTGGACATTTTTATCTATGCCTATACAATTTTGCCAGGAAAGACCCTTTTGTCAATCGTGGGATCTTTAACGTGCACACCCCAATGTAGTGTACACGAAGGGACCTCGGTTTTTCGTCTCATCCGAAAGACTAGCACTTGAACCCACCACCTAGGTTAGGAAAGGGGGGAGAAAATTGCTAACGCCGTGACCCAGGGTCGAACTCGCAACCTCTCGCTTCCGAGCGCAAGTGCGTTACCACTCGGCCACCCAGTCCATATCTTAAAAGGGGGGATTCCACTGTACCAAAATCCTAGCTAGTTTTAGTTCTCTCCCTTACTGTGTTAGATATCACTGACCAATTAGAACATATGTTCGAGTCAAACAGAGTAGTTTTCCTTTCATTTTGTGTGTCTTTTTTCCCATCAGGCCCCAGGAACGCCAGCAGACGGCGAGCAGTCAGTCGAGGTTCCTCAAACACCGAGGGAGCTGACATCAGCACCACCGACACAGGAAGGGAAGGAGGGTGAGGCAGGAGGGGAAGAAAGTTCCGCTGCACAGGATGAGGGTGTTCCGGAAACTTCTGCGGAAGCGGCAGATCAACCAATGCCAGCTCTTCAGGTGGAGGTCAGTATATGGAAATAGCAGGGTCAGCTATTAAAGAGGTCGCAGTGATGTTATAGAATAAAAAAACAAGTCGCGTAAGGCGAAAATACAATATTTAGTCAAGTAGCTGTCGAACTCACAGAATGAAACTGAACGCAATGCCATTTTTCAGCAAGACCGTATACTCGTAGCATCGTCAGTCCACCGCTCATGGCAAAGGCAGTGAAATTGACAAGAAGAGCGGGATAGTTGTTGCGCTAAGAAGGATAGCACGCTTTTCTGTACCTCTCTTTGTTTTAACTTTCTGAGCGTGTTTTTAATCCAAACATATCATATCTATATGTTTTTGGAATCAGGAACCGACAAGGAATAAGATGAAAGTGTTTTTAAATTGATTTGGACAATTTAATTTTGATAATAATTTTTATATATTTAATTTTCAGAGCTTGTTTTTAATCCGAATATAACATATTTATATGTTTTTGGAATCAGGAAATGATGGAGAATAAGATAAACGTAAATTTGGATCGTTTTATAAATTTTTATTTTTTTTTTACAATTTTCAGATTTTTAATGACCAAAGTCATTAATTAATTTTTAAGCCACCAAGCTGAAATGCAATACCGAAGTCCGGGCTTTGTCGAAGATTACTTGACCAAAATTTCAACCAATTTGGTTGAAAAATGAGGGCGTGACAGTGCCGCCTCAACTTTCACGAAAAGCCGGATATGACGTCATCAAAGACATTTATAAAAAAAATGAAAAAAACGTTCGGGGATTTCATACCCAGGAACTCTCATGTCAAATTTCATAAAGATCGGTCCAGTAGTTTAGTCTGAATCGCTCTACACACACACACGCGCACACACGCACACACGCACGCACACACGCACATACACCACGACCCTCGTTTCGATTCCCCCTCGATGTTAAAATATTTAGTCAAAACTTGACTAAATATAAAAAGCAACGTTGGTGCTAATTAAATGAGAGAAAATGAAAATGTAAGAGAAAGAGAAAAGGACTCAACTCGTCTTTGACTCGTCGACATTATATACGTGTCTGGTCTAAATATCGGACCCTATTGCTATGTTGAAAACACAACAGCTATTTATATCCAACATGGCGGACTGTCATTCCTTACTTTGTCCCATCCAGAAGAAGGCAGTGACAACAAGCTGTCCAAGTATTGATTAAGAATGTTCAAAACCAAGTTACTGTTGTGTTCTCTTTTTTGTTTAAGAGAAAGAGAGAATCAAAGAAGAGATGGGAGATAAGATACATGTACTAAATGCTTGTGTTGCTTCATTTACCTTTGATTTTAAACATTGAAACATTTGTTTTACTCTTTTTGTTACATACCCCACAGACGAAACGTGCAAATTTCAATACGGAAAATCTAAATTTGAGTCGTTGATGCCCTTGTGTTCTGACCCTTCATGTGTATAATTATTTTTGGCAGGGGGTCTTACGTTGATTTATTTTTCTTAGTTGAATCTGTTTTTATATTCCTTGCAAGAAAGCCTTTACCTTACCGTTTGATTTATTGTAATGTTTTAACTTTTTCTCAGAAATCTTTTATTTTTACAACTGTTTTATGTTTTCAGTGTTAAGTTGTATGAATGTACACCACAAACGAAAGTGCGTGCACACAAATGAAAATATTTGTTGGCACTTGATGCAATTTTTCTCTGTTTGTGTTATATCAGGAAGCAGATGCAAAACCAGACAAAGGCGAACGCATGGAGATACTGGGGGGAGATGAAAACACTCATCTGGCTGGTCTTCAGGACCCAGCACGCCAGGTAGGTCACTTTTCCATGTACAGTGGAATCAGAGCTCCCTTTTAAGACCTCAAAACAATTAACCTGAGACTTTCAGGTGTGAAAAATGAGGTGTAGTCTGTAAATGGGGGTACATTTACACACTCAAGAGGAATCCTGGAAAACATGGTCGTGAAATTGGGGATGTCTCCCTCTCTCTGGTAAAACATTTTAGCCAAAAGTGTGGAGGGTGTCTGTGTACACTCCTGTTATTTTGTTTCACATGTTCACACACGCACAGACACACAGACACATTTACACACACACACACACACACACACACACACACACACACACACACACACACACACACACACACACACACACACACACACACACACACACACACACACAATCTCTCTTTCTCTCTCTACCCCCCTCTTCTGTCTCTCTCCCCACCCCCCTCATTTTCAACCCCCATCATTCTCCAAACTGACAGCTGGATATATATGTATAACTGTGTGTATGTTCACCAGGAGTTGGTGACGACCCCAGTGAAGACGGTTGGAGCGCCTGACACTAAGAAAGCCTTCGAGGCTCTGGCTGCCGTCAACTCCCTGCAGGATCAGCTCATGTGAGTTGCCGCTCGTAACTGATTATCGTCATTTTGGGACTGTAAGATGCAATTTAATTGGGCCCCAGGGTTTCCCACAGATGCTTTTTGACTCACATGCGAAGCAAAAGTGAGTCTATGTACTCACCCGAGTCGTCCGTCCGTCCGTCCCCCCGTCCGTCCGGACGTCCGTCCGGAAAACTTTAACGTTGGATATTTCTTGGACACTATTCAGTCTATCAGTACCAAATTTGGCAAGATGGTGTATGATGACAAGGCCCCAAAAAACATACATAGCATCTTGACCTTGCTTCAAGGTCAAGGTCGCAGGGGCCATAAATGTTGTCTAAAAAACAGATATTTTTCACATTTTTCACATTTTCTCTGAAGTTTTTGAGATTCAATACCTCACCTATATATGATATATAGGGCAAAGTAAGCCCCATCTTTTGATACCAGTTTGGTTTACCTTGCTTCAAGGTCAAGGTCACAGGAGCTCTTCAAAGTTGGATTGTATACATATTTTGAAGTGACCTTGACCCTGAACTATGGAAGATAACTGTTTCAAACTTAAAAATTATGTGGGGCACATGTTATGCTTTCATCATGAGACACATTTGGTCACATATGATCAAGGTCAAGGTCACTTTGACCCTTATGAAATGTGACCAAAATAAGGTAGTGAACCACTAAAAGTGACCATATCTCATGGAAGAAAGAGCCAATAAGCACCATTGTACTTCCTATGTCTTGAATTAACAGCTTTGTGTTGCATGACCTTGGATGACCTTGACCTTAGGTCACATGTATTTTGGTAGGAAAAATGTGTAAAGCAGTTCTTAGTGTATGATGTCATTGCTAGGTTTAGTTATTTGACCTTGACCCTGAAGGTCAAGGTCATGTAAAGGTCAAGGTCAAGCATGTGAGTCGTATGGGCTTTGCCCTTCTTGTTTTGTTTGTTTGTTTGCTTAACGCCCAGCCGACCACGAAGGGCCATATCAGGGCGGTGCTGCTTTGACATATGACGTGCGCCACACACAAGACAGAAGTCACAGCACAGGCTTCATGTCTCACCCAGTCACATTATTCTGACACCGGACCAACCAGTCCTAGCACTAACCCCATATTGCCAGACGCCAGGCGGAGCAGCCACTAGATTGCCAATTTTAAAGTCTTAGGTATGACCCGGTCGAGGTTCGAACCCACGACCTCCCGATCACGGGGCGGACGCCTCACCACTAGGCCAACCGTGCCGGTCCCACAAATGCTCTGTCAAGAGCATCCCAAATCGGGGTTCGATCCTCATTTTTGGCGAGGGATTTATTTCCCAGAGTCAACTTTGTGCACACTCTCCTCAGTGTCCGAACACCCCCCTGCATGTGTACGCATGCGCACAATAAAGAACCCAAGTTCACAGCGAAAGTCTCAGGGCTTGGAAACATGAATACATGCATGCAAGAAAAAGAAAGAGGAAAAAAAATAGAGCTGCACTGAATGGCAGCTCACTTTCCACAGTGAGAAAGTGGCCCGAATTTCCATGAGGGTTACCTCACAGTACTATATGAAATCGTATCCTTATCCTTGACTTTAGAGGGCCCCAACACAGAAAGACTTTTGGAAGTTCTGTGAGACCTCCACAAAAGCGTTACAGTATTTATCATATATGTGACCCTCCACCACGGAATGATCGAGTCGCATGTCACCTTTGCATAATTTTTATATTTTCTTAGAGTTTGTATGCTCCGTCCAGTGGTGAAAGCCCCGAAAGCGGCATATGGCTGCCTGAATGCCTAAAAACGGTCATACACGTAAAAACCCACTTGTGTAAAAACATGAGTGAACATGGGAGTTTCAGCCCATGAATGAAGAAGAAGAATATGCATTTAGAGCTTACTTCCCTTTGTTTATCAGACCCACTTTATGTCCACAGCATGACAGAGCAGCGCGCCCAGATAGCAGAAGAGAGAGCCATGGCGGCAGAGTCGGAGCTGGCGGAAACACAGGAGATGGTTCGCTCGCTGCAGAAACAGATGGAGAAGTTGACGCTTGGTGCGGAGGCGTCGACCGTGTCGTCTGCTATCCCAAGAGTGACCCCCACTGTAGCCACCCCCTCTCAGGCTTTGGACTCACCCCGACAGCCTTCCTCTGCTGACGGGTCCAAGGGCGACGGCAAGAAGAGAGACAAGGAGCGCACAAAGTCTTCAGCAAAACCCAAAAAGAAAGCGACATAGAGACAGTGTGTGTGTGTGATACAATTTTTGTTTGTTTGTTCGTTCATGGGCTGAAACTCCCACGGCTTTTACGTGTATGACCGTTTTTACCCCGCCATTTAGGCAGCCATACGCCGCTTTCGGAGGAAGCATGCTGGGTATTCTCGTGTTTCTATAACCCACCGAACTCTGACATGGATTACAGGATCTTTTTCTTGGTCTTGTGCTTGCGTGTACACACGGGGGTTGTTCGGACACCGAGGAGAGTCTGCACACAAAGTTGACTCTGAGAAATAAATCTCTCGCCGAACGTGGGGACGAACTCACGCTGACAGCGGCCAACTGGATACAAATCCAGTGCGCTACCGACTGAGCTACATCCCCGCCCCCGATCTGGAAACAAATCAGGTCTTAAATTGGGGGTACATTTACAGATGTTAAGAACAAAACGTCTGAGAAAACAGGGTCTTAAAAGTGAGGGAGTCTTAAATTGGGGGGGGGGGGGGGTCTTACAAGGGGGGTTCCACTGTAGTGAAAGCGAACTACTCTCCTCTCTTCAAGATGTAACAATAGTTTGTAAGCCGTAATCATGATCACAGTGGACTTGCTGGGTCTCTGAAAGTAATTGTTGATGTAAGTATTTATACCGTTTTTAGTTTTTTTAAGGATGTAATATGTGCTAATGAGGCTGTGGCATTCTGTGATTTGTCCAAATGGACTGACCTTGTGACCTTGCCCTGCACTAATTGTTCAGGTGTCTGAGGGACCGTAATTTTTGTCTCGGTCTCTGAAAGTAATTGCTGGTGTCAGTATTTGTACTTTAAAAAAAATTAAACATGTAATCCGTCCATGTGCTGCCGAGACTTAGCATTCTGTGATGTGTCCTATTGGACTGACCGTGACTTGTGACCTTGCACTGTACCAATTGTTCATGTGAATAAGAGACCGTAATTTTTGTGTCTGTTCTTATTACACCCTTTACATATTGTGATAATTTGTCATGTTTAAGAACAATTTTTGGAAGGTGTCAAAATCTACCTTGAACAAACTGCTGACCAAGAATTAGTCTGAGTTTAGATTGAAGTTGTATCTTACCCATTGCGTATATTGTACGCTGACTTATTTTAAAATGAAGGCAATTTTGATGACGTCAAGAGCTTTTTGTTGTTTAAATTACTCTGAACTTTTATCCATGTGGATGTACTGCTGTTTTTAAATTTTCATTGAAAATATTTGTGTATATATTTGATACATATTTTCCATGCAGAAAATTGCATTGTTGAGTTTCATGACTAATTGTACTTAGTGAAGTTAGCATTAGCAGATGTTTTAAATGTTTTATTCCAACTTGATACACACTGAACTGCTGTTAGAGTTGTTGTGAATGTTTTAGTCCAACATAAATATAAGACTGCTGTTGGTGTTTTCAGGAACATTCCAATTCATTTATCACATGGTAAACTGCTTTTGAGTGTGCAGTATGTGAATATATGTCTCTCACTAAACTGCTGTTGGGGCTGTTTGTGAAGGTTTGATTCCAACAGGTCCCTTACCCCCCGCGGGTTAGGGGGAAAAATTTACCCGATGCTCCCCAGCATGTCGTAAGAGGCGACTAACGGATTCTGTTTCTCCTTTTACCCTTGTTAAGTGTTTCTTGTATAGAATATAGTCAATGTTTGTAAAGATTTTAGTCAAGCAGTATGTAAGAAATGTTAAGTCCTTTGTACTGGAAACTTGCATTCTCCCAGTAAGGTCATATATTGTACTACGTTACAAGCCCCTGGAGCAATTTTTTGATTAGTGCTTTTGTGAACAAGAAACAATTAACAAGTGGCTCTATCCCATCTCCCCCCTTTCCCCGTCGCGATATAACCTTGAACGGTTGAAAACGACGTTAAACACCAAATAAAGAAAGAAAGAACAGTTCCCTTGTAAAACTGCTGACTTCCTGAGCATATTTATTCTGATTCATGCACAAGTATGTGAAACTGCTGTCAGTGTCTTTCTGAACTTGCTATTTAGTTACGTAGTCACCTGCAAGACTGCTGTTTTGTACTATTCTGAATGTGCTGTTCCAACATGTCACATTCAAAACTGCTGTTTTAATTGTACTATTCTGAATGTGATGTTTCAACATGTTATTACATTCAAAACTGCTGTTTTGTACTATTCTGAATGTGATGTTCCAACATGTCACATGCAAAACTGCTGTTTTGTACTATTCTGAATGTGATGTTCCAACATATGTTACATTCAAAACTGCTGTTTTGTACTATTCTGAATGTGATGTTGCAACATGTCACATGCAAAACTGCTGTTTTGTACTAATCTGAATGCGTTGTTCCAACATGTTACATTCAAAACTGCTGACTGTGGTTGAGTTGAATGATTTATTCCAACATATACAAAGAGCCTGCTGTGATACCAAGCCTTATAGGGGAAAAGGTTCACATTAATCTGCATTGCAAGAATAAGAATAAAACAACAGTTCCAGCTAACCTTGAACGGTTGAAAACGACGTTAAACACCAAATACAGAAAGAAAGTAAAGAAAGAACAGTTCCAGCTGCAGTGTTTTTTCAGGTTCTGCATGCTCTTCACATTGTGGTCAGTGCTATCATGTTTGATTTCTGCAAGCCAGTAACTAGTAGCGTGAGGCTGTCAAATGAATTATTCACCAGTCCAGTTTCCTTTTTTTCTGATCTGTAGGGTACAGTGGTACCTGTGATGAAAGGACACCCTTTGAACCAGCCAACAAGGTCCCAAAATTGCACAATTGGAGGAAGAGGGGCCGAGTGGGAGCTTCTTTTAAAAATATTTAAAATATTGTTTGGATTTGCTTCCAATACAGGAGTGAAATGATCAGCATTGATGTGACCATACAGCATTACCAGTGAATAAAGTTGGTATGGTTTTCATTGACTGGGGTTTTGTCTGTGATTAATATGAGCGAGGCTTGATTGTTGGAAGATTTATTTTCCATTGTTACAAAATCATGTTTTGGAAAAAAAGTATGTTTTGTCTTGTCGTGTTTCTGCTCTTGTCAGTACATGTGATAGGCTTTGTATGCTTCTGCATAACATCTACTCTATGCTGTCAGTTATGCTTAAATGTGCAGAACATAAAAAGTTGACATACTCTCATAATATGACTAAGTCAGTCTGCTACACATTTTAACTCTCGATATGCACTGTGTGTACTCTGTCACATAACAAAACTACCAGACCAGCGCTGCTGTTTATAAGTGGATGAAGCACCAATCACAGTTCAAAGGCAAAGCATGTGTCAAAGTATTTTTTACCCGTCGTGCGCGCACACAAACACGCACATAAAGACATGCATACACAACACACACCTCACACGGACTGAGAGGGATGGAGGCAGACAGAGAGAGTGAGGAAGAGAGAGAGTGAGGGAGAGAGTGAGGGAGGGAGAGAGTGAGGGAGAGAGAGAGTGAGGGAGAGAGAGAGAGTGAGGGAGAGAGTGAGGGAGAGAGAGAGTGAGGGAGAGAGTGAGGGAGAGAGTGAGGGAGAGAGAGAGTGAGGGAGAGAGAGAGTGAGGGAGAGAGAGAGTGAGGGAGATAGTGAGGGAGAGAGAGAGTGAGGGAGAGAGAGAGGGAGAGAGAGTGAGGGAGAGAGTGAGGGAGAGAGAGTGAGGGAGAGAGAGAGAGGGAGAGAGAGTGAGGCAGAGAGAGAGAGTGTGGGAGAGATCAGTGAGGGAGAGAGAGTCAGGGAGAGAGAGAGAGAGGGAGAGAGAGTGAGGGAGAGAGAGTGAGGGAGAAAGAGAGTGGGAGAGATCAGTGAGGGAGAGAGGACGAGAGCACAGACAAACACAACCATTCAGCACAAGGCACAGGAAAAAAATCACCGACAGTGACATTCATGTTTATTTAAGTCCACCATAAAAATTATACATATACAAATCTATATACATGGACGAAACTCTCTCCGTCTGTAGCATCACAGTGGCTTTTTTGGTAGCGCACATATAATAGTTCTAAGATAACGCCTTGACATAATTATATCTGCGCAAAACATGCACCTGATGTGAAACATCATCTCAGAGGCTTTTGATGGTCCCATGGGCGTTGCAATACAGTGGAACCCCTTTTAAGACCTCTGAAACTCTGACCAAATCAGGTCTCAAAAAAGGAGGGAGTCTTAAAATGGCGGTACATTTATAAAGATTATGAAGAGAATATTTGAGAATGCAGGGTCTGAAAAAGGTGGGAAGTCTTAAACTGGGGGTCTTAAAAGGGGGTTCCCCTGTATTGTCTTCTCTAAGTCAGTAATGCAGGAGTAAGTACACTAAATACTGGCTCTCAGTTCCAATGCTTGAAGGTATAGACTAAGCTGACAATTGTATAGGGCTCTTAAAGGCATATGTACTCGATGACTATACACGCTAATTGCTTTACCAACAGCTGGAGACATGCTAAATTAAGTTCCCTGCAAAATATTGTGGTCTAGGACCCCTTCAATGTTGAGATATGTTAATTTTCATTTTGATCTGGATCGTCCTATTTATAGATTTGGCAACACATGTAACGTTGATGCAAGGGAGCTAACACCGCGGCTTTGTTGACATCCTCACTTTTTCAGAGGCTAGAACAAGCTGTAATGCATGTATTATGGTCCGCGCATGGTGACATATCGTCATTATATGGTCTTATGGTGCGTTTGACATCGATTATGGGCAAACTACACTTTGTAAACACGGGAGCGCGTACATATGCCTTTAAGTAGGAGATGAGTTTAGAGACTTTATTCCGGGATAAACTGCATTGAGGGTACACTTTATCCGGGACTAAAGTCTGTAAACTCGACTCGTGCATACTGACCCAGGGTGCAAATTTTAATTTAAAAAGAGTTAGATAAATTACATTTATGAATCCATGCAGAAATGTACACAGGCAAAACACACATGCACACAAAAAGCTTGAAGACGGAGTTTTAAGGATGAACAAGAAAGAAAATATAAATCAGATCTCTCGTGTATTATGTATGCTTGTAAAATTCAAATATCTAATCAAAAGGCATAATTGTGCAAAGCCTGCAGTAAAATATCTCCAACGAAGAAGAAAAAAAAAGTGTTTAAAACAATCAACTGTCTTCAAATTTATTTCTCAAGGTAACTCCTGAGCAACAGTAGAATTGACTGCCGCCTTGTGTGTGTGTGCTTGCCAACAAATACCCATCATGTCACTCACTCAGCTGAAGTCAAGACCTAGTCCTTATTTTGTAAACTTCACAGAGATGTGAGAGAGAAGACAAATTGTCATGAAATGATCACTCGTGTGTGTTGAGAATCGATGTGCAGCAAGTTTATATAATGTGAAAACTAGGACTGCGTCAGTGTCCGCTGTGTTGAACCACCGGTTGTCGTGGGATACGACTTTTCTTTCAACGTCGAAGATTCTCGCTTCAGAACATTCAGCAAGGTCTGTGAACTTTCCAAAATCTGAAACAAGACAAAAAGGATTTTCAAACAAGTGATGGTGGGAATTAACAGAAAGAAGAAAAACAAGTCGCGTAAGGCGAAATTACTACATTTAGTCAAGCTGTGGAACTCACAGAATGAAACTGAACGCACTGCATTTTTTCACAATGACCGTGGTCCGCCGCTTATGCAAAATGGAGTGAAACTGACGAGCCTGTTCAGCGCGGTAGTGGTTTCGCTGTGCTGCATAGCACGCTTTTCTGTACCTCTCTTCGTTTGAACTTTCTAAGCGTGTTTTTAATCCAAACATATCATATCTATATGTTTTTGGAATCAGGAACCGACAAGGAATAAGATGAAATTGTTTTTAAATCGATTTCGGAAATTTGATTTTGATAATAATTTTTATATTTTTAATTTTCAGACCTTGTTTTTAATCCGAATATAACATATTTATATGTTTTTGGAATCAGAAAATGATGAAGAATAAGATGAACGTAAATTTGGATCGTTTTATAAAAAAATAATTTTAATTACAATTTTAAGATTTTTAATGACCAAAGTCATTAATTAATTTTTAAGCCACCAAGCTGAAATGCAATACCGAAGTCCGGCCTTCGTCGAAGATTGCTTGGCCAAAATTTCAATCAATTTGATTGAAAAATGAGGGTGTGACAGTGCCGCCTCAACTTTTACAAAAAGCCGGATATGACGTCATCAAAGACATTTATCGAAAAAATGAAAAAAACGTCCGGGGATATCATACCTAGGAACTCTCATGTCAAATTTCATAAAGATCGGTCCAGTAGTTTACTCTCAATCGTTCTACACACACACACAGACACACATACACCACGACCCTCGTCTCGATTCCCCCTCTATGTTAAAACATTTAGTCACAACTTGACTAAATGTAAAAATCAGTTTCAACAGAAATAAAGCACTGTAAATACTAAACCAAAGTGCTCTACCTAAATCTTCATTCTACATTGTGAGTAATGCATAAATAACCAACAATGATTATTTGAACTACCCAACAGCAAACGTCTTTGAAATTGAAAAAAAGATTCTCCTCAATTTGAACTAATCCTTGAATGCCCCAAGACCTTCCCGAAGAAATCATGTTTTGAACAGCTGGTAAAGCACAAAAGATACCAGTTTTTACTTCAGTCCAGATGACTTGGGTTATAAATGTGAGAAACATGCATATTTTGTAAAGAAATTCTAAAACACATTTTCCAAACAGAAAAAACAAGTCGCGTAAGGCGAAAATACAACATTTAGTCAAGTAGCTGTCGAACTCACAGAATGAAACTGAACGCAACGCAACGCAGCAAGACCGTATACTCGTAGCATCGTCACTCCACCGCCCGTGGCAAAGGCAGTGCCAGTGGAATTGACAAGAAGAGCGGGGTATTCGTTGCGCTGAGAAGGATAGCACGCTTTTCTGTACCTCTCTTCGTTTTACCTTTCTGAGCGTGTTTTCAATCCAAACATATCATATCTATATGTTTTTGGAATCAGGAACCGACAAGGAATAAGATGAAAGTGTTTTTAAATTGATTTTGAAAACAAAATTTTGATAATAATTTTTATATATTTAATTTTCAGAGCTTGTTGTTAATCCAAATATAACATATTTATATGTTTTTGGAATCAGCAAATGATGGAGAATAAGATGAACGTAAATTTGGATCGTTTTATAAAAAATTTTTTTTTTTTACAATTTTCAGATTTTTAATGACCAAAGTCATTAATTAATTTTTAAGCCACCAAGCTGAAATGCAATACCGAAGTCCGGGCTTCGTCGAACATTACTTGACCAAAATTTCAACCAATTTGGTTGAAAAATGAGGGCGTGACAGTGCCGCCTCAACTTTCACGAAAAGCCGGATATGATGTCATCAAAGACATTTATCAAAAAAATGAAAAAAACGTCTGAGGATATCATACCTAGGAACTCTCATGTCAAATTTCATAAAGATCGGTCCAGTAGTTTACTCTCAATCGTTCTACACACACACACAGACACACATACACCACGACCCTCGTCTCGATTCCCCCTCTATGTTAAAACATTTAGTCACAACTTGACTAAATGTAAAAATCAGTTTCAACAGAAATAAAGCACTGTAAATACTAAACCAAAGTGCTCTACCTAAATCTTCATTCTACATTGTGAGTAATGCATAAATAACCAACAATGATTATTTGAACTACCCAACAGCAAACGTCTTTGAAATTGAAAAAAAGATTCTCCTCAATTTGAACTAATCCTTGAATGCCCCAAGACCTTCCCGAAGAAATCATGTTTTGAACAGCTGGTAAAGCACAAAAGATACCAGTTTTTACTTCAGTCCAGATGACTTGGGTTATAAATGTGAGAAACATGCATATTTTGTAAAGAAATTCTAAAACACATTTTCCAAACAGAAAAAACAAGTCGCGTAAGGCGAAAATACAACATTTAGTCAAGTAGCTGTCGAACTCACAGAATGAAACTGAACGCAACGCAACGCAGCAAGACCGTATACTCGTAGCATCGTCACTCCACCGCCCGTGGCAAAGGCAGTGCCAGTGGAATTGACAAGAAGAGCGGGGTATTCGTTGCGCTGAGAAGGATAGCACGCTTTTCTGTACCTCTCTTCGTTTTAACTTTCTGAGCGTGTTTTTAATCCAAACATATCATATCTATATGTTTTTGGAATCAGGAACCGACAAGGAATAAGATGAAAGTGTTTTTAAATTGATTTCGAAAACAAAATTTTGATAATAATTTTTATATATTTAATTTTCAGAGCTTGTTGTTAATCCAAATATAACATATTTATATGTTTTTGGAATCAGCAAATGATGGAGAATAAGATGAACGTAAATTTGGATCGTTTTATAAAAAAATTTTTTTTTTTACAATTTTCAGATTTTTAATGACCAAAGTCATTAATTAATTTTTAAGCCACCAAGCTGAAATGCAATACCGAAGTCCGGGCTTCGTCGAACATTACTTGACCAAAATTTCAACCAATTTGGTTGAAAAATGAGGGCGTGACAGTGCCGCCTCAACTTTCACGAAAAGCCGGATATGATGTCATCAAAGACATTTATCAAAAAAATGAAAAAAACGTCTGAGGATATCATACCCAGGAACTCTCATGTCAAATTTCATAAAGATCGGTCCAGTAGTTTAGTCTGAATCGCTCTACACACACACACAGACATACATACACCACGACCCTCGTCTCGATTCCCCCCTCTACGTTAAAACATTTAGTCAAAACTTGACTAAATGTAAAAAGGATTGACAGTTACATTTTTTTTTAAATTTGGATAGTGTTGGTTCTCAAGGATCTACACATACATTAGGTTTCACTATGAAAAAAGTCTTACAAAAGTGTGAGTACGTAAATCATTTGTGGACAATTCACATTCACGGCACTTTGTAGTCGAACACATTAAAGGCACAGTAAGCCTCCCGTAAACCGTCACACATACTGTCAGGCTATTACACACAGTACAAACACCCTTTCATTTAAACACTCACCGCTTGAGAACATCCTAGGTTCCCTCCGTAAAGAGCGAGCAATTTTCAAAGAATTTATTTTTGCATGGTTTATCTTACCCCTGAGTCATTGTGAACCCGTGTGATCCTGTTTCCTTTTTTTCACAATTTAGTTGTCAGTTTGTGATTTCAATGCGACTCGCTATAATCTTATTTGCAATAGCACGTTATTGTGTACCTCTGAATCTAAAAGGCAACAAATGGCTGCGAGTCAGACGAACTAGAGCGGTGGCAGTTGACCGTTCAAAGGAACTGGCGCTATGCAGAACCGTTGTCTGCCACAAGAAAGACGTTTTGCATGACACGTTTCCGGGCTTTTCTTTTTTCAAACTTTCAAAACTTCGAATTGCACTGATCTTGTCTTGATGAAAAAAGAATTCTTTTATGATTTAAGAATATTTGTGTAACAAGCTGTCAATTTATTATTTAGATTTTAAAAGTTAGGTCTAGTGCCAAAACGAGGCGTCCGATTGTGATACTGGCGACGCAAAAATTATTTCTTTGAAAATTGCTCGCTCTTTATGTAGGGCACCTATGATGTTCTCAAGCGGTGAGTGTTTAAACGAATGGGTGTTTGTACTGTGTGTAAAAGCCTGACAGTATCTGTGATGGTTTACGGGAGGCTTACTGTGCCTTTAACATGCCAAGGTGAGACATATGAATCTTGGGCACACATACAACAGCTTCCATGCTCCCTAAACATTATCCTCTTAAAAAGCTAAACACCCCTGGTGGGTAGAGTATTGGAACTACAATAATTTATTATCCCTAGACAGCCTGTTCTTAACTGGGCAAAGTCGACTATTCGAAATATGCTTCACAAAGCTGACCACACGAAGCTTTAGCACAAACTAAGATTTTGCGAAGTTGACTTAGTGCTCAATCAAGGACCGCCTAAACACTTTCTACCCCACCTATGTTGACCAAGTATTTTTTAGCCGAGACCAGCTGTGCCGCAGCAGGTCACTCAGAATTGTAGTAACTGTGTAGGAACTGTGTATCAACACGCTGGAATGCAGGGGCTAGATCGACGTTACAGGAAGCGACTGAAGTGAATGTGTGTACGGATATAGCTGTACCAAGTCAGATAGAGCCATATGAGTGGGTACGGATATATCCGTACCTGGGAGACAATGAGTTAACACAAATAACATTAACAGCAACAACCATCTTCATGCTATGCTCGTATAGCACACTCATAACAAAACCCCAGCTATCTGATGCAATCACCTTCATGTAAGCTGCCTCGGTCTCTGCAATGGTCTTGTCAAACTCATTCCTGGACGCCATTTTCTTGGCCAGACTTTCGTTGACCTTGGCCAGCCGCTCGGTGAGGACGCGGATGTCGTTCTGCAGTTTCTGTTTCTCCTCCTCTTCCTGCAGGATTGAGCGGTGCAGTTCATCCCGCTTACCACACAGGTCTTCAATACCTGCAGGACAAACACGCATGTAGAGTGAACTCCCCTTTCAAGACTGCCTATAATCTGCAGGGATGACCAAATCGTCCGCCTGATCACCAGGGGCGAGTAAAAAATCCGCCTGGCAACTCGCCCGGCTGACCAATGAAAATTCTGGTGAAATGCAACGCTTTTGGCTTTAATGTCGAGTTTTCAAGCCATATAAACACTGCAGATCAACTATGGTATGTACCGGACCAGTGACATTTCTGCCGGGCTAGTGACTTTCTTGAAGTTACTCTCCCCACTGGTGAGTAACATTTTTTAGATTTGGCCATCCGTGTGATCGACAAGAAGAAGAAGAAGATTTGGCCATCCCTGAATCTGAGTTTTAAAAGTCAATGTTGTTCCCAGATTTGGAGGATAATAGATCAGCTGGTGGACCTAGATTGAAAATATCCAAAGTTGGGTATCATACCGGGCAATGAATGTCTGTAAGACACAGTCGCGATTCGCATGATACATCCTTAATAGTATTGTTGACACGTTTTTATACAGAAGCCTATTGTGGTTCTTGTGCCTAGGCTGTGTATTGGATTGTCATTGTATGCCTGCATTATTAGTTGTCAGTAATTATTACATGTGCTGATTGTTCTCTTTGCCTGCGCGCGTATAGTATGTTGGTTATGTTTGGTCATAGTATGTTTGTTTATGTTTGGTCGTTATCTTTGCCTGTGCGTGTATTGTATGTTTGGTCGTTTTCTTTGCCTGTGCATGTATAGTTTGTTGGTTATGTTTGGTCGGTTTCTTTGCCTGTGCGTGTATAGTATGCTTGGTCGATGTATGTATTGTAAAGCGCTAAGAGTAGACATTTTTCTAGAATAGCGCTATAAAAGTTTGCATTATTATTATTATTATTATCCTCAACACTGTTTTGTATTCATTCTGTTCTGAAACTCATGCCATGGAAATATATCTCCTCACTTCACCTTTATTCATCCCAAAAGTATCCTGAAGCATTTTAACAATAAATGAATTAATAACACATACTTCATTCCCATTTTACCACTACATGGCTGATTCTGTAACTGTGAATCTCACAGCATCTGTTATTGAACTAATTATAATATTATTGTAATGATCAGTCACAACCTCTCTCTCTCTCTCAGTCTGGGCTGTCATGTTGGGTACATTTACCTTCCAAAAGGCTAATAGTGATAAGAGGTACTGATACAACCAAATCTTCCTAGTCCTACCAAGAAGGAATACCTCTAAACATTCAGATTTGGGGTGTTTTTTTTACTTTTGGGTTTTGGGGGAAGATATAATTAATAATACTTATTACAGAATCATAATTTCCAATGACCAATCCAGTATAAAACGTTTGTCTTTTCAGGATGGTTTCTCTAGTTCAACACACGCACAAAAAGAGAGAGAGCGAGAGAGAGATGGAGAGAGAGAGAGAGAGAGAGAGAGCGAGCGAGCGAGCGAGAGAGAGAGAGAGAGAGAGAGAGAGAGAGCGAGCGAGCGAGAGAGAGAGAGAGAGAGAGAGAGAGAGAGGATTCATCACAATGATAATGTGCCATTTGCAGAACACATAAATTCTCTCGTGGAAATCTGTGTCCTTCTGGTATCGTAAAGAAAACTCACTCATTCTAAATAATCTAACAAACAAGGAACTCACATTTTACTAGTTCATTGTTGTAGCTCTGCAATGCTGCGCCTTGTTGAGACATTGTGTGGCTTATATTTGTGAGGGAAAGGATTCAAAGCTCTATGAGTCTATCTCAAGTTTGCACTTGCCTGACAACATGAGATTTACGTCATCAAAACTGGGGCTGCAGGGAAGTCAAAAATTAGGATCGGAAAAGAAACAGTGGGCCAGTTACTTTCCTCAACCAGGATAGGCTGATACTACTATAAATACTGTGATCACTACTAAAAATAGATCGTTATATAAATAAAGTGTCAATGGAAGAAAATATAAGTTTATGTACAAGAAGTGCATTAAAAAGAAAAACTTAATTCATGAAGAAGTGTTAAAACTGGGTGTAAAGACGTGAAGAGCAAAATAAACGAAAGTAAGCACCCGTACATAATTTTATATAAAGAGGTTACAACACGAGTGGTTTTTTTTTTATATGGCTTGTATTTCAGTCAAGACCCAGCGGATCAGTCAAGGGACTCACGAGCCTCTGAGTCCCTTTGATATTCCCCCCTCCTCCTCCTCCCCACACCCCCCCCCCCCCCCGATCCGCCCCTGGTAATTTAACACCTTTACTGACGAGTGGGTCTGATCATAGATATCCTTGACACATCTATGGTCTGATCCATGATGATTTGGGGCAGCAGGCGCTGTATGTCACTCGCTTACGGGGAAATAACCACGTCTGCTCGTACCAGAAGCCGTATGCAGCGACTTGTCTACCTTACACTGGGACGAATCTTACTACCTTCATAACGTGGCGCCCTTTTCAGCACTGACCTCATTTAAATAAATGCGTGCGTCACGTGATTTCTTTCCTTGCATACCCATTGGTCGATAGCAAAGGGCTCAAGCTTTTGGGTTGACGCAAGACTGCCGTTAATCATTCCGGATTTTCCCGAATAGCACTAAGGTGAGTTCCGTGTTGCATGTTAATGTAATGAAACCCTTATTTTTGAGGGTTAATGACAATTTGTCCATAACAGTATGATGTTAATTTAAGATCAACACCAGAAGACACTAAATGTGCATTTGTTAGGGGCTCAGTAATTCCCAACGTTTCTCAAACGACTCATTTGTGTTACCGGGCGATCTTCTCAGAGCACTGAACAGTCGCCATAACGTCAGCAACGCACTTCCTTTTAAAACATTTTATATTGATATTCTCTTACATTATTATACTCTACAGATCTGCGAAGATGAATCACCTATACTTTCACTGATTTTCAGTCACTTTCACTGATTTACATTGATAGTGCCGATCATTATTAAGTTATGATGGTCAGTTGCCCTGCTGAGGAAACTCTAGCACCAAAACGAGGCACCTGATTGTAGATCAGACGGTCCACGAAAATAAATTCTTTGAACATTTCTCACTCACGACGGAAAGCAGCCAGGATGTTCCCGTTCGGTGAGCGTTCAATGTTTTTTTGGGTTGAGTTTCAATTTTTGGGGTATTAATCAGTGACAAAATCTGCTGCCTGAAACTGGTAATGATCATCCTCAGAATGCACCATTTTGCATCCTTTTTTTCAAAATTTTTCGGGGGGGGGGGGGGGATGCCCCCGAACCCCCCTAGCAAGCTAAGCGCTTCGCGTGTCAGCTCTGCGCTTTGCGCCTTCACACCCATATCTTCACAATATACTTTTGGACCCCCCCCCCCCCCTCCCATAAAACGAACTGATCCGCCCCTGCTTACTGTGCCTTTATGATTGTAAATTTAAGTTTTAACACTAGCAAATGACACACTGGCAAGCACCTTAGTTTGTGTTTTCGAATAAGCATAAAATCGTTAATTTTAACCTTGACTGAACCACGATCATTCATAACCTCACAGCTCTCAGTTTTAAAGCATCACTGGCTCAGTAATGTTTTATTGTACTTTTCTGGCGCCTATCCTTTTTATATTTAGTCAAGTTTTGACTAAATATTTTAACATCGAGGGGGAATCGAGACGAGGGTTGTGGTGTGTGTGTGTCTGTGTGTGTGTGTGTGTGTAGAGCGATTCAGAGTAAACTACTGGACCGATCTTTATGAAATTTTACAAGAGAGTTCCTGGGTATGATATCCCCAGACGTTTTTTTTTATTTCAGTTTGGAGAAATGTTTTTGATGACGTCATATCCGGCTTTTTGTAAAAGTTGAGGCGGCACTGTCAACACCCTCATTTTTTTTAAATAAAATTGATTGAAATTTTGGCCAAGCAATCTTCGACGAAGGCCGGACTTTGATATTGCATTTCAGCTTGGAGGCTTAAAAGTAAATCAATGACTTTGGTCATTAAAAATCTGAAAATTGTTATTAAAATTATTTTTTTATAAAATGATCCAAAATTACGTTCATCTTATTCTTCATAATTTTCTGATGCCAAAAAACATATAAATATGTTATATTCGAATTATTCGCTCTGAAAATTAAAAATATAAATATTATGATTAAAATAAAATGTCCGAAATCGATTTTAAAATAATTTCATCTTACTCCTTGTCGGTTGCTGATTCCAAAAACATATAGATATGATATGTTTGGATTAAAAACACGCTCAGAAAGTTAAAACGAAGAGAGGTACAGAAAAGCGTGCTATGCAGCACAGCGCAACCGCTACCGCGCTTTGGAGTGTTGAGGGTTGGCAAAGTACATTCACCATATATACCAGTGGATTCAGGAAGCGTGGCGTGTTCTCCAGCGTTGCGATTTGCGGCGCTTCCAGGTGCTCGGGCTTTGGCGGCGCGCGATGTATTCTGCCGCTACGTTTTCTTCACAATCGTTTACACAAAAGTTTACAACAGTTACATCTATCTCAGAACTGTTTACCCTCCCGGATTGTCCGGAATTATAACGCATTTGGGGTCTAAATTCTGGTATTACAGAAATTCCGGTCGCGAGAACCTTTTCTGTTTCCCGTGCGCACAAATTTGAAGTCGAAATTGTGGTAGTCACCAGGACTGATTTTCCGGAAACCTTTTTAGCTCATGGCCGACCGGAACAGCCTTGTCTGCGCATGTGCACAGCAAGGTATTCATCATCCATTCGGTCCGATCGACATGGGACCTAAGTGTAAGCCCGCGATCTCTCTGGGGACAAAATGCCAACCAAAAAAGCTGAAGTTGTACAGAAATATCGACAAAACTATCAAGTCAAGTGGCCTAGCCTTGTCTGGCGAAGTCTAAGAAGAGCGAATCACATGCATTTTAGTGATCGAATTGAGATCAATGCAACAGCAAAGCTAGTCAGTCAAGAGTCAAAATGCGGCACTGCAGCCGTTTGCGAGCCAGGCAACGTGTTCCGAGGTTAGAAGGAATGACAAAACAAGTCGCGTAAAGCAATGTAAAAACAGTTACCGGGTAGTCAGTCGGTATCAAACAACAAGTCGCGTAAGGCGAAAATACAACATTTAGTCAAGTAGCTGTTGAACTCACAGAATGAAACTGAACGCAATGCAACGCAGCAAGACCGTATACTCGTAGCATCGTCAGTCCACCGCTCACGGCAAAGGCAGTGAAATTGACAAGAAGAGCGGGGTAGTAGTTGCGCTGAGAATGATAGCACGCTTTTGTGTACCTCTCTTCGTTTTAACTTTCTGAGCGTGTTTTTAATCCAAACATATCATATCTAAATATAGCTATTCTGATGAACACGTGGGGGAATTCGGAGGCTGTGATTGGATTGTCTCTTCCTATCATCAAAGCATATTGCTGCCGAAGTCGGCCATTTTACTCAATATCCAAAAGCATATTGAGTAAAATGGCATCCAAAAGCATATTGAGTAAAATGGCCGACGCATGGTTCTGGTTTACACATCTGCACCACGCGGCGATGTTTCTATCGACAACAGCATACACTGACAACTTGAAATTCTTCTCGGGAATGTTTTTCAGCTTTACAAACTTGAAATTCTTCTCGGGAATGTTTTTAAGCTAAGTTACAAATGTCGATAGCAAATTTCCAGAAGCTGCAATCTGAAGCGACCTATCTCTGATTCTAGCAGACGATCTCTCCAATGTTTAACACAAAATCAGCAAACTCTCCTGTCACATAGAACGTCCATTGTATAGTGCAATGTTGAAATGAAGTTACTGGTCTGAAACATTTAGTCGTTTCTTCTGAGACAATCCTTGTTCTCTTATCATCTGCAGATTTACCGCAGTCTTCACCACGCGAATTCCCAACAGAAGTCAGACTTTCGAACATACAATATACGTAGGCAAGCATGATACGTCATGACGTCATATGATTCCTAGCATATTGACGTAATGCTAAACATCCGGTTATCTCGAGTTTTCTCCGTAATACATGTCCGTGGGTTTTTCAATGTTCGGTTATTTCCGTGGCTTCATGCGGAAAGGGAACCATCGTCTGCACTCAACGAAATGGACCATTCTGGTACTTGTTGCTGACAAAAACATGATTTTAACACAGAATTTAATGTCAGAATAGCTATATAATCGCTATTGTGTTTTCATCGTAGCAATAGGGTCCGATATTTAGACTCGAACAAGTATAATGCGACTCGTCTTCGACTCGTCGGCATTATACTTGTCTCGTCTAAATATCGGGCCCTATTGCTACGCTGAAAACACAATAGCTGGTAATGTTTTTGGAATCAGGAACCGACAAGGAATAAGATGAAAGTGTTTTTAAATTGATTCCGAAAATTTAATTTTGATAATAATTTTTATATATTTAATTTTCAGAGCTTGTTTTTAATTCAAATATAACATATTTATATGTTTTTGGAATCAGAAAATGATGGAGAATAAGATGAACGTAAATTTGGATCGTTTTATAAAAAATTTTTTTTTTTTACAATTTTCAGATTTTTAATGACCAAAGTCATTAATTAATTTTTAAGCCACCAAGCTGAAATGCAATACCGAAGTCCGGGCTTCGTTGAAGATTACTTGAGCAAAATTTCAACCAATTTGGTTGAAAAATGAGGGCGTGACAGTGCCGCCTCAACTTTCACGAAAAGCCGGATATGACGTCATCATATACATTTATCAAAAAAATGAAAAAAACGTATGGGGATATCATACCCAGGAACTCTCATGTCAAATTTCATAAAGATCGGTCCAGTAGTTTGGTCTGAATCGCTCTACACACACGCACGCACGCACACACACACATACACCACGACCCTCGTTTCGATTCCCCCTCTATGTTAAAACATTTAGTCAAAACTTGACTAAATGTAAAAAGAACAACACCAAAAAACGGTTATCACCGAGACTACATTTAAATAATCTGGACTTACCATACCCGCAGACTGAGACCGAGAAGCATTGAAAAATGTCGTAAAAAGGAGGGGTCTTTATTGGGAATATGAGGGTAGAGTTTCATCACAGGTCAGGCAAATTCTTTCTCAGCTTTCGCAATTGCACCTGTGTTGCTTCTCTCTAGGCAAGTGAAGTGTTGTAAATGTTTATTTAGGATAATTTTGATATTCATTTCACAAAAGACGGTTATAGGCAATCAACTGAAAGGCGATTAGCATAGAATTGACTAAAAGTAGCATAAAATAGATCCCATGAAGTTTGTATTGGGTAATAAGTTGGACAGACCTATTCCCGAACTGATAAGAAAATGGGCTTTGTGTGCATTTTTTTTTTGGGGGGGGAGGGGGCAAACAGTTTAGATCAGAAGTCTTAAAATGGATTAAATGGTAACCCTTGTTGTCAGTTTGGTTGTGTTTTTTTTAAGGCTTTCTACTGTGTCCAAACACCTCAGTGTGCATGTGTGTGTTTGAGCAAAAGAGAATTTTTTCTCTGCTTCTTTAAACCGCTGAACATTGTTGTTTCCACAGCAATGATTTGAACACCCGATCAACCATGAACCTACCACACCTTGGAGAGTGAGCTGCTATGATCCCCCAACAGCTTGATCAGTGAACAGTCAGCACCTTGATCAGTGAACAGTCAGCACCTTGAGCTGTCAGGAACCATGGCTTCTCCCAATAGCATGGAGGAAGGAGACTCAGCTCTTCTCTCAGATGTCAAGATAGTCTGGTAGAGATTGATGTCGCAGAAGAGTGTTATTTGGCACATCACTGAAAGTGAAACAATTGTCCATATGGTAAGGAGTCTATATGGTAAGGCGAATGAAAAACACCTAATGGGGAGGGAGGGGATGTTTCGGGGGAGTGGTGGTGGTCAAATCGACAAGAGGCATTGTTGACGTTATTGGTGACAGCCAGCCTTGATAGCTCTTCACACCTTTTGGAGGGTGTAGTAGACAAACAAGTCGAGTAAGGCGAAAATACAACATTTAGTCAAGTAGCTGTCGAACTCACAGAATGAAACTGAACGCAATGCAACGCAGCAAGACCGTATACTCGTAGCATCGTCAGTCCACCGTTGACGGCAAAGGCAGTGAAATTGACAAGAAGAGCGGGGTAGTAGTTGCGCTGAGAAGGATAGCACGCTGTTCTGTACCTCTCTTCGTTTTAACTTTCTGAGAGTGTTTTTAATCCAAACATATCATATCTATGTTTTTGGAATCAGGAACCGACAAGGAATAAGATGAAAGTGTTTTTTAATTGATTTCGACAATTTAATTTTGATAATAATTTTTATATATTTGATTTTCAGAGCTTGTTTGTAATCCAAATATAACATATTTATATGTTTTTGGAATCAGCAAATGATGGAGAATAAGATGAACGTAAATTTGGATCGTTTTATAAAAATTTGTTTTTTTTACAATTGTCAGATTTTTAATGACCAAAGTCATTAATTAATTTTTAAGCCACCAAGCTGAAATGCAATACCGAAGTCCGGGCTTCGTCGAAGATTACTTGATCAAAATTTCAACCAATTTGGTTGAAAAATGAGGGCGTGACAGTGCCGCCTCAACTTTCACGAAAAGCCGGATATGACGTCATCAAATACATTTATCAAAAAAATGAAAAAAACGTCTGAGGATATCATACCCAGGAACTCTCATGTCAAATTTCATAAAGATCGGTCCAGTAGTTTAGTCTGAATCGCTCCACACACACACAGACAGACAGACACACACACACGCACGCACATACACCACGACCCTCGTCTCGATTCCCCCCTCTACGTTAAAACATTTAGTCAAAACTTGACTAAATGTAAAAAGTCTGGCTGACCAATATATTGTGGTTGCCAGCTGGGGTGGTGTGTTGGGGACTTGACACAGTTTAGACTATTGAGTGTTGCGTTTGAAATTTAATTGTCTACTTCTGCTTTCAGTTATGTTGAATCAGCAAGCAGAATGCCATTGCCCAAAACAGGAACCAGGAGAAACATTTGATACAGTGCAGGCATTGGATGGACAAGGTGCAGTTAGCACTCGCAGCGATACCTGGCTGAAACAAGAGACCAGTACAGTGGTACTATACATCTATTCATAT
The DNA here is from genome assembly GCF_037325665.1 of Littorina saxatilis. Taxonomy (NCBI): domain Eukaryota; kingdom Metazoa; phylum Mollusca; class Gastropoda; order Littorinimorpha; family Littorinidae; genus Littorina; species Littorina saxatilis. The sequence continues at coordinate 43,877,663 of NC_090259.1, forward strand.
CTTTGTCGAATATAAGCCATGTAGGTTTTAACAGAGAGGGAATCTAAGAACAGGGAAAGTCTCAGAAAAGTGGGTCTTTATGATGAGAGGAGTTTTTAAAATGCAGAGATTTAGGCGACCTGGAAATCTTATTGGTAAATTGTTCCAAAAAAACAAATCAAATGTTTTAATAAGGTTTCTAATGCCTCATATCTCCCCAGGTTGGAGAACTTGGGCAGCTCTGTTAACCTTCACCGGATCACGCGTTGGACTACACAGTCCGGATGATGTGGGTCGTGTACGACCCATACTTCCCAAAGAAGGATTCAACGTAAAAGTATGGGTCGCACACGACCCACGCCATCCGAATAGGGATAAACATTTTGCTGCCTCTTTGCAGAGTATGGGTCGTGTACGACCCACGCCATCCGAATAAGGATAAACAACGTAAAATTCCTTACGTAATTCCATATGGGTCGTCCACGACCCACATCATCCGGACTTTTTAGTTCGTTTATTTGTTTGTTTACAAAGATATTCTTTCAAAAGTTGGGCAATGAGAAGGTCGTATGGTGATTAGAGATTACATGAAGTCTCAATTAAAAACTCCAAATAGTTTCAGAGATAAAGACGATTTTGTGAGGCTCTGGGTCGTCCACGACCCACGAAGCACGGTGAAGGTTAAAAATTCCATACAACAAACCTGGCTGGGAATCCATATGAATTCGCCGTATTTTGTATACACTTACGATTGTCTAGAATACGATCACTACGGTCAGTGGAGAAAAAATCTGACGAGAAAAATTCGAAGACTTTGTTTTTTGACAAGGGCACTGAAGCTGATCCAGTAGTTTGACACATGATTACAGTTTTTGTCAGTAAAGATGGAAAGAAGCATTTCTTTAGAATGTATTGGTAGACATTAATATTGCGACGGACGCGTGTGAAGCAGCTTTGAATCATGGATGTTGAAATGCTGTTTTGAGTACGCTAATTTTTCTGAAAATACACCTAGCTTGTTTGAGAATACTCCAAGTGCAAAACAGGGGTTCCCAGGACTGATGTAAGGTTCAGCGATTTAAAATTGAATATCAATTGTGTACACAAGTAGATAACTGCATGAAACTGAAGTCTTATAAATATAAGAGCAGTTACTATATGAACCTACATGCAATCTACATTTATTTCAGTCACTTTGAATTTTACTGAGTGATGCCTGCTTCTAATTTTAGGTATGTTTTAATCTGCAAAAGGAAACAGGAAAAAAATATATGCCATTCACGGATCATAATCAGCTCTTTCGTATCACTTGCTTTTGCTTTCATTTTCCAGTGCCAGTCAGAGAGGTTGTGGCCACAGACACAGCTACCATGTCTACAGTCCAGACATTGGAAGGACAAGCTGCAGACAGCACTCACAGTGATACCTGGCTGAAACAAGAGAAACTGAAACATACAAGTATTGAGTGTAATGCTGGGCTCAAAGAGTCCGGTAATCTGAAGCCAATGTGCCCGACAGAGAAAATACTTGCCTGTACAGAGAGTGGTGCTGAGCCTACAAAGTCTGGATATTTCAAGCAACACATTTTAACAAATACGGGAGAGAGAAAATATGCTTGTACAGAATGTAATGCTAGGTTCGCAAAATCAAGTGCTTTGAAGCGGCACATATTAACACACACAGGAGTGAAAAACCATGCATGCACAGAGTGTGATAGTAGGTTCACACGGTCCAGTACTTTGAAGCAACATATGTTAACACATAGGGGAGGTAAAAAGCATGCATGTACTGAGTGTGATGCTAGGTTCACACAGTCTGGGCATTTGAGGCAACATATGTTAACACATACAGGAGTGAAAAATCATGCGTGTACCAAGTGTGATGCTAGGTTTAACAAATCTGGGCATTTGAAGCTACATATGTTAACACATACAGGAGTCAAAAAGTATGAGTGTACTGAGTGTAAAGCTAAGTTCACACAGTCGAGTGCTTTGAATCGTCACATACTCACACATACAGGAGTGAAAAAGTATAAATGTTCAGAGTGTGAAGCAAGATTCATACATATTGGATATTTGAAGCAACACATTCTAACACATACTGGAGAGAAAAAATATGCTTGTACAGAGTGTGGTGCCAGGTTCAAACGGTCTAGTCATGTGAAGGAACACATGGTTACACATTCAGGAGTGAAAAACCATGCTTGTATAGAATGTGATGCTAGGTTCACACGGTCTAGTTCTTTGAAGCAACACATGGTAACACACACAGGAGTGAAAAAATATGCGTGTACAGAGTGTGATGAAAGGTTCACACAGTCTGGGAATTTGAAGCAACATATGTTAACACATTCCGGAGTGAAAAATTATGTGTGTACTGAGTGTGATACTAGGTTCACACTGTATTCTACTTTGAAGCGACACATGTTAACACATACAGGAGAAAAAAAGTATGCATGTATTACGTGTGATGCTAGATTTGCACAGTCTAGTTATTTGAAGCAACACATGTTAACACATTCAGGAGTGAAAAAGTATGCGTGTGCAGAGTGTAATGCTAGGTTCACAGAATCTAGTAATTTGACGCGACACTTTCTAACACATACAGGAGTGAAAAACTATGCATGTAGAGAGTGTGATGCTAAGTTCACTCTGTCTCTAAGTTTGAAGAAACATATGTTAACACACACAGGAGTGAAAGAGCATGCGTGCACTGAGTGTGATGCAAGGTTTGCACTGTCTTGTAACTTGAAGCGACACATGTTAACACATACAGGTGTGAAGAAGTATGCATGTACAGAGTGTAATGCAAGGTTCGCAGACTCAAGTGGTCAAAAGCGGCACATGCTAACACATACGGGAGAGAAAAAGTATGCATGTACAGAATGTGATTCCAGGTTCGCACTGTCTGACAATTTGAAGAAGCACATGCTATCACATACTGGAGTGAAAAAGCATGCATGTACAGAATGTGATTCAAGGTTCACACTGTCTGGGCATTTGAAGCAACATATGTTAACACATACAGGAGTGAAAAAGTATGCGTGTACCGAGTGTGGTGCAAGGTTCAAACAGTCTGGGCATTTAAAGACACATATGTCAACCCACACAAAAGTGAAAAAGTATGCGTGTACCGAGTGTGATGCTAGGTTCACACTGTCACGAGATTTGAAGCGACACATTCTGACACATACTGGAGAGAAAAAATATGCTTGTACAGAGTGTGGTGCCAGGTTCAAACGGTCTAGTCATTTGAAGGAACACATGTTTACACATTCAGGAGTGAAAAACCATGCATGTACAGAATGTAATGCTAGGTTCACACGGTCTAGTTTTTTGAAGCAACACATGTTAACACACACAGGAGTAAAACAACATGCGTGTACAGAGTGTGGTGCAAGCTTCAAACAGTCTGGGCATTTAAAGAAACATATGTTAACCCATACAGAAGTAAAAAAGTATGCGTGTACCGAGTGAGATGCTAGGTTCACACTGTCTACTAATTTGAAGCGACACATGTTAACAAATGCAGGAGTGAATAAGTATGCAAGTACAATGTGATGCAAGGTCATGCTCAACAAAAAAAAGGAAAGTGTGTGACCCAGGTCCACCATGGCTCAGGGGTAACATAAACCATGAAATCTGGTGTGTGGTTTACGTAAGCTAAATAGCCATTTAAACGAACTGTATCATTTAATGCTGTTAAATTCCTAGTGCAAGTGTGTTCCATAAGGTTAGAACTGCTTTTTTTGTGAGAAATTTAAAGCGTTCAGTAAACCACATGAGACAGACTAGGGCTTTAACTCGCCAGCGGTGGGAGTAACTTCAAGAAAGTCACGAGCCCACCAGAACTTTCGCTTGTCCAGTACATATCATAGTTACTGCATATGCAGTGTTTATGGCTTTGCAACTCCATATTACAACAAAAAACGTATTTCATTGAACCAGAATGGCGTTTTTGTTTTAATATGGATTTTCAAAGCATTTTTATTTTTACTTGCCCCTGGCAATTTGGCGTACAATTTTGCAATCCCTAGAGATTTGAAGCGACACATGTCAACATATACAGGAGTGAAAAGGTATATATATATATATATATATATATAGAATGACGTCAAGAGCGAGAATGCATAGAAATTACGTCATGAGCAAGGGAGATCATCCTTTACTCTGTGTGTGTCTCCACCGCCTACATTCCAACAACAACGTAATTTCTATGCATTCTCGCTCTTGACGTCATTCTATATTTAACTTTTCTTTAAAAGTACAAGCGATCGAGTGCACATTTTGGCATTTTTAGCAGCGCTCTCATTATAAATTTATATATATATATATGCATATTGAGATTGCAGGGATGGCCAAATCATCCGCCCGGTCACTAGGGGCAAGTTAAAAATCTGCCAGGCAAGTAGAAAATGTCTGGCAGCTTGCTCAGCTGAACTCCTACACACTCTTATGTCCACTTGTACATGATATTCAAAAGAGAGAGGAGGCGAGATTGGACATTTACTGATGCAAAGCGTCCATAATCCCTTTTGGAGAAATGATTTTAAACATTATAAGCCTTTCGCATGTAAATGTGTCCCTGTCTCCCTGAGCGATACCGCCCTTCGTGGTCGGCTGGGCGTTAAGCAAACAAACAAACAAACAAAATCCCTGAGCGATTTTGCTTCAGACCGTTTGTATTATAATGTAAATATCTATATAGAAAAAGTTATTTTCAACAGAAACTGGATGGAAAATTGTATTACGACAGTTGGTCATTTGATGGGAGCAAATGTTTTTTTGATATATATAATTATTTTAAATTACAATATCCAAATGTACATGTAAACTTTCTGTTCTTTGAGGGCGTAATACGCTCCATTAAGAATTACCCCAAAAGATTAGCGTTGGATCCAGATCCTAATGTTTTTCATATTGGCGAAGATGTTGTATGGAAACAAATTCCAACGGTGTAGTGAAACACATTTATACCCACCTGGTTTTTGTCATGAGGAAGAAACCTTGAAACATTTATTTTGGGATTGTACTACGTAACTAGTGTTCAGATTTTTGGTCTGATTTCATACACTGGTTATGTTTACATTTTGTACATTGCACTAATTTGAAACTCACAAAAGAATTTATTATTTTAGGACATTTGCATAATGTATACACTACAGTCGTTTTGGATCAATTTATTCTCTTTGCCAAAGTATGTATATTTAGAGCTAAGTTGAATAAGATTGCCCCAACACTTAATCTTTTGTGAAAATTGTAAAACGAAAGATTTTGATTGAAAGTACAACTCTAGTAATATTAATGAGTACTAGTATAAATAATAATCATGGTAAATTTGAAAGAGACTGGTGTCTTTATAAACTTTTTTTTCATTAATGTTTTACGACGATATACCAATTTGTTGTTCTATACTCCTATTACCCATTGTAAAAATATGATTATATCCATAGTACCTTATGTATGTTTTGAGGTAAGATAGTGGCAGGTATATAATTATTACAGTGTGACCACAGCCCCAACCATCTCTCTCCCCCCCATCCCCACCCTCTCCTTAAACTCTCCCCTTTCGCTACCAGGTATGTCTGCGTGTGTATTCATATGGGTGAAACTAATTTGTATTCCATAACTGTAAACCATGTCACCATGTGGTTGCTTTAATACTTTTATGTGATGTCTATTGGAAAATATCAGAAAAATGGCTTACTTTGGAAGCAAATGAGGGGGAGGGGGGGGGAATCTACTACAGCGAGACACAGGAGTAAACCCACTACTCCCAAAGTTTCTGTGTGCAAAATGACAGGGCTTTTCTTGTTTTTGGGGTAGTCATCGACATCCCCCACAATAATGGGTAATGTAATATAGTTTAGTATATTTTGTAGGGGTGCCTTCAACCTCTTAAATATTTTTTTAATTGGCATTACTAGATCGGAAAATGTATTATGATAACGGTTTGCTATGTTCACAGCTCAGTTTTTGTGCTAAACGACCGAGAGGGGCCCCCGAGCCACCCCGGGTGGGGGTACTTTGGCGTCAACAGAAAATAATTATCTAATCAGTGGTTAAGTGACACATCTATTTAGGGGTTTTTGAGGGCGCTGATTCCAAAAATGATGCTTTTATCTCGATTAAATGTCATGATCAAAGCTAAGAGACGATATATTGCAAATAATAATATTTTTATCCATAAAAAGTGAAGAAAAATATTCAAAAACAAAAAACATTTTATTGAGAGCAATAGAGAGCAAATTTCAAACAATAATATTAATAAGGACAAATCAGCATAGCTGAAAGTGTTGTCAACAAAATATACGACATAATAATTATTATGCAATAGGTTTATTAAAACATCAACTCTTTATTGAAACATATGATTATGTTATAAAATTTAGCTTATTACCTAGGTCATTACTGTAAAAGTATCAACACTATGCAATAGCATTGCATAGATGTACTTTGTGTCTAATTGAGAAAGATACAAGTAGTCATCTAGACAACTATATTAATCATATCAATTAATCAGAAAGTGTTAAACATTTAGTCAAAATTGATAATTCTGTCATGAAAGCTGTTGAACTTATCTTGACTGATTTGAACGGTTAAATCACGTGCTCATTTCTAAAAAAAAACGTTATCAAAAATAAACTATTATGATACACCCACAATTAATGTTTGGCGTAATCTCAAAATAAAAAAAATATGCAAGAATAGTTGGCAGCATCTCAAATGAGACGTATACAAGGAATAGTTTAAGCATAATCTCATAATAACATGAATACAGGGAACTCGTAACACATATACGGAGAATGTTTGGTGTCATCTCATAATAACAACTACTATGAATAGTTGGCATCATCTCATGCAAACACACTTACAACGAGTGTTTGGCATCATCTCATAATAACACACCTACACGAAAAGTTTGGCATAATTTCATATCAACAAAACCCTAAAGGAATGTTTGGCATAATCTCGGGTAAACCAAATCTTCATCATATCTGCGTCTGTCAACATTCCTGGTAGTGAACCATTGTACAAAGGAGACAGTTACAACTCTTCATCACTTTCAAACATTGCGTCAAAGTCAACTTCATCCACTTCCATGTCTTCTTCATCTTCCGTTTCCTTGTCTTTAGGATCAATAGCAGCTAACAGAATAAATCAAAGACGCTGGCAAAATGGGTTTTGATGACCATATCGGTTCCAGTAAGTCTTTTGCGTTTCTCATCCATCCCTGGCCTTCATCATAGGGTTTTGGTTTCTCTACAATGGCTATGTGCGCTCTTTTGTACAGAGCAACACGGTGGTTCACACGTTTGTTGTGTGGCTGCAGAGCAGCACGACAAGGAGGCAGACGAGCGAGGTCGACTTTGGACTTCGCGGTGAGTTTTTCATCTTCACCCACCATTTTGCAGAGCATTTTCCCACGAACTGTATTCACTGACAGTTCCCGACTGTGTCCATACATGACGCAGGCAAACTGTTCCAATGACTTCGTCCACTTCATGGTGGATGCTCCATTCGTCACCAAGCCGTGCGAACGCTTCCTGAAACTTTGGGTTTTTCTGCAGTTTCTTCAACGGTCCTACCTTTCCCTTCCCTTTGAAGGCACTGGTGCAGTCTTCTCCACTCCACACGTAGTACCCAAGAAGTGCGGCTCAGTAATTTTTTCCAAGAGACTCAGCAAACTCAGTGACGTTGATCAGCCGCCTGTGTTTTCCAGACCCTGTGTCTAGGTACACGTTCAATTTGATTTCATGAGCATGGTACAACAGGATGACAAATATGTCAGTATCAGGCGTCCTGACGACAGCGTCCGTGTATCCAATTGCTGCGGCGTGGTGGAGATACAGCACAACCCTTGTGTCGGTCTCCTCTTGGTTGCTGTAGATCGTATGAATCTCATGTGCCTCGACCTTTCCGTTGGATGATGTCAATTTATGGGCCCTTCCTTCTACGATCAGAACTGCCATGTCTGTCTTTTCGAGTCTTGAAGCTGCACGTTGGTCACTCCATACTCGAAATAAAAGCTGGCACAACTGCTTTTTGTTGTCGTCATTCGCTAGGAACTGCTTGAAGTCGCCAGGCTTCCTGGTTGATGGTCCATCGACAATGATTTTTTCTGATTTCCCCCGCCTTTCTCTCTCCTGTGCTTTGATGGACTGCGGATGGTAGCTGTCTGTCGAGAACAAGAAGTGTTTCTTCGCCACCATCTGGTCAAGGATTTGCAAGCATATTTCACCAAAGGTCGGGGGCATGTTTGTGAGGATGTGAAGCAGAGCCATGCCATCCTGGATGAACAAGGCGTCTTTCATAGTAAGGATGACCCTTGATAATCATAGCATGAATCTATGACAACCCTGGTATATATTTTACTCACAGACTTTCACTGATTATTATTACTTTATATATAATAATTGATATGCAATACCTGAGGGGATAATGACAAGATTTTAAATGAAGAATATCATATGTTTACTAAGTATGTACTAACTATTTAACCAATTTGAACTGGATATATTGTTTATTTTAACCAAAAAAATCGTAATTCATATGTGATCATGACATTTAATCGAGATAAAAACATCATTTTTGGAATCAGCACCCTCGAAAACCCCTAATTAGATGTGTCACTTAACTATATTACTGATTAGATAATTATTTTCTGTTGGCGCCAAAGGACCCACACCCGGGGTAGCTTGGGGGCCCCTCACGGTCGTTTAGCACAAAAACTGAGCTGTGAACATAGCAAACCGTTATCATAATACATTTTCCGATCTAGTAATGCCAATTAAAAAATATTTAAGAGGTTGAAGGCACCCCTACTGAATCTACTGCACTAATAAGGGTCCTTATATAACCATCAGGAACCTCTGACGCAGATTTTAATTGCAGGACAATCCCAACGGTTTTAAAGGCAGCTCATTTTCCCAATGAGCTCAGCCAGAATATCCAAAACGTCACCAATTGCATTCAGGCTGCTTCTACCTTTGTTGATTATATAAGGACCTTATTACTCGATATTGTTGTGGTTGTTGACGACAACCCCGAAAACAATAAAAGACCTGCCATTTTGCACACAAAAACTTTGGGAGGAGTGGGTTTACTCCTGGGGTCTTGACCTTAGTAATCTCAAAGTCACTATTATGGCGTTCAAATCAGCTCATGCATAGTGATCAGCTGGGAAGTGAACTTCTAAAGTAGGCATTGACTTCCAGGGTTTCACACTTCCTCCATTAGCATACGAGCCCTAGAGGGTAACAAAATGCATCTCTCTTGTCTAATCATGTCCCAATCACGTTTTCACCAAATACACAGAAACAGTCAGCCACTTATCTGTCCTAGGCATCTGTCCTATTGCTTGTGCCTCCGAGATATTACTTTTTTCTTCTTTTGTATAATTATTATTTTAAATGCAGTATATGTCTATGGGCTTTGTTCCGTCAGTGCAAACTAGTCTATAATACTTTACTCATATGAGATGAACTTACATTTTTCTTCTTCTATGCAATGTATACATGAACATGTAGTATATTATATAATATATGTATCATTTGTATGTAAATTGTATTCTTACTTGCGTTGATCTAGTATGAACATATGAAGCCGTAGTTTTCTTTACTTTTTTATTCCGGTATTTAGATTAGTCTCTCTGTAGGACGAGGGCCACATTTTAAAATGCAGATCACTGCTTACTCTACATGTATTACCCTTGTTAAATAAAGAATTGTCATTGTCACATACTTGCAGATGGCACCACTAGCACTATTTACAGATATAATGCCTATTGTGCTGAATGCAGTGGCCTGTATGCACAAAGAAAATCACTTCTGACATATGTATATAATTCTTTCTTTCTTTATTTGGTGTTTAACGTCGTTTTCAACCACGAAGGTTATATCGCGACGAGGGAAAGGGGGGAGATGGGAATGTATTTAATATATACATGTATTTACAATTATAATGATGTACTGCGCTACTTTTAGTGTTAATATCAGTGGTAGTTGTTGAAATATACTTACAAAACAGCTGCATACTGGGCAAGTTATTCAGCATCCTTTGCTGAAGTCAATGATGTTAAAAACTCAATAATCTAATATACCTGTCTTGTGCAAAGTTACCGTACATACTGAGACATGCAACAGAAAAACCATATGTGCTCAGCATGTGGTGCTGAATTGATGTAATCGAATGATTTGAATGAGCATATAAAAAATATGCTAGATTTTGCCAATGTAATTGTCATTTGAATGGTCACTGGAGAGAAGCTGCATCAGTGTTATTTGTATTATGCAATGTACATCAAATAACCACTCTAAATGCATACAACATGTGTAATGGAGTAAGCAAGATTTATACGGAACCAATCTCCTGGCACCTGAGAGAATAACAAGCATTGAAATGAACAAGTGACTTTCATCCTTGTCAAAAAAGTGATTTTGATGCAATGTACAGTCAGTCCGTTTATTAAGTGGGTATGGTGGGGAAGTGCCAAGTGGGTGTGATTTCCTTTTAATACGGGTTCACATTGTTCACGTGTTTCATATTTTTTTATGTACGTTGTATGGGTCGAGCTAGAGTTTTTATTCCATCTTACGGTGAAAGTCCATCTTTTTACATGAATTTGACCAAAATTGTACCGTGCTTTAGCTAGTTTCGTGAGTAGTGTTTTGCTTGTATTTTGTTCTTTGGTAATTTTTGGTTAGTAGACTGCGCAATCGTTTGTGAGAGATGCATTTTGTTTTATTGGCAGTCCTCTCTTGCATACCCACATGGCTCGGACGTGTGTCCAGAACTGCCATAACTAAGTCTTCATTAATGCTCTGTCGTGTTTGAACAAGGATTTATTCATCTCGTTCAGCCATAATGTAAGTTTGATTGTATATTTGTCTTGAGTTTATTGTTTTGTTTTCTTGCTCAATTTGTAATGAGATGTTTAAATAGAAAACTTTTTTGTCTGAACACATCTGATAGTTAACCTTTTGACGGTTTTTATGTAAGCGATCGCTCGATGTAATTGTAAGAAGTTTTAGGTTTTCAAAGTTAACGTTGTGATTGTACGTTGGCTCCGTGCCTTATGTTTAGGTCTCCGCATAAAGGCCTATCGTTGTTTACATATGTCAAAAGATTTTTTGACTCACATGCGAAGCAAAAGTGAGTCTATGTACTCACCCGAGTCGTTCGTCCGTCCGTCCGTCCGTCCGTCCGTCCGTCCGTCCGGAAAACTTTAACGTTGGATATTTCTTGGACACTATTCAGTCTATCAGTACCAAATTTGGCAAGATGGTGTATGATGACAAGGCCCCAAAAAACATACAGAGCATCTTGACCTTGCTTCAAGGTCAAGGTCGCAGGGGCCATAAATGTTGCCTAAAAACCAGCTATTTTTCACATTTTTCCCATTTTCTCTGAAGTTTTTGAGATTCAATACCTCACCTATATATGATATATAGGGCAAAGTAAGCCCCATCTTTTGATACCAGTTTGGTTTACCTTGCTTCAAGGTCAAGGTCACAGGAGCTCTTCAAAGTTGGATTGTATACATATTTTGAAGTGACCTTGACCCTGAACTATGGAAGATAACTGTTTCAAACTTAAAAATTATGTGGGGCACATGTTATGCTTTCATCATGAGACACATTTGGTCACATATGATCAAGGTCAAGGTCACTTTGACCCTTATGAAATGTGACCAAAATAAGGTAGTGAACCACTAAAAGTGACCATATCTCATGGTAGAAAGAGCCAATAAGCACCATTGTACTTCCTATGTCTTGAATTAACAGCTTTGTGTTGCATGACCTTGGATGACCTTGACCTTGGGTCAAGGTCACATGTATTTTGGTAGGAAAAATGTGTAAAGCATGTGAGTCGTATGGGCTTTGCCCTTCTTGTTTTGTCAATTTGCTGATGATAACATTGTTTGAAGACTTGTTACAATGTTTATTGTCTTATTTCTAATGTTTATTTTTTGTTGTGTTTTGTTTGTTTCAGTATTTTACCGCTTTTTCCTACTAAATAACTCATGGCTAGAAATAAATAAACTTATTAGTAGCTTGAAGCGCGTCAGAATCTATGTACGAGCGAAGCGGTGAAAGTTGAATTAATCTGAAAACACACAGGCAGCCACAGTCATTGTGTGTGTGTGTGTGTGTGTGTGTGTGTGTGTGTGTGTGTGTGTGTGTGTGTGTGTCCTCGGTGATAGTCAAGTGAACAGGTCACCAATCATCTAATACGTTATTTTTTCAACCTGCTACATGTCTATGCATTCACAGAGCTGCCAAATGCTATGCCAAGCTGAAGATTGCTATGCTGAAACAAATAATCACAAACATGGTACAGTTCCCTCTTTTTAGTCAGTGTGAAAACATTAGAAAAATGTCACTGCAGATGCTCTCTAATGGGCATTTTATGTTCCTGCATAATTCTCATGACACTTTATTAACAAGAGGCGAAGCCTTCAAGGCTCCCGTCAGAAATCGACAAACATTAACACAAACTCAATCACTCCGTCATACATACAAAACACACACTCTTACTCACATAGACAGACGGACACACACACCTTTACAAACAAACACACATACACACACAAACATACACACAAACTCATGCACACACACACACACACACACACACACAAACACATACACACACTCTCTCTCTCTCAGTCTCTCTTTCTTACACACACACACACACACACACACACACACACACACACTCTCTCTCTCTCAGTCTCTCTTTCTTACACACACGCACACACACACACACACGCACACACACACACACACACACGAGTTCACATACACAAACAGTAACAATAACACATGTGCACAAAATGAACACACACACCGCGCGAGAGAGAAAGACTACAGGGAGGCATGACGTCAAACGTGACACTTTTGACCGAGACGTAATCTTCTTATGCGAACTTTATCCATAGACTCGGAAATGTTAAAGTTTCTATCACACACGCACGCACGCACACACGCACACACGCGCGCACAGACAGACAAAGTTTAGCATCGCACACTGAGGCTACACTTACGTGAGCCAAAAATGCCTGATCTTGTGCAAGAGGGCATTAATGCGTATGTGAGAATACATTTGTTAAAACACTATTTGCTACTCAGAAAATTAAAAAAATCTTATATTGCTACTCTTGAGGTTTCACAAGAGTTGGCGGCAGGTCTGTGTAAATGACAAACTCTCTCTCTCACCCTCTCTCTCTCTCAGTCTCTCTCTCTCTCTGTGTCTCTCTCTCTCTCTGTCTCTCTGTCTCTCTCTGTCTCTCTCTGTCTCTCTCTCTCTCTCTCTCTCTCTCTCTCTCTCTCTCTCTCTCTCTCTCTCTCTCTCTCTCTCTCTCTCCATGCAGGTCGGGGTTGAAGGGTACATGTGCTCGGATCTTGTAAAATAGAGAGCTACGCCGGGTTGGTTGTCAGCCTACACTAAATACTATTTTGGGTAGACTTTTCTTTGAAATTTGATGTTAACGTCAGTATTAGTTTGTGTTTTCAAATTAGCATATCTTTTAATCTCGACTGAGCCACGATCATTTCGTGACCTCACAGCTCCAGGTTTCAAAGCATTGCCGGCTGACAGAACAAAATCCTTTCGATACGTGACAGCTTTTCGCATGTTGCAAACACACAAAGCGCATTTCCTACCGATCCGTTTCAAGGCACTCCCTTTTTAGCTTTCACCACTGTGTCTGAAGACGATGTCAAGAAGTTAATTCTAAAAACCGCCCCCAAGACGTGCGAACTTGACCCGATTCCAACCAAACTACTTATTCAAAACATCGACATCCTCCTCCCTACTATCACTACCATAGTGAACGAATTACTCTCTTCTGGCGTTGTCCCCACGGAATTCAAAACCGCTTTAGTAAAGCCACTGCTGAAGAAAGCTTCTCTCAATTCCAACGAGTTGAAAAACTATAGACCCGTCTCAAACCTTCCTTTTCTATCGAAAATTCTCGAAAAACTTGTTCTCCGACAGCTTGCCTCACATCTCTCATCCCACAACCTTCTTAGTGCCCACCAGTCAGCCTATCGACCACGGCACAGCACGGAAACGGCTCTTCTTCGTATTTTGAATGACCTTCTGACCGCTCTAGACCAGGACAAAACATCCGTCCTCTTGCTTTTAGATCTGTCTGCGGCTTTTGATACGATAGACCATGACATTCTCTTATATCGTCTAGAGCACTACTTTGGCATTAGCGAGATGGCTCTCTCTTGGATTCAAAATTATCTCTCAGACAGGAAACAGTTTGTTCTGATCGATGGCCAACAATCTGCTGAAACCTCTCTTGTGTTTGGTGTTCCCCAAGGTTCTGTGTTAGGCCCGGTGCTGTTCATTATGTACACAGCACCGCTGACAACTCTCATAGAGAATCATTGTGTGCTACACGAAATCTTCGCAGATGATACGCAGATCAATCATTCCGCATCACATGACAACTACCCAGATTTGGTTCTGTCGCTACAGGAGTGTGTGAGAGATGTCGGGGCATGGATGGAAGAGAACAAACTCAAACTAAATGACGACAAAACTGAAGCCATGCGTTTTTCATACTCCACCCCTACCCATGCTAAGTCTATTTCAGAACTCCCACAGGCCATCTCTTTGAACAATATTGACATCAAGTTCTCGGATACATCCCGTGACTGATCTCGGAGTCTTTTTTGACAAAGATCTCAGCATGAAACAGCATGTAGTCCAAACGTGTAAAGCAGCGCGAATGGAGATCCGGCGTATAGGTTCCATTCGACAGTACCTTACCGAAGACGCAACCAAAAGACTAGTCTGTTCCGGCATACTCTCTAGATTAGACTACTGTAATTCACTGCTTGCTGAATGTCCCAAATCTGTCACCAAGCCCCTGCAACTAGTCCAGATCGAACGCTGCCGCTAGACTCGTGTTTTGAACACCTATGAAACAAAGCGTCACGCCTCTACTCAAACAGCTACATTGGCTTCCAGTCGAACAAAGAATTAAATACAAGATCTGCTGCATATTCTATCAAATTGCTGCGGGCACGGCTCCACAGTACCTGTCCGATCTCGTGCAGAAAAACAATCCTGAAAGGGTTGTCCGCTCTGCCTCCCAAAATAAATTTGTCAAAGCTCCTAAGTATCAGAGGGACGATCATGGTGGCCGCTGTCTTTCAGTCGCAGCTGATCATATCTGGAACAAACTCCCTTTGTCTCTACGTCTCAGTCCATCTCTGCCTTCTTTCAAAGCAAATCTCAAGACTCACCTCTTCAGAGAAGCATTCTATGATGATGTAGTTGTCGCGACCCTGTGAATGTGCACTTTCGGATGAACAATGTTTACTGTGTGTGTGTGTGTGTGTGTGGACATGTGTGGGTGGGTGTGTGTGTGTGTGTGTGTGTGTGCGCACATTATAATTGTTGTGTATACTGGGAGTTCGTTCCTGTAAGAGCCTCTGTATTTTTGTAACATTTATGTTTTGTTTTTTGGTTTTTGTTGTAAAGTGTTTATAATTGTGTTCTATTCCGTCAATGGCGTCATTCTGGTAATGATGTTGTTATTGCTTTTGTAAAGCGCTTTGTGTGTTCGAAAGCGCTATAGAAATCACCATTATTATTATTTTTTTAATTATTTTATTGTACTTTTCTGGTGCCTATCCTTTCTTTTATTGCAGTTCAGGCAAAAAGACGTAAGGGAAATCACTCTGTTTGGCGACTGCTGCCATTTGTCACGTGAGCAATCGCTATACGCTGACATGAAGAGCAAGTGAATTATCTGTGCTATCACTGTGTAATCAAGCTACCAGTGACTTCTTTTACAGTCGGTTGGTGTTATAAGTTGGGGGTAATCTTGAACTTTAGCGTGTTTGTTAGGCGCGTTTGATCGATCTGCGCGATCGCGCTGCGCGTTTGGTGGATCGATCAAACGCGCACACATCGATCGATGTGTGCGCGTTTGATCGATACAAGGAATACAAGAATCGTTAAAACGCGCAGCTCTTATATACTTGCGCATTTGGACGATCCGTCTCACAAATCACCATCTTACTACGCACACACACGTCTGCTGGCAATGACCGGAAGTAGGTCTTTCTCTCTCTCTCTCTGTCGATGAACCCATATACTTCAGCTACTGTCAGTATGTTTGTCCCTGTCCCTGTATCTCTTTCTCTCTCCTCCTTAGTAGTAGTAGTAGTAGTATGTAGGGGCGGCTATATTTGTTAGCCGAAGGCCGCGAGGCCTTATTGGTGCCCCTTCTTTGTCAGATACTTTGCATGCCTAAATCCCTATTCTTTCAATGCTTTCAATCAAAGTCATAAAAAAGGTTAAGAAATTTTGGAGAATTGTCCAAGAAGTTTTTGAAGGCGTTTACTGTGGGTGCGAATTTTATGTTAGCGGGTAGTGCATTCCAATTGTTAGCAACTCTATGAGAAAACGAAAACTTGCGCTTGTTAGTCAATCAATCAATCAATGAGTCTTATATCGCGCATATTCCGTGGGTACATGCAGTTCTAGGCGCTCTGCAGTGATGCCGTGTGAGATGAAATTTTATACGGCCAGTAGATTGCAGCCATTTCGGCGCATATTTACCTTTCACGGCCTATTATTCCAAGTCACACGGGTATAGGTAGACAATTATTAACTGTGCCTAAGCAATTTTGCCAGGAAAGACCCTTTTGTCAATCGTGGGATCTTTAACGTGCACACCCAATGTAGTGTACACGGGGGGAGGTTCGGACACCAAAGAGAGTCTGCACACAAAGTTGACTCTGTGAAATAAATTTCCGCCGAGCCTGGGATCGAACTCACGCTGACAGCGGCAAACTGAATACAAATCCAGCGCGCTACCAACTGAGCTATATCCCCGCCCCGTTAGTCTTACAGTGTTGAACAAAGATTTTTCCCTGGCTGTTTCTGGTGTTGTCTGTCTGCTGGAATGTGAATATTTTGTGCATGTCAATATCATCCACCCCATTTATAATTCTATATGTTTGTATTAGGTCACCCCTTGTCCTCCTTCCCTTCAGAGAGTGGAGGTCTAAATATTTGAGTCTGTCCGCGTAAGACTTATCACGGCACTCCTTTAGAATTTTAGTTGCTCGACGCTGCACCCTCTCAATTGTCTGAGACTGTCTCTTGAGGAATGGGCTCCACACCACATTTGCATATTCCACCAGTGGTCTCACAAAGGCTTTGTATAGCTTTAAGAAGGTGTCCTTGTCAAGAAATGAGAACGTTCGTTTGATAATGCCAATCCTCTGATTAGCTTTTGACACAACTCCTCGAATATGCGGGTCGAATGACAAATTGCTGTCGAAAACAACACCGATGTCCTTTTCCTCATCACATTCATTTATTTTTTCAATAGCATCATTGACACTGACAGTCATCACGTAGTCATATTTGGGATTCTTTTTACCAGAATGCAGAACATTGCACTTTGAAACATTAAAAAATAATTTCCATTTATTTGTCCAATCCTGAAGTAAGTGTATGTCTTTTTGCATGACTGAACTGTTTGTTGCTTTATTGTACAGCTTTGTATCATCCGCAAATATCTTCACTATACCACTAACCACATCTGGTAAGTCATTTATAAACACTGTAAATAGAACCGGCCCCAAAACGCTGCCCTGTGGAATTCCGCTGAGAACTGCTGCTTGGTTCGACGTTGCCTGTCCAACTCGTACCCTCTGGGACCGGCCACTCAGGAATGACCGAATCCAGGAAAGGACGCTGGAACTAAGCCCATACGAAGCAAGCTTTAGGAGTAATCTCTCATGCGGCACAGTATCGAAAGCCTTCTTAAAGTCACAGTAAATAATATCTATGGCTTCACCTTCATCAACAAATTTTGTGAGGTCTTCCATGACCTCTATGAGTTGAGTGACACAAGAACGTCTTTTTCTAAAACCATGCTGACAGTCAGCATATAAATTATTGTCTGTGAGGTAAGACACTATAGAATCCCGAACAAGAGACTCCAATACCTTGCATGTTACACAGGTTAAGCTTACTGGTCTGTAGTTACCTGGTTCTGACTTAGTACCCTTTTTGAAAATAGCGGTTACCTCCACTGTTTTCCAATCACCTGGTATATTTCCAGATTCCAAAGATTTGTTGAACAGCAAGCATAATGGGATAGATAGTTCATCACACAACTCCTTAAGTACCTTTGATGGGATTAGATCAGGCCCTTGGGCTTTATTTTCATCCAACTCTTTCAGTTTCTTTTTAACTGCTAAGGGTGTCACTCTCATCTCAGATAAGGATGCCCCATCTGAATAGCAGCCTTCCGTCATAGTCGGGATGTCTGACACGTCCTCGCGTGTAAAAACGCTAGAAAAATACTCATTTAAGGTTTCTGCCTTACCCATATCGTCAACCACAAAGGAACCATCCACCTTTTTCAAAGTGCTTATACCTGTAGAAGTCTTCATTCTCTCCTGGACGTACTTCCAAAACATCTTAGGGTTTATCTTCCCTTCTTTTGCAATCTGTTTTTCGTATTCCTTACGGGATTTTTTCAGGTCTTTTGTACAAGTATTTCTTATCTTAATGTATCTTAGGTAGTCATGTCCGGACTTTGAACATAAATATCTCTTATAAGCGCTATGCTTTTTCTTTATCTGCCTCATGGCTTTATTATCCAACCACTTAGGTTTCATATTTTTTTAATGTGTTTTCTTTACCTTAGGAATACACTTTTCCATACCATCATGTAGCACGGTCTTTATGCAGCTCCAGGCCTCCTCCACGTCGAGTTCGGCTAGATTTGACCAGTCATGCTCCTTAACTATTCTTCTAAGCTTACTGTAGTCTCCTTTCTTAAGGTTATAGTTATATTTCGCCTCCTGATTTTCTTTTTGTTGCGCAATGTACAACTGAAAACTTAAAACATCATGGTCACTCTTGGCCACAGGGTCAAGGTGATCAACATCAGAAATTAAATTTTGTTCATTAACTAGAACCCAATCGTCCAGGGTCGGCCTCTGGCCTACTCTCCGTCTGGTAGGTTCCTGAACCTTCTGAATCAAGAAAGAGTCTAGAATATGCTCTATTATGTTGTTGTTCTTTTCACCTGTCCACACCCCATCCCAACAAACACCTTGGCCCGCGTGCGTCTCTCTCTCTCTCTCGCTCTCTCTCTCTCTCTCTCTCTTTCTGTCTCTCTCATAAACACACAGATACAGAAGCACACACACACACCGTACACACACACATAGGCAAACATAGACACACGTGTAAAGTTGACACACACTCGCAGACACGCGCGCACGCATACGCACGCATGCATACTGACACACTCACGCACACACACACACTGACACACACACATACAGACACATCCTGTACATACATACACACACACACACACAAGCACATGACACACACAGAACGTGTGTACATGAGTTCGTGTGCGCGCGCGTGACTCGACTGCAAGTGTGTGTTTGTGTGTATGCGGTGTGTGTGTGTGTGTGTGTGTGTGTAAAAGCACCTGTGTGTGTGTGCGTGTGTGTGTCAGTGCACGCACGGTGTGTGTGTGTTTCTTCTTCTTCTGCGTTTGTTGGCTGAAACTCCCACGTACACTCGTGATTTTTGCACGAGTGGAATTTTACGTGTATGACCGTTTTTTACCCCGCCATTTAGGCAGCCATACGCCGTTTTCGGAGGAAGCATGCTGGGTATTTTCGTGTTTCTATAACCCACCGAACTCTGACATGGATTACAGGATCTTTTTCGTGCGCACTTGGTCTTGTGCTTGCCGTGTACACACGGGGGTGTTCGGACACCGAGGCGAGAGTCTGCACACAAAGTTGACTCTGAGAAATAAATCTCTCGCCGAACGTGGGGACGAACTCACGCTGACAGCGACCAACTGGATACAAATCCAGCGCGCTACCGACTGAGCTACATCCCCGCCCGTGTGTGTGTGTTTGTGTGTGTAAAGTTGTGTATGTGTGTGTATGTGCGCGGGTGTGTATGTGAATGTGTCTGGGTGTATGTAAGTGCATGTGTGCAGTGTGTGTGTGTGTGTGTGTGTGTGTGTGTGTCTCTTAGGTGGTTCACAATCGTATTGAACTTTTCGCTTGACATCAAGATTGATTTGGGACACATGGCTGATGCATGTATCTGCCTCCACTTGCCGCAGTGTGTGCCTAAACCTCTCCATCATGTATGAGTTAAACGAATGAAGAGAGACTGAAGCAATAAAACTAACTTGAGCCTATGTGAATAGAGCTCAGCAGTAATCAAAAAAAAAAAGAAAAAACAGCTGAATTGTAATCAAAAACGTTGTTGGGGTATATTTCTGAACATTCCTGTATTTGAAACTTTTCACTTGCGACGTGTGTGTGTGGTAGGGACTTACTTTGTGACAGATCGTCCAAATGCGCAAGTATAAGAGCTGCACGTTTTAACGATTCTTGTATTGTATTCTTTGCATCGATCAAACGCGCACACATCGATCGATGTGTGCGCGTTTGATCGATCCACCAAACGCGCAGTGCAATCGCGCGATCGCGCAGATCGATCAAACGCGCCTAACATGTTAAATTCATTGCTCAGAATCCAGTGACATTCTTTACTTATTTTTGATACAAGTCCATGTAAGATTTTACTTTTAGCAGGTTTTCTACTGTGTCCAAACACTTTCTTTAGTGTGCCTGTGTGTGTGTGTGTGTGTGTGTGTGTGTGTGTGTGTGTGTGTGTGTGTGTGTGTGTGTGTGTGTGTGTGAAAGAGAAATATTTTCTCTGCTTCTTTAAACTGCTGAACATTGTTGTTCCCACAGCAATGATTTAAACGCTGATCAATCATGAACCTACAACACCTTGGAGAGTGAGCTGCTATGATCTGCCAACACCTTAAAGAGTGAGCTGCTATGATTTGCCAACACCTTGATCAGTGAACAGTCAGCACCTTGAACTGTCAGGAACCATGGCTTCTCCCAACAGCATGGAGGAAGGAGACTCAGCTCTCCTCTCAGATGTCAAGATAGAGATTGATGTCGCAGAAGAGTGTTGGCACATCACTGAAACACGCCCCTATGGTAAGGTTCATAAGATCAGGTGAATGAAACACCTGATGGGGAGGAAGGGGATGTTTTGGGGGAGTGGTGGTGGTCAAATGAAATTATTGGTGACGGCTAGTCTTGAAAGCACTTCAATCCCGGACGCTACCGCCTGGTGTGTTAAGGGTGGAGATTTTTTCGATCTCCCAGGTCAACTTATGTGCAAACCTGCTAGTGCCTTATCCCCCACACGCAAACACAAGACCAAGTGGTCCATGTCATCCTGTGGTCCATGTCATTGTCAGAGTTCGGTGGGTTAAAGAAACACGAAAATACCCAGTATGCTTCCCCTCGAAAGCGGCATATGGCTGCCTAAATGGCGGGGTAAAAACGGTCATACACGTAAAAACCCAGTTGTGCAAAAACATGAGTGAACGAAGAAGAAGAAGAAAGCACTTCACACCTTTTGAAGGAAGGGTTTGGAGGGGGTAGTAGACAAAACGGTCTGGCTGACCAATATATTGTGGTTGCCAGCTTGGGTGGTGTGTTGGGGACTTGACACAGTTTAGACTCTATTGAGTGTTGCTTTTGAAATTGCTTGCTTATGCTTTCAGGTATGTTAAATCAGCAAGCAGAATGCCATTGCCCAAAACAGGAACCAGGAGAAACATTTGATACAGTGCAGCCATTGAAAGGACAAGGTGCTGTCAGCACTCACAGCGATACCTGGCTGAAACAGGAGACAAGAGACCAGGACAGTGGTACTGTACCTCTATTTATATCTTTGTCGAATATAAGCCATGTAGGTCTTAACAGAGAGGGAATCTAACAACAGGGAAAGTCTCAGAAAAGTGGGTCTTTATGATGAGAGAGAGATGTGGGCGACCTGGACGTCTTGATGGTAAATTGTTCAAATTACCCAAAGCAGTTGATTTTCAAATGTTTAATGAGGTTTCTTAAGCATCACTTTCTCACCAGGCTGGAAAACTTGGGCATCTCTGTTAAAAGGTCGACATAGGTTTCAAGGAGTTTTTTTTTTTTTTTCCCGTCTTTACACTTGTTCCCTTGTCCCGTTGTGCTCTCACACCGCCCCGTCCCTGTACTCGCTGCTCCAACCACCTCTGAATTTCGTTCCGCTGCCAGACTTGTCGATTTTACAGACAGGGGGGTGGGGGGGATGTCGGGCCGCTGCGGTAGGCTACCCTCGGAAGATGACACTGCACTTCTGCTGAGTCACTTCGACGGTGTTCAGTAGTGGGTCTGTCCCGAGCTAACGGACGCAGCCCACTACCTACTATGCCCCCTACAAACGACATTGACTTTTAAGTCGCGGAGCCAGACTGAGTGAGCGTCACCTCCAGAGAGGAGACCGCCACCACGTCCCTCCGTCGACCCCCCAGAACGTCACACGTTGAAGACTGACAGCAGAACTACTATTCAGGGAAGGAAGGAACAGGAACACTGAGACCAAGGTCACCATGAGAGCTCCTGGCATGAAGGGCCACAAGAGCAAGGACAATTTATATTTTGGATGATTAATGAGATGAGGATGATTATAATGATGCTTTGGATTTCCAATTAGGTTTGAGACTACGTGACAGGGCAGCACTCTACGCTTACTGTCATAATATATCCTGGCGTCAACCAGGCCCGAGAACTGCCGCACCTGCGGTGTTGGTCAGGTATACAGAACCTGAGCACCCTCAAAGTCGCATTCGTTAAGTGAATGACACTCGGCTGTGTGACCCCAGCCTTCCCATAGGAACCATAGCACTTCCACTCTGGGTAGGAGCCGACCGTAGCCAGAAAAACCCACATGACCCTGATGGGATTCGAACCCACGACCTCCCGGCCCGCAGCCCGATGTGCTAACCACTGCGCTACGGGGGCCGGTGTTTCAGGGAGTTAAAATTTGATATAAAATTTGTGCACATGTAGATTACTGCTTAGACTGTTTATCAATGAAGTCTATGAAGAGCGGTTGCTATATCAGTATATGAACCTACATGAGACATAACCAAGCTAAGAAAAGATAACTCTCGTGAAAAATCAGAAGTCCCCAAAACAGGGACACAAAATAACACGCTTTCACCTTGTGCAGTTAGGCAGTTTGAATGTCTCTTTTGCGTTGTTTTGGATTAAAGAGCAGACATCGGCCTCGAGGAGCACCACAATTTTGAAGAATTCGTAGCCTTTTCTTATTGAGTATTTGTTCTGCAAAAAATATTCAGGATCATCAAGACTTGAAAAATAGAGTGCGCCCTGCTGAAAACAAGATTTCTTGGTGGTTCCTTCGTTACTCTTACCATCCTGATCACTTACATTAGCACCAGAGTGTGCGAAAGACTCCAAAAATGCAGATGAAACACACCAACCTCGGAGTCCGGAGTCATTTTGAGCGAACTTTGTCACTGTCTATTTTTCTATGAAATTGTTATGCAATCTCATGTTAATAACCTTTAGCACTCCAGATTCCAGCCAGCATTACTTCCCCTGTAGCCACATTATTTTGCTTTCCTGGCATAAGAATAACACCCACTCACTTTTAACACTTACAACTTCTATGAAAATGCACTATAAGCATGAAACTTTGTGGTTGTGATGGGGTTATATACTCAGAGGCAAAAGAAACGTAAATGTTGCAGTGAAAATGGGTTACCCATGAATTTTGATGTCGAATTAATTAATTGAGGCAGAAGGTTCACGTTGTTGTTATGCAGGAAGTCCTGGGTAGCACGTGCAGTATGGGGACGGGCATTGTCTTGCTGAAACAGGCAGTTCCGGTACCTCTGGAAAAATGGAACCACATAGGGACGCAGGACTTGATTGATGTAGCGGTCTGCATTGACACCATTCCCACGACCTTGGCCGACGTTCTGAAAGACGACAGGCGCCACTCGCTGATTGACACCAATGGCGGCCCATATCATGACGCTGGCACCTCCCCATCGATCATGCTGCAGGATGTTATTGTTAGCAAACCGCTCTTCATGTCTTCGCCAGATCCGGACACGCCCGGTTCAAGGCAAAAGCGCTTCTCGTGCGAAAAAGAACCCTCCGCACCTAACCCTAACCCCGCAGTCCCGATCACGCCAGTGGGCATGCTGCTGGGCCCAGGCCAGACGATCCAGGCGATGCTGAGCTGTCAAGACAGTTGAGCAGGACGCCGATTTACCAGGTTCTACCCACCAAGGCGTCGGCGTACAGTTCTGGCACTGACGGGTTGTCCATGTGGTCCATGTACCCCGATTGTGTTACGGGCTGTGTTGGCGGCAGTTTCGAATGGATCTTGCTGGTGTTGATGGACAAGATGACGATCTTGTCGGGCTGTTGTTACCCGGGGTCTGCCACGTCTTTGTAAGTCGCAGGTACTGTTAGTGGCATGAAAACGTTGCTGCAGGTGATAAACCGTGGTGACATTTACTCCAAATGCCCTAGCAACTTGCTAAACTGATTGTCCGGCATCAAGTCTTCCGATCGCCTGTTGGCTCTTCTCTGGTGATAGTCTTGGCATCGCGCCTGTGTCGCAGAAATGAATGTTGTAACAGTTTTGTGAGTACGGTAAGGCTTTGCCTGAACACTCTGAACACGAAAAGCTGCTTTTTCACATTTTGTACGTGCTGAAAGTTGTCCCCATGACGGTTTGGGATCCCCGTCAACAAGACCTCGCGTGTGACCCAGATAACGGCAAACACGGTTCTGACAAGATAAGACCGCTAAAACAACACGTGCAGAACATGGTAGTATCATGCTTTTCTTTTTGTTTCAAGTCCATAAAGGTTTAATTAACGCATCCTTTATTTGCGTTTCTTTTGCCTCCGAGTTTATTTAACATTAAAATATTTTGTTTGCATGCATCATTTATTTTCTTAGCAATAAATACAAATAAAAAATGAAAAGGGGACGTGTTGGTTAGTCCGTGGAATTTTGTGAAACTAACCAGTCTATGCCTGGTGAAACTCCTTTGAACAGGTAATCATGTTGACCATCCAACTTACTAATCCTGGTTTTTAAATAAGTAGATGTTTGAACCAGTGCATGTCATAGGACGATTTTTTTACTAGTTCGGTTAGCAACAACAAGCAGAGAAAAGCTTTGATCTCCACTAGATTCACAGGTCACCATTTCCGAACACGCGAACTTTTTACGTCTTGTCACTGGCTTGCTTTGCGCTGAATTTGAGTCAGTTTCTACGCAGTGTCTCTTCGACAAGCTAGTCGAGCATTTGCTACGCAAAAAATTGCAGAAGAAAGTATCTAACATCAGTCAGATTATCGGTAATGTTTGCTGGTCCTGTCATTTCACTAAACTGGACCAGCCACTGTTTGTATCCATCTGCACTTTCGTAAATTCCGTTTCGTAACCGTCACTGTCACTTGACGAACTGTCATTTTTTTCTATGCGATACACAGTTCATTGCGAAGATCTTCCTCAGTAATTCGTTCCGATTCCGCATACAATTTGTTGTCAAGAAACAACTCAAAAGAAAGTTTCAAACTCATCACCCTCCATCTTGCTTGTCAAAGCACTAAAGTATTTTATCAATGCAAAAACAAAAGCAGAAAACTTCGACAAAACTGACTCAAATTCAGCGCACACGACACGACGAGATAACGCAAGGAAGTGAGCCTTGCTCTGGCTCAAGTGCCGTTAAAAATACCGTTATTCTCGTGTGCAAATACGAACGAGAAGTTGGTCATACGAACAAGCCTAACGCTTGCGACGCAAGTCGCTCCTGGCTGGCAAAGGGGGATTAATGGCTGGGCGACGAAAGTTGCCGCTGGCGTGCTAAAGGTTAAAAGATGTTCGAATTTATTTTTGCAACAATGCTCAAGGGATTTTACAAACAATAAAAAAACGCTGGCGCTGGACCCGAGTACTCTTCAGACTGGCTCGCTCCCCCAGTATGAAAGTTTTTGTCTTGTGCACGTGGATTTAAAAAAATGATTACAGTAAAATAAAACATTAAGAAGTTCATAATAAACAATAGTAAACAAGAATTTAAAAAAAAAAAAATAAATAAAAAAAGACCACCCATGCCGGGAATCGAACCCGGATCACTTTGGCCATAGGCGGACGTGCTTTCGTCTTGTGCACGTGGATTTAAAAAAAAAAATTTTTTTAATTTTTTATTATTTTACACAATTAAAAAAATTATTAGAGTAAAATAAAACATTAAAACGTTCATAATAAACAACAGTAAACAAGAATTAAAAAAAAAAAGAAAACAATTATTTATTTATTTTACACAATTAAAAAAATTATTAGAGTGAAATAAAACAATAAAACGTTCATAATAAACAATAGTAAAGCAGAATTTAAAAAAAAAAAAAAAAAATATAGACCGCCCATGCCGGGAATCGATCCCGGATCACTTTGGCGATAGGCGGACGTGATTCGCACCAGCTAGCTGGCTGTTCCATTAGCTGTACGGCAGTTGTACTCCCACCGCCAAACCTCCCCCCCGTTAAGAGTCGTTTTTGTGGAATATTTCGCATTTAGGTCCCAGGTAACATTATGAAGTTTTAATACGATCAATCGGACCTATTATCAAGTTAGTGTATCAACTTTTGAAAGAACTGCGCCCAGTAGTTTCCCAGCAATAAGCTGTTAAGTCCAGACAGACAGACACACACACACACACACACACACACACACACACACACACACACACACACACACACACACACACACACACAGACACACAATTAAAGTCTGCAGGACCCTCCTACTGCGTACTCGGGGATAAAACCACTGTAATTTGGAAATTGTCTTAATTCGGTGAATAACAATGGGTTCTTTTATTGTTTAGATCAGGAAAGCCATCATACAACTCAACTCAACTCAAGTCTTTTTCAAAAACTATGGTCTGTGTGAATGACTTTAAGCAATTTTCAACATTATAAATGGAAAAAACTTGATACTGAGCAATTACCGCTGTGCAGGGAAATCAGCAAGGTTTTATGTTTAGCTATGTGTCAAAGTGAGAGGATGTTTTTTTCTCGCACTAAAGCATGAAAAGACCGTTGGCGATCTACAACATACAGAAGTTCACGTGAGAGGAAAGTAATCTTTGAGCGTAACTGGGTTGTTTATTGTTCACTGAGACAAACAGAGATATGAAAGGATTTCGACGGGCACAGTGACGTAGTTGATAAGACATCGGCCTCCTTATCGGAAGGTCGTGAGTTCAAATCCCGGCCGCAACCGCCTGGTGGGTCCAGGATGGCGATTTTTTTCGATCTCCCAGGTCAACTAATGTGTAGACCTGCTGGTGCCTTATCTCCCTTCATGTATTCACGCAAGCACAAGACCAGGTGCACAGGGAAAAGATCCTGTAATCCATGTCAGAGTTCGATGGGTTATAGAAACACAAAAATACCCAGCATGCTTCCCCTGAAATCAGCATATGCTGCCTGAATGGCGGAGTAAAATCGGTCATGTACGTAAAAATCCACTCGTGCAAACACATGAGTGCATATAGGAGATCCAGTCCATTAACGAAGGAGAAGAAGAAGAAACAAGTCGCGTAAAGCGAAATAACATTTAGTCAAGCTGTCGAACTCGCAGAATGAAACTGAACGCACTGCTTTTTTCACCAAGACCGCATACTCGTAGTTTTGTCAGTCCACCGCTCGTGGCAAAGGCAGTGAAATCGACAAGCCAGAATAGTGCGGTAGTGGTCGCGCTGAGCAGGATAACACGCTTGTCTGTATCTTTATTCTTTTTAGCGTACTGAGTTTGTTTTTAATCCAAACATATCACATCTATATGTTTTTGGAATCAGGGACTGACAAGGAATAAGATGAAATTGTTTTTAAATAAATTTCGGAAAAGTAATCTTAATCATAATTTTCATATTTTTAATTTTTAGAGCTTGTTTGTAATCCAAATATAACATATGTATATGTTTTTGGAATCGAAAAATGACGAAGAATAAGATGAAATTGTTTTTGGATCGTTTAATAAAAAAATAATTTTAATTATATGTTTTCGATTTTTAATGACCAAACTCATTCATTAGTTTTTAAGCCACCAAGCTGAAATGCAATACCAAAGTCCGGCCTTTGTCGAAGATTGCTTTGCCAAAATGTCAATCAATTTGATGGAAAAATGAGGGTGTGACAGTGCCGCCTCAACTTTTACAAAAAGCAGGATATGACAAAGGTATTTATCGAAAAAATGAAAAAAACCTCCGGGTATCTTCTTCTTGTCGTTCGCTGTTAAATCGTCAATCCGGACTGCAGGGCGAAAAGTGCTGTCCTCTCCAAGACCTCTCTGGACGGGTATATAATTCCCAGGAACTCTCATGTCAAATTTCTTAAAGATCGGTCCAGTAGTTTAGTCTGAATCGCTCCACACACACACACACACACACACACACACACACACACACACACACACACACACCACGACCCTTGTCTCGATTCCCTCTCTATCTTAAAACATTTAGTCAAAACTTGACTAAATGTAAAAAAGAAACGACTTCTTTCGCGCGTCGTTGCAAGGATTTGGCTGTAATTTCACACATCAGTCCTTTTTCATATCAACTTTAAAATTGGAAGAGTATGGTGGTTCCAACTCAATGCTCACTGAGATAAGTACTATCTAATCGTGGAGTCTATAAACCTTGTTGGCACATTAAAAGGAAAGAAATATTGTTCTCAACCACACTCCACCTGTATACACTGAGCAGAAACAGTTAAAACACAGCAAAAACACCATAGAAACCATGGATTTTTTGCTGTTTTTCAGTTTTGTGGTCGCTCTCTTTTAGATCAGCCTGACAGCGCAACGGATTTGAACGAAATGTGTATGAACTGTTAGGTAAGACACCAAATAAACTTTTGGATGTAAAAAAATGTAAACTAGCATTCAGTTTAAGTCACTGTTTCGACGGTTGAAAGTGAATCATGCCATAAAAAACACCATTTTTGAGGGTAGGCGTGGTCATGGACCAGTGACGTCATATCCAGATATTGCTCAGATTCCCGTCGCGATATAACCTTGAATGGTTGAAAACGACGTTAAACACCAAATAAAGAAAGAAAGAAATGCTCAGATTCCAGAAACACATTTTTGAACAAAAGAAAAACTGATTTTCAAATACACATATATTTCTGACCAAAAAACTGCTGTTTCACACCTGGGCTATACCATTGAAAGTATATCCTTTTTGTGCTCAGTAAATGTTTAATCTGCAAAAGGAAACAAGAGAAAAAGTGTATGCTATTCACGTATCATAATCAGCACTCTCGTATGACTTGCTTTTGCTTTCATTTTCCAGTACCAGTCAGAGAGGTTGTGGCCACAGACACAGCTACCATATCTACAGTGCTGACATTGGAAGGACAAGCTGCAGACAGCGCTCACAGTGATACCTGGCTGAAACAAGAGGAACATTCAAGTACTGAATGTGGTACCTGGCTGAAACAAGAGCAACATTCTAGTACTGAGTGTGATACCTGGCTGAAACAAGAGAAACATTCAAGTATTGAGTGTAATGCTGGGCTCAAAAAGTCCGGTAATCTGAATCCAAGCATGTTAATAAGCCTGACAGAGAAAAAACTTGCCTGTACAGAGAGTGGTGCTAAGCCTAAAAAGTCTGGACATTTCAAGCAACACATTTTAGGAGTAAGAAAGCATACATGTACAGAGTGTGATGCCAGGTTCGCAAACTCTAGTGCTTTGAAGCAACATTTGTTGACACATACAGGTGTAAAAAAGCATGCATGTACAGAGTGTGATGCCAGGTTCAAAGACTCCAGTAATTTGAAGCGACACATGCAAATACATACAGGAGTGAAAAAGCATGGTTGTACAGAGTGTGAGGCTCGGTTCAAACGGTCAGGAACATTGAAGCGACATATGTTAACACATTCAGGTGTAAAAAAGCATGCATGTACAGAGTGTGATGCCAGATTCAAACACTCTCATACTTTGAATCGACACTTGCTAATACATACAAGAGTGAAAAAGCATGCATGTTCAGAGTGTGAAACTAGATTCACCCGGTCTCGACAATTAAAGCGACATATGTTAACACATACAGGTGTAAAAAAGCATGCATGTACAGAGTGTGATGCCAGGTTCAAAGACTCTAGTAATTTGAAGCGACACATGCAGATACATACAGGAGTGAAAAAGCATGGTTGTACAGAGTGTGAGGCTCGGTTCAAACGGCCAGGAACATTGAAGCGACATATGTTAACACATACAGGTGTAAAAAAGCATGCATGTACAGAGTGTGATGCCAGATTCAAACACTCTCATACTTTGAATCGACACTTGCTAATACATACAAGAGTGAAAAAGCATGCATGTTCAGAGTGTGAAACTAGATTCACCCGGTCTCGACAATTAAAGCGACATATGTTAACACATACAGGTGTAAAAAAGCATGCATGTACAGAGTGTGATGCCAGGTTCAAAGACTCTAGTAATTTGAAGCGACACATGCAAATACATACAGGAGTGAAAAAGCATGCGTGTACAGAGTGTGATGCTCAGTTCACACAGTCAGGAAGTTTGAAGAAACAACTGTTAACGCATACAGGAGTGAAAAAGTATGCATGTACAGAGTGTGAAGCTAGATTCACCCATTCTGGAACATTGAAGCAACATAATGTTAACACATACAGGTGTAAAAAAAGCATGCATGTACAGAGTGCGATGCTAGGTTTAGCCAGTCTCTAAGTTTGAAGCAACATATGTCAACAGACACAGGAGTGAAAAAGTATGCATGCACTGAGTGTGATGCTAGGTTTGCACTCTCTTCTACCTTGAAGCGACACATGTTAACACATACAGGTGTAAAAAAGTATGCATGTACAGAGTGTGAAGCTAGATTCACCCAGTCTGGAAATTTAAAGCAACATATGTTAACACATACAGGTGTAAAAAAGTATGCATGTACAGAGTGTGACGCTAGATTTACCCAGTCTGTACATTTGTACTTTTTTACACCTGTACTGGAAAATTGCGTTCTCCCAGTAAGGTAATATATTGTACTACGTTGCAAGCCCCTGGAGCAAATTTTTGATTTGTGCTTTTGTGAACAAGAAACAATTGACAAGTGGCTCTATCCCATCTCCCCCCTTTCCCCATCGCGATATAACCTTCGTGGTTGAAAACGACGTTAAACACCAAATAAAGAAAGAAAGATGTTGAAATATACTTGCAAAACTGCTGCATACAGGGCAAGTAATTCAGCATTCTTTGCTGAAGTCCATAATGTTAAAAACTCAATAATCTATTTAGACTTGTCTTGTGTAAAGTTACATACTGAGACATGCGGCAGAAAAACCATTCCCCCTGCGGGTTAGGGGGAAGAATTTACCCGATGCTCCCCAGCATGTCGTAAGAGGCGACTAACGGATTCTGTTTCTCCTTTTACCCTTGTTAAGTGTTTCTTGTATAGAATATTGTCAATGTTTGTAAAGATTTTAGTCAAGCAGTATTTAAGAAATATTAAGTCCTTTGTACTGGAAACTTGCATTCTCCCAGTAAGGTAATATATTGTACTACGTTGCAAGCCCCTGGAGCAATTTTTTGATTAGTGCTTTTGTGAACAAGAAACAATTAACAAGTGGCTCTATCCCATCCCCCCCCCCCCCACCCCCCCCCCTCTCTTTCCCCGTCGCGATATAACCTTCGTGGTTGAAAACGACGTTAACCATCAAATAAAGAAAGTTTGTACTGGAAACTTGCATTCTCCCAGTAAGGTAATATATTGTACTACGTTGCAAGCCCCTGGAGCAATTTTTTTATTAGTGCTTTTGTGAACAAGAAACAATTAACAAATGGCTCTATCCCCTATCTCCCCCTTTCCCCGTCGCGATATAACCTTCGTGGTTGAAAAGGACGTTAAACACCAACTAAAGAAAGAAAAGAAAAACCTTATGTGCTCAGCGTGTGGTGCTGAATTGATTTAATTGAATGATTTGAATGAGCATGTACAAATGTGCTAGATTTCTGCAATGTAATTGTCATCTAAATGGTCACTGGAGAGAAGCTGCTTCAGTGTTATTTGCATTATGCAATGTACATCAAATAACCATTCTAAATGCATACAACATGTGTAATGGAGTAAGCGAGATTTATTAGGAACCAATCTCCTGGCACCTGAGAGAATAGCAAGCATTGAAATGAACAAGCGACTTTAATCCTTGTAAAAAAAAATGATTTTGATGCAATGTACAGTCAGTCTTTTTTTTAAGTGGGTATAGTGGGGAAATGTCAAATGGGTGTGATTTCCTTTGATACGGGTGGATGAGCGAAGCTGTCGCGATATAACCTTGAACGGTTGAAAACGACGTTAAACACCAAATAAAGAAAGAAAGAAAGTGGATGAGCGAAGCATGTCAGAGGCAGCTCAAAGGTTGTTGTCTATATCCCCCCCCTCTCCCCCCACCACCACACCGGTTGTCTGATTTATTAATGAGATCTTCTGGTCGCTTTATTTTTGTGGTTACCAAGATTCTGATAGGCAAAGTGGATGTGGGAAGATAGAGAAAGGAATAAAGATCGCCATGCCAGTGGCTGCTGATGTCGTGTAGTATTTTTGGATTGGATGGAGAGAAAGACTTGTCTGTCATTGTGTTTGTTTGTGTGTCCACGGTGATAGTCACATGAACAGGTCACCAAAGTATCTAATGACGTTATTTTTTCAACCTGCTACATGTCTCTGCATTCACAGAGCTGCCAACTGCTACGCCAAGCTAAAGATTGCTATGCTGAAACAAATAATCACAAACATGGAACAGTTCCCTCTTCTTTGTCAGTCCTGGTACACATTTCTGCTTTCCACACAATGTAGTGGTCACAAAATCAGTCATTTAACATCGTCTGCACTGAAAAGTGTCACTGCAGATGCTCTCTAATGGGCATTTTATGTTCCGGCATAATTCTCATGAGACTTTAAAAAAAATGTCTGATCTTGTGCAAGAGGTCATAAATGCGGATGTGGGAATACATTTGTTAAAACACTATTTGCTACTCAGAAAATTCAAAAAAAATCCTATATTGCTCCTCTTGAGGTTTCATAAGAGTTGGCGGCAGGTCTGTGTAAATGACAAACTCTCTCTCTCTCTCTCTCTCTCTCTCTCTCTCTCTCTCTCTCTCTCTCTCTCTCTCTCTCTCTCTCTCTCTCTCTCTCTCTCTCTCTACCCCCCTACCCTCCCATGCAAGTCGGGGTTGAAGGGTACATGTGCTCGGATCTTGTAAAATAGAGAGCTACGGTTGGTTGTGAGCGTACACTAATTACTATTTTGGGTGGACTTTTCTTTGAAATTTGATGTTGACGTCAATATTAGTTTGTACTTTCGAATTAGCATATCTTTTGATCTCGACTGAGCCACGATCATTTCGTGACCTCACAGCTCTCAGTTTTAAAGCATTGCCGGCTGAGCTGGGTTTTATTGTACTTTTCTGGTGCCTATCCTTTCTTTTTTGGCAGTTCAGGCAAAAAGACGTAAGGGAAATCACTCCGTTTGACTACTGCTGCCATTTGTCACGTGAGCAAACGCCATACGCTGACATGAAGAGCAAGTGGATTGTTTGTGCTATCACTGTGTACTCAAGCTACCAATGACTTCTTTTACAGTCGGTGTTATAAGTAGAGGTCACACGCCGAATCTCAGTGGATTTGAAACAGGTAATCTTGAAGTGAACTTTAGCGTTGTGTTTTCATTACTTACACTGTGTTACAGCTATCGAGAGAGCGTTAGCCAAAACTTGCTTGAACAGACTGAATATTTCTCCGCCTAGTTCAAGCGTTTCAATTATCTTGAGTGAGAGATTCTTGTCAAGATCTTGCAACTGAAGCAGATTTGTGATGTAGTCTAATTCGATCAATTTTACCCAAAATTCGATGTATTCGAAATCGCACCAAGCGGTTACGTCCCATTCCAATGAATAAGAAAAGAAATATTTTGCGTTGAAAGTCAAAATACCATTTTTGATCACAAATTAGAATCGAAGAGGGAAATACATGGTCCACAGTACGATCAGCAGCACTTTGGATGGTAGGGGAATAGTGCACCTTCGATAGTACTGATGAGCGACCTTGTGTACCTTACATTCATGGGGCCAAATTTGTCCAACCAATTTGTTTTATTTAACTTAGATATTTGATTCATCTTAAAATGTTTTCCTTCTTACTCAAGGGACGTAACCACTCAGTACACACGTTTTCGAAGAATTCGATTTTGGGGGTGAAATCTTATAAATTTTACCACCAATTTTCTTCACATGCAAGAAACTGACATGCTTTTCGTCCATAAATAATTTCACTTCTTAATTTTACCAGGAAACTTCTTCTTCTTCTTCTTCTTCTTCTTCTACGTTCCCGGACCAGGAAACAACATTTCAGTCTTGAGTATATGCAGGGATGCAAACAAAAAAAAAGAGGAAAAGTGGTGGGGGTCTGGGGGCTGTGGAAGGCCCCCATTGGGGTCCAGGGGCAACGCCCTGGCGGGGGTTCAGGGGGCAGCGCCCCCTGAAGCTGAAGCATTATGAACAAATTAATGACCAAAAGCATGCATAAACGGCAAAAAAACCTTATATTCATAGTGTCTAAAATAATGTACAATACTTACTGTTTTACTAAATTTACTGTAGAAAAATTACTGCTTATAGACTATAGAGTGTAGTACCACTAATATTTTTACCAAATGAACAGTCATTAGACTAGAGTGTTCTGTCTTCTGATCATTGAAAATATGGACAATCATATACTTGTACAAAGCAGCCACATGACATTACTTGGAGAGAGAGGGACAGGGAGACAGAGATATGTTGACTCACTCTGTCTGCAAGCTGTATCAATCCATGGCACTGACAAGATGACATTGGCAAGTCACAAAGTCTGTAATGGCAACTGTAAAAATCCCTTTGCTTTGGATCATGATGTATTTGAAACTTTAAAACTTTGTCTCTGACAGACAATTAAACAAGAAATTCCTCTGATAGGAAAAACACCCCCGTCAAAGGGAAATAACCTTCTCAGTTGGTGGCAGTGAGAATGGTTATTTCCCTTTGACCAACGGGGGTGTCCGTCTATAAGTCGTTGTATAATTTTAATCCACCAATAACTCCCTAACCGTGTGTTTGACTGGTCCCAATTTTTGTAAGGACCGTCTCAGGAATGTATAGAACCTGTTCACCAAGTTTGGTGACGATCGGTCCGTTCATTCTTGAGATCTACTTGCGAACACAAACACACAAATACCGCCACAAACACACAAACACATCGAGTGAAACCTATACACACCCCTATACCAGGGGTGTAAAAAATGGTTGTGTCTTAGCAGTCATAGTCTCAAATCCCTGGCACACAATGCAGATCTTATATCCTTACTGTCACTGAAGCCACAAAACACCTTCTCTAAACTCTTAGCACAAATGAGCTTGAAGGCATCTGGACTTATTGTCTGTGAAAAATCTAAACATTGTCACTCAACACCTTGCACATAAAGAAGGCTTGTCACTCAACACCTGGCACAAAATGAAGACAAGATCCTTAATCTTATTGTCTTTGAAGAAGCCAAAAATTCTCACTCAATCTCTGGCATAAAATAAAAACATCTGGATTTTGTCATAGAAAATTTTTAAAAATAGTCTCTTAACCTTGTCACACAATGAAAACATTCTTACTGTCTATGCTGTGAGTATTGATTAAGCATTGCAAGTGATAATGTGTGTGTCCACAATTAGTTATTAGTCGAATGTGTTCTTCAATGGCCACAAAGCCGCGGCTGCAATACACCACTGGTTTCGAACACGCCACACAAAATGCGTTTCCTGCTTTTTCAATTTTGCGGATGACATCGCCTGCTCTTTGCTCGTTGACGTTTCTGTCCAACCACTCCCATTTCCACTCGTTCTTTGCGTTTTCCTTGATTTTCTTTTCAAACCCGCGTTCAACGAACTTCATGCACGAAGCCATTTTTCGGGAAGGCACAAGTTAACGCGCCCGCGCTCACGTGTTTGGAAATGACAAACGGTTTACAGCTTCGCCCGTTTAAGAATACGGCTTTCGGATTCGCCCGCTTGAGAATAAACACCGAGAGGCATGCTCGGTTTACATTTTTCCTCTTCTTTTTTTTCGGCGATTGTGCATGAAAAACGGCGATTTCAAAAAGTAAAAACGGCGATTTTTTCGGCGTTTGGCGGCTATTTTGCATCCCTGATATGTCGAGGGGGAAATATGTACACAGCCACAGGCGAAAGATGAAATCGTGACACTGGCTTTAAATTCCAGTCGCATGGGTGAGAGCCGAAAATGTTGACAGGACTGAACATTTTGGAAGGCCGGGGTCCAGGGGCAGCCAAGGCTCCGGCGGGGTGCAGGGCAGCGCCCTTGCTGGGGCGTCCAGGAGGGGGGGGGGGGGGGGGCAGCGTCCCCCGGCTGAAAATGAGTTTTAGCATTTTAGGGAGGGTTTAGGTGGCCTCTCCTGACTTTAAATTTGAGAACAAACAAGCTTTTTGGAGGTGCATAATATGTACATCTTGTAAACTTGAAGGTCGAGAGTTCGAATCTTCGCCGGGGCGTTTATTTTTTTCCCTTGATCTCTCTTGAAGATAAAATATGATCAGTCTTGAGAGAGCAAACCGGATGTTACCACTGCAAAATTCAAGCGTTGACTGAAGCTCTCAAGGTCATACACGCCATATAGGTGGGGTTTCGGGTAGCGTTTGCTGTACAGAATTCTGTACATGATTGTATCCCTATTTTTCAACCTCGTAGCCCCGGAAAGTCATAAATAGACCACAGCTTTAATCCAACGGTCTTGATCTATGTTGACGAATGGGTATCTATGAAAACTAAATAGATCAATCAATCAATATGAGGCTTATATCGCGCATATTCCGTGGGTACAGTTCTAGGCGCTCTGCAATGATGCCGTGTGAGATGGAATTTTATATAAGGCCAGTAGATTGCAGCCATCTCGGCGCATATTTACCTTTCACGGCCTATTATTCCAAGCCACACGGGTATAGGTAGACAATTATTAACTGTGCCTAAGCAATTTTGCCAGGAAAGACCCTTTTGTCAATCGTGGGATCTTTAACGTGCACACCCAATGTAGTGTACACGGGGGGAGGGTTCGGACACCGAAGAGAGTCTGCACACAAAGTTGACTCTGTGAAATAAATTTCCGCCGAACCTGGGATCGAACTCACGCTGACAGCAGCCAACTGAATACAAATCCAGCGCACTACCAACTGAGCTATATCCCCGCCCACTTAGATAATGATGAAGACCAGAAGTCTCAACACTTGCAAGGAGAAGGTGATGCAAACCGCTCGCTGATTAAAATTTATTTAATTATTTGGCATAGTTTCAGAGCTGTTTTGAGCAAATTATTGCAGGTGTTTCTAAATTACAGTATAGTGTCAGTGAATGTCCCTTGAGTTTTTGAAGGTCCAAATCGTCAGAAAACTCACCAAAATGGCGGCTTAGACTATATATCTTTAAGATTATGGCAGGTTTTACAGTATTGCATGGCTGACATAGCAAAAGCGTTTGTTGGCTAATATATTGTTTACTAATATTTTTATTTTTAATTTTTTTTAATTTTTATTTTTAAAATTCTTTTATATACACATAAACACAACATAACATACAGCATACACAGAGTTTATCAACTTAAGGTATGACTGTCTTAGCGCATACACACGCACATACCTAGACAAGACACAGACATAGACAGTAGGGTGGGTTGTTGAAAAGACAGGGGACATGGAAGGGGGGGTAACTGAGGTTGGGGGGGGGGGGGGGGGGTTTAGGTGGGGACGGTGATCACACTTTAGCCTCCAAGTATACATGGGGTTTAATTATCGGCATAAAAGTACTGTATAACATGTTATGAATAAATGGGTCAGGGGGTATCACATTCAAAAATGTTCATACAAAGTCAATCAATACAATTATCCTATGGCATCAATTAAAAAAGTGTCTATATAAACAATATAATCCTTTGCAAATTTACCATAATAATTATTTACACTAGCATTATACTTTTCGATCAAAAACCTTTGTTTAACAATTTTCAAAAAAACATTTAGTGTTGGGACTGTCTTATTTAATTTGGCTCCAAATATACTTTGTTTGGCAAGGAGAATAAACAAATCAAAAACAGCATCCGTATGAAAGTTGTCTAAATACCCTAAAATGACAAGCTCTTTTGACAAATTCAAATTGCTGCAATGCATAACCATTCTGTGAAATCAGACCAAAAAAGCTTAACTCTTGTGCACTCCCAAAACTTAATGTTCTAAGGTTTCCTCTTCCTGTGTACAAAAGCTACATAGTGATGTGTTAGAAATTTTCATCAAAAATAACAGGTGTTGAGTGGGAAAAATTCTATGTAGTATTCTATATTCGAACCACCTCAGGTATGTGTCTTGTGTAGTTCGCCTTATTGTCAAAAACACCTTTCTAACATTCACATCAAAATTCAATAAATTAGACCATTTTTCCATGCACTGTAGATTGCCATCATTTTTCACAAGATGGGTATATATGTTTTACTCCTCCTTTACTGGCTTTAGCTATTTGTTTCCATACAATATCATCACCAATATGAAAAACATTGTTTAAAACTGCATCCAACTTTAATCTTTTAATTCTTAACTGAGCGCATAATGCCCTTGAAAAAAACAAAATTCAGTTGTAAATTTGGATGTTTCAATTTAAAATCGTTATAAATATGACAATTACCCATCGGCTCTCATCAAGTGACCGACTGTAATAATTCTGTTTTCCATCCAATTCCTGTTAAAAATAACCTTTTTATCTATGCAAATATGTACATTATAATACAGACGCTCTGAAGCAAAATCACTCAAGGAGATGGGGACGCATTTGCATGCAAAATGCTTATAATGTTTGAAAACATCTCTCCAGAAAGGATTCTGAACTCTTTGCATCAATATGTTTCCAAACTCACCTCCTCTCTTGTGAATGTTATGCACAAGTGGACACAGAGCTTGTAGAAGTTTAGTTACTTTTCCTTCACTACAAAGGACTCGCTGTAACCATGATATCTTCAGAGCTGACAAAAAGCATTTCAAATCCACAATATATTGTTTACTAATTTTAAAAAAAAAATGTTCGTTTATATATTACGTTTATATATTTCCCCCCGGGAGGGGAGCATTAGTGAGTAGTTTAAAAACACATACATATAGCCCTCATTTTGATTATAGTTATACTATGCAGGAAATTGATTCAAATGATGCAAATCGGCAATCATCTCCAAAAGGGGGGTATACATTATGCACGCAGCGAACCGTCAACAAAACTAATAGGTGGATGCCAGGGGGTGGATGGGGGGTTTGCAGAACTGAAAATCGCTGAACTTGCTTGCTGGCCGCTGCGCTGCTACTAATGACTTCGGTCCTCGCTCTCTCTCGGACTCCCTTATCTGTTACCATTGTTTCATTCCAGACTGCTCTCCTTCACTCATCACCTCCCCCCTGCCCTCCAACCCTCTTCCATTCCCCGCATTCGTTCCCACGGGACTCTGCTATCACTTCCTCCTGCATTACCTCTACTGACACCTCCTCCCCCCCCCTCCTTTAGCTGCATATCTGTCTCGTTTAAATAGAGTTTATGGTCGCTGACCGCTCCCTCTAAACTCACACTTAAACTACTCACTAATGCTCCCCCCCCCCCCCCCCCCCTAGCTGCAATTGTAGAACACTAGGCAACTGTCACTGCCTAATACACACACGCATACAGACACTGTCACACGCGCGCGCGCAGACACACACACACACCCACTCGCACGCATGCACGCACGCACACACACACACACACACACACACACACACACACACACACACTCACGCTTCCGTACCAACATACGTAGCCAAAAGGTTTATTTGATTTGGGCCAAGTAACGAGGGCAGTTTACCGTCTTCAGAGAAAAATACCATCTGACAATGACCATGAAAGATAACATTGTACAGAGATAAATCCCAAATAGGAAGTAATTAACACTCGTTATTCCGCCCAATTCAAGAAGTGGTAATATTTAGTTAGGATTGTTATGTTGTAATAGTTGAAGGTGTTTTGCGGACTATATGCAATCTATACGAGTCAATCACCTTGGGCGGCAGCTGATCTAAGTAACCTAAGTAAGCAGTGCTTTTCCAGTCCCCCATCACCTTGACGATTTCACCCGGCACGCCACAACTCAACGCCCCCGCGGCGCCGCCCCGCCAGAAACTGTGACTAGAGAAAATCCCCTCCAGCAACAGCAGCAGTTACACGCAGTTTCTTATTGAAATCAGATCCTTTGATCGGAAAAAACCTGCGCCTTGGGGCCCATCGGTCCCAAAACATGAAACATATCAGTCACTGCGGACACTGGGCATAAAGGATGTGAAGGAATTGCAGGAAGCTTTAGTTTCCACGGAGCGTTCTTTACGCTGAATTGTCTTACTCCATTGAAAAGTTATTGACACACTGTCCGTCTCCAAAATCACCACGCGATCTCGTGTAAGCTGCTTATCGGGATCAAGATTCCCGTTGTCCTGGAACAAGTTCGATTTTTTGGAGAACTCCACAAAGAAAAAACACCAAACACGCCGCCCAAAAACACAATGTCTTGTTTACAATGTTTACATAAACATTATTCACATCCTTCATCTGGAAAGAAGGAACACAAGGGCTTGGTCAGACATATGATCACACAGGTTCACGTTGGGGGGTCTCCCCCGGTGCCAGAAAGTCAACAGCCGCACTAACTCTTCGCGCCGCCTAGGCTCGTGAAGACGTGAAATAGTGTCAGCCATAATGTTTACACAACCGGCCACATGCACCGCCGCAATGCTACAGTTTACTTTAGCACATTCCCATGCCATTTTCCGAAGTAAGCTGTTGACATACTTATTAGTAGATCTGCCTTTATTGATAATTGATTTTGTCACAGTGCTATCAGTATGCACAATCACTTCTTGTCCGCACCACATCGGTGCCCATCGTGTCACAGCTTGTAACACAGCACATACTTCTTTAAAGTTTATGTGTAAATTGTTCGCTGCCGGCATGTCTTTTTTAAAATAGGTGTACTGCCAGTCGCCCTGCCAAAAGGCACCTGCTGCAATATTACATGCGTCCACATGGACATGCTGTTTTGCATTGTGGAAATAATACACTGTTCCATTAAATACATGCATAAAAGAAAGCCACCATTGCACATCTTTCTGGAATTCGCTAGAAAGCTTTGCTTTGTGCCGCTGCTGCTGAAGGGGTTTTATTGTGTCCAGTATCCGCCGCAGAAAGAATTTTCCTCCTCTGACAGCTTGACAGGCCCAATTAAGAGAACCCGCGATGCTTTGAAGCTGAGTTTTTGTCGCGCGCTTCTTTCCTTGAAATTGCAGTAGTCGCCGCCGCAGTTGCTGCAGTTTGTCACTTCCAAGTGACAGAGTGTTGTTCCGCGTGTCGATGTCGACTCCAAGAAATGTGATACGTTGGGTGGGCCCCACCACCTTCTTCCAGCTAATGTTGAAGCCTAGTTCCCTCAATAATCTAATCAAAGAAAATAACATGTCGTTGCACTCCTCTTTTGTTGCTGCTACTAAAAGAAAATCATCTATGTATGCTAACACACCAGGCATGCCTCTCCTGGCCATGCACCTGCGAATTGACTGTGAAAGTCTATGAAAATGTGACGGTCCTACATTGCTACCAAATGGAAGCCGACTGTCAAACAAATAAGTCGGTATCTTTTCACCTTTGAAATGCCACTTGAGTCCCGTTACACAATAATCATCCGGA
The DNA here is from genome assembly GCF_037325665.1 of Littorina saxatilis. Classification (NCBI taxonomy): domain Eukaryota; kingdom Metazoa; phylum Mollusca; class Gastropoda; order Littorinimorpha; family Littorinidae; genus Littorina; species Littorina saxatilis. Next base: position 43,919,443 of record NC_090259.1, read on the forward strand.
CTGATACACACTGAGCGATATGCGGACTGCAAGTCGACTTTAGCACACCAATAATCTGTCTTCGCTAAGGCGCACGCATCAGAGACTGTTTGAAACTTCACTGACTCAGGGATGGAGTAATCGTTCATTGCCCTACCTGTTGGTTTGCTGGCATCATGTATTAGCCTAACGCTACCATCTTCTTTGGGGATCGCGGCTAGTGCGCTTACGACCGTTGGCTTCTTACTTGCCACTATATAATTTCCTTTTGCTATTTGATCTAACAGTTCTTGTTCTACCACGTCGCGATGATCGTACGCTGATTTATGATTGCTTTGTTCTGCTGCTAACACACATGTTTTATGTTTTTCTGTTACCCGAAAACCGTGCTGTATACCGTCTAACAAAAATTCTCTGTCACAATCGCCCTCTAGCACTGAGTGCCACATTTGAGATTTTGCACTAATAGATGCATGATTTCCCAAAAACGCACAGTCATGAGGATCTAATTGAGGGAACGGGCTGGAATAGGTGGGGCCTACCGTTGTGTTGTCAGTTCGCTGCGCTGTATCCTAGGCACTGGTGTTTGCTGTCCCCTGGTGGTCTTTGCCGGGGTGCTCCTTTCCACACGTGTCACACACGTGTTCGAACCTGCAGCGGGACCCGTAGAGGCATGTGCCTTTGTTTGTGTACTGCAGGCACACCTCCTTCCCACTGGGTCCCACAGGTCGTCGAATACCGCCGCTTCCCGTCGTGGCCTTGCCGCTTTTGTTGCCAGGAACTTGTTGGGCACGCTCACGGAGAATCACTGTGGACAGGTGGGGGTTGGGGGTTCCCCAAGCAAACCCGCTGGTAGACTGGCGCTTCCTGTACTCGTCATCGTAAAGGAGCACCGACTGCCAGGAGAATCTTTCGCCGAGCTCGCCCACCATCTCTGTATAACAGAGGTAAGCTTCGTGGTCGAAGTCCACGGTGTTCATGAGTTTTGCCATTATTTTAGCATTTGCCACGATCCAGTGGCAGGGGGATACTTTCTCCAACTTTGGTTTGTTGGCCAGCTTGAGCGTGACACCTCCCCCGAGTGTCACCTCTTCCTCCACCGCCATAGAAGCCGGTACGAAGTCAACATTTCGTAAATAAGTCTCACCTGGTGAAGCAGACTGTATGGCCATGTTGCCAAGAAGACCCTGGAGCGGTGCCACTTGGTCGGCAGCACGCAACGGCCCTCCCCCGTACTTCTGTTGCAGGTCTGCCACTGCCGCTTTTAATTCCACTATGTGGCCTCGTTTTAACTTAAGGCTTTCCAGGTCCTTTTCTCCTGCATATTTCAAGGCACTGAGGCTTGTGAACTCCTCTTTTTCCAGAACCTCAATTACAGGTTGGGGCAGATTTTTTGCCCAAGAAGTAAAATTGAACTCCATAGTTTTGCAGAACTGAAAATCGCTGAACTTGCTTGCTGGCCGCTGCGCTGCTACTAATGACTTCGGTCCTCGCTCTCTCTCGCTCTCTCTCGGACTCCCTTATCTGTTACCATTGTTTCATTCCAGACTGCTCTCCTTCACTCATCACCTCCCCCCTGCCCTCCAACCCTCTTCCATTCCCCGCATTCGTTCCCACGGGACTCTGCTATCACTTCCTCCTGCATTACCTCTACTGACACCTCCTCCCCCCCCCCCTCCTTTTGCTGCATATCTGTCTCGTTTAAATAGAGTTTATGGTCGCTGACCGCTCCCTCTAAACTCACACATATATTTTTGGTTATTTGTGGTGGTTTGTATACGTTAAAAAAGAGACAGAAAACACACTAAGCTTTATTGAAATAAAAATTGACTTTACAAGAGCGTCATCGGTAAACTGTGCTATCATTCAATTTGCGACAGACATCATTTCCCGGATTTTTTGCCTGCTGTAAAAGGGCCGTGCAGAGTTAATGGAAAAATTTGTTCAAGCAATTCCATGGAAATGTGAGATGCCAGATGGACCGTGAAGTTATCGTGAGACCTGCCTTATACATAGCTCACGATTTAGTGGCAATGAAGCCTCCAATTTTGCAGAACCTGCCCCCGTAAGCATAATTAACAAGTCATTGAAGACTTTTGAAGTCTCAAAATGAATTGTATGAATGATTTCCGTGTTTTTTACATGGGGTTTAAGAACAGAAACATCATTAAAGCTGCCATTTTCAATCAAGGGAGGCAACTCTGTTGTGTAAATGATGTCCCTTGGTTTATCAAAAACATCAAGGAGAATTTTTTTATACATACGTACATTGTATAGTTTCATGAAGATCGGTCCATTGGTTTTTTTTCTGAACGGCTTTATACATAGAGGTTACATGCCGAGTCTCAGTGATTATTAAAAATAATGGTAGAAGTTCGCGAATCATGAAAAATTCGAGCTTCAGCGAGCTTTTTCATGACCGCGAACTGAGACCATTGTTTTTAGTAATCACTGAGACTCGGCATGTAACCTCTTTATTCCTCCTTTCTTCAGTTATTCAAAGAAAAGAAGAGCTTTTTTGCGAAAGTTTGATCGAATCCAATTCAGTCAACCTGCGCAAGCGATCGATTAATGCGCGGTTATATAGTTCCGTGCAAATCATTCCATTCTGTTTACACTTTTTGTCAGTTTCCCTGTTTTGGACTAAAATCAAGTACACAGTTATGCTGTTATTCTGCTGTGGCGGTAAAGGCAGATATTGTGTGTTCTGTTTATGTTTTGGTATTGCTTAGGATAATGTTCTTTCGTCAAATGGGACTAGCAGACGAACTTTTGCACCCGTGTTCCAACGTATGAAGTTCAGTTTTCCGGGGCAAAATAGTGTATGAAACCGATTTATGTTCTTTAAATTGATGAGATGTGTGCATTTGGTTGCGTGTGATCTGTTTATAAAATGAATTATTGTTGAAAACTGACCGTCGGATTGCAGTCTGTTGTCGAAGAAACTGAGTGAAAAGAAATTTGAAAGGGGAACTACTCTTGTCGCTAGACAAAGTATGAGAGTTACTTGCCTTGGGAATTTTCTTGTGTTGAACGTTTGTGCACGGCAGATCTAGATTCAGAAAACAACCGAACTCATGGATTTTATATGGAGATTCATGTGTTCAAGCCTGTGGTTGTTAATTTAAATGCGGTATGTTTGTATTGTTTGCTCCAGAGATGTATACTTTGTACATCAGAGCGTTCGTAACTTTTCAGTCGCAAAAGTAGTACCGACACAGAGCAGCTTCTCAACCCATTGCGCAATGGAGGATTCAGGCTGTTGCTGGCTCGTTATTTGTTTGGTTGCTGGGTGTTTATCAAAAAATAACTAGCTCTGCAAGTTTACGGAGGTAAAGAAGCAGAGTGGGGAATAAATGCACATACACAGTCACATACATCACCACCCTTGTCAAAATCCCCCGTCTATGTTCAAACATTTAGTCAAAACTTGACTCAGTGTTAAAAAGAAATCAGAGAATTACAGGCCTTAGAACATAGCTTGTAAAACTGCAATACATGTACCTATTTGTTATCTGTACCAGAGAGGTATATTTTGTCAACTTTTATTAACTTTTCAATCATTGGAAAGTATTGTCCCCCAAAACTCTGATATATCTACCCATGAGCTTGTGGCTGGTTGCTGTGTGAAGAACCTGTGGTTGCTAGGGAAATAATGCATAATACACAACCTTTCTACTTTACAGATGGGAAGTTAGTAGCAGAGGGGAGGGGGAATAATCATTAACTGTATTGAAAGACAGCTAGGCAATCAACTGAATGCAATTAGCATCCAAATTGACTAAAAGTAGCATTAAAATAGGTCCCATGAAGTTTGTATTGTTTGGCGATAAGTTGGACAGACCTATTTTATTCCGGAACTAATAAGAAAATCACCGGCATGGTTGGCCTAGTGGTAAGGCGTCCGCCCCGTGATCGGGAGGTCGTGGGTTCGAACCCCAGCCGGGTCATACCTAAGACTTTAAAATTGGCAATCTAGTGGCTGCTCCGCCTGGCGTCTGGCATTATGGGGTTAGTGCTAGGACTGGTTGGTCCGGTGTCAGAATAATGTGACTGTGTGAGACATGAAGCCTGTGCTGCGACTTCTGTCTTGTGTGTGGCGCACATTATATGTCAAAGCAGCACCGCCCTGATATGGCCCTTTGTGGTCGGCTGGGCGTTAAGCAAACAAACAAACAAACAAATAAGAAAATCTGTGTGGTGTGCGGTTTTGGCAACCAGTTTAGATCAGAAGTCTTAAAATGGATTGAATGCTAACCCCTGCTGCCAGTTTGGTGTTTTTTCAAAGTGGGACCGGTCCATTGCTGTTGGTGTGAGATTTGAACCCTGCATTTTGCGATGCATGAATTTATTTTCTTTAAGCCGGCTTTCTACTGTTGTCCACACACTTTAGTGTGTGTGTGTGTGTGTGTGTGTGTGTGTGTGTGTGTGAGTGTGTGTGAGTGTGAGCGAAAGAGAAATCTTTTCTCTGCTTCTTTAAACTGCTGAACATTGTTGTTCCCACAGCAATGATTTGAACGCTGATCAACCATGAACCTACAACACCTTGGAGAGTGAGCTGCTATGATTGGCCAACACCTTGATCAGTGAGCTGCTATGATCGCCCAACACCTTAAAGAGTGAGCTGCTATGATCGGCCAACATCTTGATCAGTGAGCTGCTATGATCGGCCAACACCTTGATCAGTGAGCTGCTATGATCGCCCAACACCTTGGAGAGTGAGCTGCTATGATCGGCCAACACCTTGATCAGTGAACAGTCAGCACCTTGAACTGTCAGGAACCATGGCTTCTCCCAACAGCATGCAGGAAGGAGACTCAACTCTTCTCTCAGATGTCAAGATAGAGATTGATGTTGCAGAAGAGTGTTGGCACATCACTGAAACACGCCCCTATGGTAAGGTTCAATATTGCTATTTCATATGTTACGTGGATTTCCATTGGTCAATTGGGCAAAATTGAGCTCAGTGCAAAAGTGATATCGACGACATTTCCGTCGATATCAGTTTTGATATCGACGACCTCTTTATTGCTTCCCCACTTCAAAAACAAAAACACCTAAATTAAAAAAATAAAAAAAAATATGAAAATGTAATTATCCCAGAATTTAGTTGAGCAAGTGACTAAAGACTTTTTGAAAGAAAAAACATTTTGAAATACTGAAAAGTACAAGAAAAGCGTGAACAAAAAGAAATAATAATCAGAGGGAGGGATATGGAACAGCCAAAACGGAGACAAATACTTTTGTAATTTCTTTACAGTGGAGTCCGGGTACAACGAATCTCAAGGGAGATGCATTTTAGTTCGTTATATCAGTAATTCGCTGTAGAGTTTTCAACCCTGAATGGCCTTAAGACAAGTTTTCCCACTCACCTCAAATGATCGTCCCATCGATCTTTCCTTGGAGAGTACAATCTCTGTATGCTTTCAACAGCTTCATAATATAATCCATAGAGGCATAGTTCAAATGTTCACTTTACTGTCACAATTTTAGAAGTAAAATTTAAAAAGTCGTGTAAAAGCATGTACATGTACATTCTGATCAATCTCCGATTTCATGGTGTCCACCAGTTCTGGTGCATGTACTACCCTGGCCAAGTAACTGTCCTCTCAAGACATCAAAGAGACCGCCCCATAGGTTAAACTCCCCATAGGTTAAACTCGGTCACTGACCCGGGTGTAGGAAGCGTTTCCTCTCTCATATGAAAGGGGAACCACCTCTCATAGCTAAAACTGGGTCAATGACCCCTGGGAAGAAGGTCACTGAGTGTCTATAAACAAGGCCACCCAGCTATCACAATGGACCTGCCTTTGATCTCGCCTCACACGCAGATCGTTGTCGCCTTGTGCCTTTTACAGACAAAGCGGCTCTGGGGCGATGAAAACGTGTTTGTGCCCGATGTGTACTGCTGTGTACTGAGCACAGTCATAGCTTAGCAGCTGATTGGAATAGTGAAAACACAGCGGCGGTGGCTGTTCCGTGCACCTCTCGCTGTTTGTTCAGAGTTCGCTCATCACGGGATGTGCACTTGTGTTTGTGTATTTTTGTCTTTGGAGACAATTATTGACATCAGTTCGTTGTAGCCTTGTGACTTTTAGAGAGTTGAAAACAACGTTAAACACCAAATAAAGAAAAGAAAGAAACTTTTAGAGATGAAACGGCTCTGGGGCGATGAAAACGTGTTTGTTAAAAGAGGGGTTCGTTATGCAAATGAGTTCAAAACGTTCGATGTAGCCGGAAAGTAACAAGTAAGAAATAGAAGGCTGTCTGCCGGGAAATCAATGGCAGTTCGTTAAAAGCGGGATTTCTTTATAACCGGGTTTGTTATAGCTGGACTCCACTGTATATCTAACATTGACTGACTGTGTGATGATATCTTCTGCTATTGGTCTGTTTCGACAGTGATATCAAAATCTTGACCTCCGGTCTCGATTTTGATATCACTGTCTCAACAGACCATAGCAGAAGATATCATCATACAGTCCGTCAATATTGGGTATAAGATCAGGTGAATGAAACACCTAATGGGGAGGAAGGGGATGTTTTGGGGGAGTGGTGGTCAAATGACATTATTGGTGACGACCAGTCTTGAAAGCACTTCAATCCCGGACGCTACCGCCTGCTGGGTTGAGGGTGGATATTTTTTCGATCTCCCAGGTCAACTTATGTGCAGACCTGCTAGTGCCTTATCCCCCACACGCAAGCACAAGACCAAGTGCGCACTGAAAAGATGCTGTGGTCCATGTCATTGTCAGAGTTCGGTGGGTTAAAGAAACACGAAAATACCCAGTATGCTTCCCCTTGAAAGCGGCGTATGGCTGCCTAAATGGCTGGTAAAAACGGTCATACACGTAAAAACCCATTTGTCCAAAAAACATGAGTGAACGTGGGAGTTTTCACCAATGAACGAAGAAGAAGAAGAAAGCACTTCACACCTTTTGAAGGAAGGGTTTGGAGGGGGTAGTAGACAAAACGGTCTGGCTGACCAATATATTGTGGTTGCCAGCTTGGGTGGTGTGTTGGGGACTTGACACAGTTTAGACTCTATTGAGTGTTGCTTTTGAAATTGCCTGCTTCTGCTTTCAGGTATGTTGAATCAGCAAGCAGAATGCCATTGCCCAAAACAGGAACCAGGAGAAACATTTGATACAGTGCAGCCATTGGAAGGACAAGGTGCAGTCAGCACTCACAGTGATACCTGGCTGAAACAGGAGACAAGAGACCAGGACAGTGGTACTGTACCTCTATTTATATCTTTGTCGAATATAAGCCATGTAGGTCTTAACAGAGAGGGAATCTAACAACAGGGAAAGTCTCAGAAAAGTGGGTCTTTATGATGAGAGAGAGATGTGGGCGACCTGGACGTCTTCATGGTAAATTGTTCAAATTACCCAAAGCAGTTGATTTTGAAATGTTTAAGGAGGTTTCTTAAGCATCACTTTCTCCCCAGGCTAGAAAACTTGGGCAGCTCTGTTAAAAGGTGGACATAGGTTTCAGGGCCCAGCTGAAAACAAGATTTCTTGGTGGTTCGTTCGTTACTCTTGCCATCCTGATCACTTACATTAGCACCAGAGTGTGTGAAAGACTCCAAAAATGCAGATGAAACACACCAACCTCGGAGTCCGGAGTCATTTTGAGCAAACTTTGTCACTGTCTATTTTTCGATCAAATTGTTATTTAATCTCATGTTATTAAAAGATGTTCGAATTTGTTTTTGCAACAATGCTCATCAAGTGATTTTACAAACAACAAGAAATTCCTCAGAGGTAGGAAAAACACCCCCGTCCTTACCATTCTCACTGCCACCAACTGAGAAGGCATTTGTCCGGGGTGTATCTGCCGCTTCGCCGGGTAGCAAGTAGAGCCGAATACCCGGCTTGAGTGGCGCACTGTACGCCGGCTTCGAACCATGGACCCGTCAAGCTTAGGTCCCTTCCAGACTCGTGGAATGGGAACAGCACGAACATGATTCAGGGGCCATAATGCCATTCCTGATCATATCATGTCGAGTACCATACTTGTCGACGACGCCCTAGGTACCACATCACAAACAGAACTGTGCAATACACAGGTGTTTTCTACAGACACACTCAAACACACACACACACAGAGAAGCCGTATATATATATCTATATCTATTGTGTAAATATATAGAGATAGATGAGAGTGTATTTTTCGCGTGGCTATAAATTGATTCGACCTTTGCACTTTTACAGTGAGGATAATTTACGGGTCCAATTTACGTTCTGGACACTGCGGTGACCTTCTAAAAACAGTAACAGAACGCCGGGAATATCCGAAGATGCCCCCTCATACTATTGTGCACCATACGAAGGAAGGGAGGTAAACGCTGAAAACATGGAGAAGATAAGGAAGAGTTATGCCGTAGTTGATCCCCCCAAAAAACCAAAATCCACCAATAACTCCCTAACCGTGTGTTTGACTGGTCCCAATTTTTGTAAGGACCGTCTCAGGAATGTATAGAACCTGTTCACTGATCCCCCCAAAAAACCAAAATCCACCAATAACTCCCTAACCGTGTGTTTGACTGGTCCCAATTTTTGTAAGGACCGTCTCAGGAATGTATAGAAACTGTTCACCAAGTTTGGTGACGATCGGTCCGTTCATTCTTGAGATCTGCTTGCGAACACAAACAAACACACAAACAAACAAACAAACAAACAAACACATCGACCGAAACCTATACACACCCCTATACCGGGGGTGTAATAAAACCACTGTAATTTGGAAATTGTCTTAATTCGCTGAATAACAATGGGTTCTTTTATACGTTAGATCGGGAAAGACATCATACAGAGTTGTTCATAATCCCAAAAATACACTGAAGTCTTTTTCAAAAACTATGGTCTGTTTGAATGACTTTAAAGGCACAGTGCAGCTCACAGCCTTTGTTTTGCGTTTTTGTTGCAGCTGAGTGCATTTACAGTTCAAAAATCCTCATATGGTAGTAAAACAAACCCAAAACTACCCAACGATGACATCTGTGAAGCTCGACAGTTTCTTGTTCACGCGAGTGCATAAATTAACCTAGTTATTACGTGGTGTTTGGTCGAAGTTCGATTCAACTGAGTGATTCCGGCCTCCATTTTGTTTTACACAAACTCATGATGACGTCTGACATAGTTTGCTGGTGACGTGTCTTTTTGTGCATGATGTGGTGATCTACCTGATCTAAATTTAGATCCAAAAATAGGCCAAGACCAGCCGGGTCCGAGTACGAAATTAATTCATAAAAAAATCGCAGTTCTTGACTCTTTGGGTGCAAGTCAATGAAACTTGGTAGTTCTTCTAACGGATAGCTGCCTGAGGTATGACTAAAAGCCCCAGGGGCTCCGTGCACCTGGATTTGACAAGTTCAGTACCTTTAAGCAATTTTCAACATTGTAAATGGAGAAAACTTGACACTGAGCAATTACCGCTGTGCAGGGAAATCAGCAAGGTTTTATGTTTAGCTATGTGTCAAAGTGAGAGGATGTTTTTTTCTCGCACTAAAGCATGAAAAGACCAAAGTCAAAGTCAAAGAGTTTATTTACCAAATGCAAAGCACAGGATTTTGTTATGGTGTATGCATAAAACTTCACACTCCTTCCACACGCATATATCATAATAAATATGTACAGATAAAGTGTTCGGATGTAAAAAATATAAACTATCATTCAGTTTAAGTCACTGTTTTGACGGTTGAAAGTGAATCATGCTGTAAAAAACAAAAAAACATTTTTGAGGGTAGGTGTGGTCATGGACCAGTCACGTCATATCCAGATATTGTTCAGATTCCAAAAACACATTTTTGAGCAAAAGAAAGACTGATCTTCAAATACACGTATATTTCTGACCAAAAAACTGATGTTTAACACCTGGGCTATACCATTGAAAAAATATCCTTAACTTTTTGTGCTCAGTGTATGTTTAATCTTCAAAAGGAAACAGGAGAAAAAGTGTATGCTATTCACGGATCATAATCAGCACTCTTGTATGACTTGCTTTTGCTTTCATTTTCCAGTGCCAGTCAGAGAGGTTGTGGCCACAGACACAGCTACCATATCAACAGTGCTGACATTGGAAGGACAAGCTGCAGACAGCGCCCACGGTGATACCTGGCTGAAACAAGAGGAACGTTCAAGTACAGAGTGCGATACCTGGCTAAAACAACAGCAACATTCTAGCACTGAGGGTGATACCTGGCTGAAACAAGAGCAACATTCTAGTACTGAGTGTGATACCTGGCTGAAACAAGAGCAACATTCTAGTACTGAGTGTGATACCTGGCTGAAACAAGAGCGATATTCTAGTACTGGGTGTGAAACATGGTTGAAACAAGAGCAACATTCTAGTACTGAGTGTGATACCTGGCTGATACAAGAGAAACATTCAAGTATTGAGAGTAATGCTGGGCTCGAAGAGTCCGGTAATCTGAAGCCAAGCATGTTAAAATGCATAACAGAGAAAAAACTTGCCTGCGCAGAGAGTGGTGCTCAGCCTACAAAGTCTGGACATTTCAAGCAACACATTTTAACATATGCTGGAGAGAAAAAGTATGCTTGTACAGAGTGTGGTGCTAGGTTCAAACAGTCCAGTGCTCTGAAGTGCCACATGTTTACACATACAGGAGTGAAAAAGTATGCATGTACAGAGTGTGATGCCAGGTTCACAGACTCTAGTAATTTGAAGCAACACATGCTAATACATACAGGAGTGGAAAAGCATGCATGTACAGAGTGTGAAGCTAGATTCACCCTGTTTGGAAATTTAAAGCGACATATGTTAACACATACAGGTGTAAAAAAGCATGCATGTACAGAGTGTGATGCCAGGTTCACAGACTCTAGTAATTTGAAGCGACACAAGCTAATACATACAGGAGTGAAAAAGTATGCATGTTCAGAGTGTGATGCCAGGTTCACAGACTCTAGTAATTTAAAGAAACACATGTTAACACATACAGGAGTGAAAAAGCATGCATGTACAGAGTGTGCTGCCAGGTTCAAAGTCTCAAATACTTTGAAGCGACACATGCTTACACATACAGGAGTGAAACAGCATGCATGTACAGAGTGTGATGCCAGGTTCACAGACTCTAGTACTTTGAAGCGACACATGCTGATACATACAGGAGTGAAAAAGCATGCTTGTAAAGAGTGTGATGCTCGGTTCAAACGGTCAGGAACATTGAAGCGACATATGTTAACACATACAGGTGTAAAAAAGTATGCATGTACAGAGTGTGATGCCAGGTTCACAGACTCTTGTAATTTGAAGAAACACATGTTAACGCATACAGGAGTGAAAAAGCATGCATGTACAGAGTGTGATGCCAGGTTCACAGACTCTAGTACTTTGAAGCGACACATGCTGATACATACAGGAGTGAAAAAGCATGCTTGTAAAGAGTGTGATGCTCGGTTCAAACGGTCAGGAACATTGAAGCGACATATGTTAACACATACAGGTGTAAAAAAGTATGCATGTACAGAGTGTGATGCCAGGTTCACAGACTCTAGTAATTTGAAGCAACACATTCTAATACATACAGGAGTGAAAAAGCATGCATGTAGAGAGTGTGAAGCTAGATTCACCCAGTTTGGAAATTTAAAGCAACATATGTTAACACATACAGGTGTAAAAAAGCATGCATGTACAGAGTGTGATGCCAGGTTCACAGGCTCTAGTAATTTGAAGAAACACATGCTTACACATACAGGAGTGAAAAAGCATGCTTGTTCAGAGTGTGATGCTTGGTTCACACGGTCAGGAACATTGAAGCGACATATGTTAACACATACAGGTGTAAAAAAGCATGCATGTACAGAGTGTGATGCCAGGTTCACATACTCGAGTAATTTGAAGCAACACATGCTAACACATACAGGAGTGAAAAAGCATGCATGTACAGAGTGTGATGCCAGGTTCAAAGACTCTAGTAATTTGAAGCGACACATGCAAATACATACAGGAGTGAAAAAGCATGCATGTACAGAGTGTGATGCTCAGTTCACACAGTCAGGAAGTTTGAAGAAACACATGTTAACGCATACAGGAGTGAAAAAGTATGCATGTACAGAGTGTGAAGCTAGATTCACCCATTCTGGAACATTGAAGCAACATATGTTAACACATACAGGTGTAAAAAAAGCATGCATGTACAGAGTGTGATGCCAGGTTCACAGACTCTAGTAATTTGAAGCAACACATGCTAATACAGTGGTCGCCGGTTAATATGACCACTTTGGGACCGGGATGAAATGGTCATAATAAGCGGCTGGTCATATTAACCGATGTTAGAGAAAACGACTTGAAAAAATCGCAAAACAAAACATTTTCATTGTCATCTTCTGGAACCACTGAAAAAGACCATCTTCCACATTTTTGTCTTTTCCATGTCGAAGGCGCTTTCGTTGCGGTGAATCCTGCGTTGCGCACTCCTTCCTCACGCTGTCTTCATTCTTGAGAATGTTTGTCAAAAATCCTCTGTTGACGCCCAACTGTGCAGCACTCTCAAGCATACTACAGGATGGTAGAGCTTTAAATTTGTCAATAAATTCTAGCTTTTCCTCGGCTGTCCGATCTTGGCGTTTTCGTTTCGACATTGTTTCCGCTTGAATCAGACTGAAAGATTGGTTGGCTCGTGCTCTGTTTGCCAAAAAGAGAGAGAATAATGTTCGTGATCACTTTAGATTTATTCACGGGAAATAATGAAAAGATCGCACGCTTTTTTGCCTTTTTTATGACGCTCAGTCTCGGGGAAAAAAAGAGAGAGAATAATGATCGCGACATTAGAGATCACTGAGCACTGATCACTGATCACTTTTATTTAGTTTCATTCACGAAAAAGAAAGAAAATATCGCACGCCTTTTTCAAAAAATCGTATGTATTTTCCCCCCGAGTGATTTCAAACTGAAAAAGATGTGAACTTGTTGCCATTTTCTCGAAACAATGTGGCCATATTAAGCGGCGTTGTGGTCATATTAAGCGGCTTTTTCTAATACATAACAAAGAAGGACAATTCCGGACCGGGTAAAATTGGTCATAATACGCGGCTGGTCATATTAACCGCGGTCATATTAACCGGCGACCACTGTACATACCTGAGTGAAAAAGCATGCATGTACAGAGTGTGATGCCAGGTTCACAGACTCTAGTAATTTGAAGAAACACATGTTAACGCATACAGGAGTGAAAAAGCATGTATGTACAGAGTGTGATGCCAGGTTCACAGTCTCAAATAGTTTGAAGCAACACATGCTTACACATACAGGAGTGAAAAAGCATGCTTGTACAGAGTGTGATGCTCGGTTCACACGGTCAGGAACATTGAAGCGACATATGTTAACACATACAGGTGTAAAAAACCATGCATGTACAGAGTGTGATGCCAGGTTCAGAGACTCTTGTAATTTGAAGCAACACATGCTAATACATACAGGAGTGAAAAAGCATGCATGTACAGAGTGTGATGCCAGGTTCACATACTCAAGTAATTTGAAGCAACACATGCTAACACATACAGGAGTGAAAAAGCATGCATGTACAGAGTGTGAAGCTAGATTCACGAAGTCAAGTGCTTTGAAGCGGCACATGTTAACACACACCGAAGTGAAAAACATGCATGTACAGAGTGTGGTGCAAGGTTCACACTGTCTAGGCATTTAAAGCAACATATGTTAACCCACATAGGAGTCAAAAAGTATGTGTGTACAGTGTGAGCCAGGTTCACACTACCCCCCTCGAGTTAGGGAGAGTCCCATATTGGTTTGGACGAGAAAGAATTTACCCGATGCTCGCCAGCATGTCGTGATGCCAGGTTCACACTACCCCCCTCGAGTTAGGGAGAGTCCCATATTGGTTTGGACGAGAAAGAATTTACCCGATGCTCCCCAGCATGTCGTATGAGGCGACTTACGGATTCTGTTTCTCCTTTTACCCTTGTTAAGCGTTTCTTGTATAGAATATAGTCAATGTTTGTAAAGATTTTAGTCAAGCAGTATGTAAGAAATGTTAAGTCCTTTGTACTGGAAAAATGCATTCTTCCAGTAAGGTCATATGTTGTACTACGTTTAATTGTAATTCTTGTGTATGCGTTTCCGCTGAGTGTTGTTCACTAATTAGGGTTTATAACTTTTGTAATTTATATTGTGACACGTAAATAAAGCCGTGTGTGACAGGTAGCCGCGTCAGTGTCCGCCTGGGGGTGACCACTGTGAAGACTGTTGACCGCCGCACTGTGTGTGTGTGTGTGTGTGTGTGTGTGTGTGTGTGTGTGTGTGTGAGTGTGTGTGTGTGTGTGTGTGTGAGTCACTGTTCTGTGCTGACAATGTGGGGGACTAATGAGCAGCATTAGCGGCATGTTAAAGCAGGCTCTGTGTGTGTGTGTGTGTGACCGTTCTGTTACCTAAACTTTTTAACTTCCCTGGAACATTTGATTGTCACTGCACCATTAAATACAGTTCAATCACTGATCTGCGGGGACTTTAATGTTGATCTCCTGTCCAATCAATCTAGTGCAGATCAACTTGTAGTACTCATGAAGAATCACCAACTTCACCAGTACCGTAAAGTACCTTGTAAGCACCCACCCCCCCTGTGCCCCAATTCCGACCCAAAGTAGGGGGTGGGCGCTTACTAGGTACCCCTATGCACGAGCAGTTTTCAGTAAGAAATGTGATCTTTGATCACTTCGTAATCATATCTTCTTTCTTTTTTCATCTTTTTCAATTGTTTTTCTTGTTCGTATTGTCATTAGAAGAGCTTGGGGAGACAAATGTCGTCGCATCCTTTTCTTGTCTGCAGAGGTGCCGCTGTTGGCCGCACTGTGTCTCTGTTTCCCTTGAACAAGGGGTACGTCTTCTGGATATGGGCAGCAGTCTATTTTACTTGATCAAAGACTGTTTTCGGCAGAAAGAGAGAGAGAGAGAGGAGGGGGAGTATTGTGTGTGTGTGTGTGTGTGTGTGTGTGTGTGAGTGTGTGTGTTTCCATTGGCGTTATTATCCAAATAGTCAAGAGCTGACAGCTTAAATGCAACGGTGTACGATTTGATCCGCGGCATCTTGTAATCATTGACTTGCAGGCGTTTAGATCCCAGGCGTGCAGACACACGTGATAGGGTTTGCAACAAAAAAACCCGCGGGTTAGGGGGAGTCCCATATCCCATATTGGTTGGGACGAGAAAGAATTTACCCGATGCTACCCAGCATGTCGTAAGAGGCGACTAACGGTTCTGTTTCTCCTTTTACCCTTGTTAAGTGTTTCTTGTATAGAATATAGTCAATGTTTGTTAAGATTTTAGTCAAGTAGTATGTAAGAAATGATAAGTCCTTTGTACTGGAAACTTGCATTCTCCCAGTAAGGTCATATATATTGTACTACGTTGCAAGCCCCTGGAGCAATTTTTTGATTAGTGCTTTTGTGAACAAGAAACAATTAACAAGTGGCTCTATCCCATCTCTCCCCTTTCCCCTATCCCATCTTCTTCTTCTTCTTCCATTTAACGCCCAGGGTCAACATTCTGACTATTAGTGGCGCATTGAGACTTAATGCCGAATGAGATGGAATTTTTTTAACTTTATTCCAAGTCCCACGGGTATTTGATGGACATTTTTATCTATGCCTATACAATTTTGCCAGGAAAGACCCTTTTGTCAATCGTGGGATCTTTAACGTGCACACCCCATTGTAGTGTACACGAAGGGACCTCGGTTTTTCGTCTCATCCGAAATACTAGCACTTGAACCCACCACCTAGGTTAGGAAAGGGGGGAGAAAATTGCGGCCTGACCCAGGCCTGAACACGCAACCTCTCGCTTCCGAGCGCAAGTGCGTTACCACTCGGCCACCCAGTCCCATCTCCCCCCTTTCCCCGTCGCGATATAACCTTGAATGGTTGAAAACGACGTTAAACACCAAATAAAGAAAGAAAGAAAGTTTGCAAGAAAGGGAAATCATTCACAAAACTAGCAGATCAAGTGCGGAATTTTATTTCCCCTGATTTCAATGGTGTAAAGTGGGGGGTGGGCGCTTACAAGGTACTATACCCTATGCACGGTTTTGGACTAAAAGTGGGGGGTGGGCGCTTACTCGATACTGGGCGCTTACAAGGTACTTTACGGTATGTGCAATGTCCAACCATAGTCCAACACACCAGCAAGGTGGACTACTTGATCATATATGCAAATGTTCACAGTGATGATGTGCTGATAGATGTCACTGCTGTACACAACAGTGACCACTGCCGAACTTGATCACAGCAGCAATTCCATTTGACTTATTCACATAGAAAGTGTAACTGTGCTTATCATTTCCAACACTGAGAGATCTATTTAAGTTGATCAAACTTTGTTTATAGATCCCGTCGCGATATAACCTTGAATGGTTGAAAACGACGTTAAACACTGCCAAATAAAGAAAGAAAGTTTATAGATCTCCTACTACATGTAAAATGACTTGTCCCTTTTCAGTACTTTCTTTGTTGTTGTTAAGCCGGGCATGCCGTTGTAAGCTGAACTCTCAAATAGAAAGTTGATAGTTTGGCAACATGATTATTCCTAAAACCTTCATGTAGAGTTAATACTTTAGCCACATGATAGGTTTTGTTTTATGATAGGTTTTGTTCTTCCCCCCGCGGGTTAGGGGGAAGAATTTACCCGATGCTACCCAGCATGTCGTAAGAGGCGACTAACGGATTCTGTTTCTCCTTTTACCCTTGTTAAGTGTTTCTTGTATAGAATATAGTCAACTTATGTTTTGTAAAGATTTTAGTCAAGCAGTATGTAACTTGTAAGAAATGTAAAGTCCTTTACACTGGAAACTTGCATTCTCCCAGTAAGGCAATATATTGTACTACGTTGCAAGCCCCTGGAGCAATTTTTTGATTAGTGCTTTTGTGAACAAGAAACAATTAACAAGTGGCTCTATCCCATCTCCCCCCTTTCCCCTATCCCATCTCCCCCCTTTCCCCGTCGCGATATAACCTTGAATGGTTGAAAACGACATTAAACACCAAATAAAGAAAGAAAGAAAGAAAGCCTGTCCTTGATTGAGCACAAAGTCGAATTGGCGAAGCTTCGCAAAGTTTTTGTACAGTCGAGACCGGATGTAAGAAAGTCGTCGGGACCCACTTTTTGTCTTTCATACATCCGGTCTTTACTAAATCCGGTTAACCGGATGTATGAAAATATTGTGGATTGACTTTCATACATCCGGCCACGCGTCTGTTACTTGATAAAAGTAGGGTTTTTTTCATATCATTTTTGCATTTATTTGTTTTTTTATGTTTAAATGTTTTGATACATATCCTTGTTAGAAGAAAAGGTTTGTGAATAACAAGTGGAAAAGTGCATGTACTTACATACACTGACACAGTCAGGACAACCGATACTGAGAAAGAGCAACTGTTTGTGTAAGGAACTGTTCTGCTTTACATAAGGCCGTGCACTCAGTCTCCGCCCCCCCCCCCCCCCCCCGTCCCTCTGTGTGTGTGTGTGCGCGTACGTGCGTGCGCTCGCGCGCACGTGTGTGTGTGTGTGTGTGTGTGTGTGTGGCTCAACTGTATTGTGTGTGTTCCCTCCACAACCCTTTTGCGCTTTTGACAATGTTTTTGGGCGTGGAAGCTTTGTAATGACCGTTGGCGTAGCAAATAACATTTTCTGAGTTCTCTCTCTCCCTCTCTCTCTCTCTCTCTCTCTCTCTCTCTCTCTCTCTCTCTCTCTCTCTCTCTCTCTCTTCAAAACGCACACATTTATAACACACACACACACACACGCGCGCGCACTGAATACAAACAAGTCGCGTAAGGCGAAATTACTACATTTAGTCAAGCTGTGGAACTCACAGAATGAAACTGAACGTAGTCCGCCGCTAGTGCTAATGGCCCTGTCACACGACCGTTTTAACGCCTGCGTATGCCGACGTATGGGACATTTGAATAAGTATTTGAATAAGTACGCTGGCGTACGTCGAATACGTTATGGCTACGTTTTGTATACGTTAAGAGGACGCTGAAGCACGCTGGCATACGTCGTAGTACGCTGAGCACGCAGCAAAGTATGCACAAAACTTTGCTGCGTGCTCAGCGTACTACGACGTATGCCAGCGTGCTTCAGCGTCCTCTTAACGTATACAAAACGTACCCATAACGTATTCGACGTACGCCAGCGTACTTATTGAAATACTTATTCAAATGTCCCATACGTCGGCATACGCAGGCGTTAAAACGGTCGTGTGACAGGGCCATAAAGGCAGTGAAAATGACGAGCCTGTTTGGTGCGGTAGCGATTGCGCTGTGCTTCATTGCACGCTTTATATTTACTGTACCTCTCTTCGTTTTAACTTTCTGAGCGTGTTTTTAACCCAAACATATCATATCTATGTTTTTGGAATCAGGAACCGACAAGGAATAAGATGAAATAGTTTTTAAAACGATTTCGGAAATTTAATTTTGATCATAATTTTTATATTTTTAATTTTCAGAGCTTGTTTTTAATCCAAATATAACATATGTATATGTTTTTGGAATCAGAAAATGACGACAAATAAGATGAAATTGTTTTTGGATCGTTTAATAAAAAAATAATTTTAATTACAAGTTTCCGATTTTTAATGACCAAACTCACTCATTCGTTTTTAAGCCACCAAGCTGAAATGCAATACCAAACCCCGGGCTTCGTCGAAGATTGCTTTGCCAAAATTTCAATCAATTTGATTGAAAAATGAGGGTGTGACAGTGCCGCCTCAACTTTTACAAAAAGCCGGATATGACGTCATCAAAGGTATTTATCGAAAAAATGAAAAAAACGTCCGGGGATATCATACCCAGGAACTCTCATGTCAAATTTCATAAAGATCGGCCCAGTAGTTTAGTCTGAATCGCTCTACACACACACACACAGACAGACACACACACTCACACACACACACACACACACACACACACACACACACACACACACACACACACACATACACCACGACCCTCGTCTCGATTCCCCCCTCTATGTTAAAAGTCGCGTAAGGCGAAAATACAACATTTAGTCAAGTAGCTGTCGAACTCACAGAATGAAACTGAACGCAATGCAACGCAGCAAGACCGTATACTCGTAGCATCGTCAGTCCACCGCGCACGGCAAAGGCAGTGAAATTGACAAGAAGAGCGGGGTAGTACTTGCGCTGAGAAGGATAGCAGGCTTTTCTTTACCTCTCTTCGTTTTAACTTTCTGAGCGTGTTTTTAATCCAAACATATCATATCTATATGTTTTTGGAATCAGGAACCGACAACGAATAAGATGAAGGTGTTTTTAAATTAATTTGGACAATTTAATTTTGATAATAATTTTTATATTTTTAATTTTCAGAGCTTGTTTTTAATCAAAATATAACATATTTATATATTTTTGGAATCAGAAAAGGATAAAGAATAAGATGTACGTAAATTTGGATCGTTTTATAAAAATTTTTTTTTTTACAATTTTCAGATTTTTAATGACCAAACTCACTCATTAGTTTTTAAGCCACCAAGCTGAAATGCAATACCAAACCCCGGCCTTCGTCGAAGATTACTTGACCAAAATTTCAACCAATTTGGTTGAAAAATGAGAGCGTGACAGTGCCGCCTCAACTTTCACGAAAAGCCGGATATGACGTCATCAAAGACATTTATCAAAAAAATGAAAAAAACGTATGGGGATTTCATACCCAGGAACTCTCATGTCAAATTTCATAAAGATCGGTCCAGTAGTTTAGTCTGACTCGCTCTACACACACACACACACACACACACAGACAGACACACACACACACACACACACACACATACACCACGACACTCGTCTCGATTCCCCCCTCTACGTTAAAATATTTAGTCAACACTTGACTAAATATAAAAAGTGAGTTAAACTTAAAACCAGTTTAATGGATTAAAACAACAACAACAACAACAACAAAAACCTGAGTCACACCCACGACCAATGCCTCTGGTTCTAATTGTACCAAAAAATGCCTTCCATTATTATGGCTCTTCAGTCCAGTCCAGCAGCGCTTTGTCCACAGACGGCAGCTGAGACCTCCGTGTCCGCTTGCTCGTCGTCACAGTATCGCCGCTTCTTGCCTGACGGCAAGATATTTGTTCTTGTCTTTCATTATGTTCGACAGCGTTGGCAGGGGGACACCTAAATCAATGGCCATCTGTGTTCGGGATTTGTGTGGACTGTCCTCTACTGCCTTTATGATTTTAAGGCGCCCAGACAATGTCAACACTCTACGTTTGCCTGTAGCTTTCGCTTTGCGGTCCGCCATTTTGCAAATTCGAGTCGCTATGGAAGGGAAATTACTCTTACCACACTTTGGTGACTTGGGTCTACTTTCGTTTTTTTACAACCGGTCTTGCAACAACGCATTTGTGCTGCTCGGGACCAGAGATTTGATTTCATACAACCGGACTTTTATACATCCGATTTTCATACAACCGGAAAATTCTAAGTAATAACAAAGAGTAGCTTCTGCCGGGACCCTGCCTACCCCTTTCATACATCCAGACTTTCATACATCCGGTGTTTTATACATCCGGTCTATACTGTACCAAAAACCAGAAACTGCGACAGGGTACTTTGACCCCTACTTCGCTTCGCAAGTTTTGACATGCCAAGTTTCGCCTTAGCACGCAACAAACTTGCTTTTTTTTTGGTAGGAACACTGCTTTTCAATTCAACAAGGAAGACAAAATCAGACTCAATACTGTAGTGAAGAATGAATTTATCATCTTTGGTTGACCCAAAGTACAAAATCTAACCTCCTACCTGTATCATTTCATACTGATTCTTACAGTTTAAATTGATAGTTTGGCCACATCACTAATTTTGTTCTCCTGTATATAAAAAAAAAACACTCGCGCTTGACCTGAGTACTCTTCAGACTGCCTCGCTCCCCCAGTGTGAAAGTTTTTGTCTTGTGCACGTTTAAGACCAAGTGATTGCTTTGTGTGAATTACAGGCATTCCCTTTGCTATATAAATACATTGCATGCGAGCCGAGGATGTGCGTGGTGACTGGCCTTTCTCTTTTATTTGATCACAGTGAAAATGCACACACACATTCACACACACACACACACTCTCTCTCCCTCACTCCCTTTCTCTCTCTCTCTCTCTCTCTCTCTCTCTCTCTCTCTCTCTCTCTCTTTCTTACACACACACACACACACACACACACACACACACACACACACACACACACACACACACACACAAACATGAACAGTAACACTAACACATGTGCACAGAATAAACACACACACACGGCGCGAGAGAAAAAGACTACAGGGAGGCATATTGTACTACGTTGCAAGCCCCTGGAGCAATTTTTTGATTAGTGCTTTTGTGAACAAGAAACAATTAACAAGTGGCTCTATACCATCTCCCCTCTTTCCCCTATCCGATCTCCCCCGTTTCCCCGTCGCGATATAACCTTGAATGGTTGAAAACGACGTTCAACACCAAAAAAGAAAGAAAGTACAGGGAGGCATGACGTCATGATGCATTAATTGACGTCAAAGACTTTCGACCGTGACGTAATCTTTTTATGACGCTATATTTCTCGTCACTGTGTGCATGTGACGCGTTCGGCTGTTCGATTAGCTCAATGGCTGGCTGTTGCTCCGATAATTCCTCCCACCGCCAAGTCGTTTTTGAGTCACTTGAGAAAAAGTGACTCTATGTAATCGGTCAGTGTTAGTCTGTCCGGCCGGCCGTCCGGCCGGCCGTCCGTAGACACCACCTTAACGTTGGACTTTTCTCGGAAACTATCAAAGCGATCGGGCTCATATTTTGTTTAGTCGTGACCTCCAATGACCTCTACACTTTAACGATGGTTTCGTTGACCTTTGACCTTTTTCAAGGTCACAGGTCAGCGTCAAAGGAAAAATTAGACATTTTATATCTTTGACAAAGTTCATCGGATGTGATTGAAACTTTGTAGGATTATTCTTTACATCAAAGTATTTACATCTGTAGCCTTTTACGAACGTTATCAGAAAAACAAGGGAGATAACTAGCCTTTTCTGTTCGGCAACACACAACTTAACGTTGGGCTTTTCTCGGAAACTATAAAAGTGACCGGGCTCAAATTTTATGTGCACGTGACTCATTGTGTTGTGAATAGCAATTTCTTCCTGTCCATCTGATGCCTCATATAATATTCAGAACTGCGAAAGTGACTCGATCGAGCGTTTGCTCTTCTTGTTGTGGTTTATTTCGCATTTAGGTCCCAGGTAACATTATGAAGTTTTAATACGATCAATCGG
Organism: Littorina saxatilis; assembly: GCF_037325665.1. Classification (NCBI taxonomy): domain Eukaryota; kingdom Metazoa; phylum Mollusca; class Gastropoda; order Littorinimorpha; family Littorinidae; genus Littorina; species Littorina saxatilis. The sequence goes on from NC_090259.1 coordinate 43,941,729, forward strand.
ACCTATTATCAAGTTAGTGTATCAACTTTTGAACGAACTGCGCCCAGTAGTTTCCCAGCAATAAGCTGTTAAGTCGAGACAGACACACACACACACACACACACACACACAGACACACACAGACAATTAAAGTCTGCTGAGCCCTAGTACTAGCGTACTCGGGGATAAAATAACTTTATACTTTATCATTTCTGATCTTGTGAATGTTTCCAAACTCCTTTATCATGTTGTATAGGCGAAATGATGTTAACTGATTCTTACACTTAGAGTTGATAGTTTGACCACATAATTGTTTTTGTTCTCCTGTATATAAAATGACTTTATGTGTTGTAAGCTGAAGTATTCAGTTTGGCCAAACATAATTTTGTAAGCTGAAATATTACAGTTACATTCATAGTTTGGCCACATGATAGTATTCATTCTGCTGTATATAATTATAAAATTATTTGTGCTTCATAATTCCCTTCTTTAAGATTGTTTGCATGGTGTTATATCAGTTTGGCCAGGCGTAATGATGTAAACTGAAGTCTTACAATTCAACTTGATCAAAAACAACAAGAAAGATGGAATATTGCAACGTTTGTTATTGACAAAACAATAACTTACATTCACAAATGTTCAACCCAACGGTCTTTAAAGTGTACAGCAGACCATGAGTAACAACAACTTAGCTTGATCATATGTTTCAGCCACTTGTTGTCAATTATTCATTCGCTGGGGGCATTCCCAACTAGAGCAAATCATTCAATCAAGCTATGTAACTCATAGTTTGTCTGTGCACTTCAAAAACCGTAAGGTCAACAATATGTCAATGTAACATATTCTTTTGTTAATAACAAACGTTCTAATAACCTACCTTTCTTGTCTTTTTATTCTGAATTTTCAAACATTGGCAATCTCATTGCTTTCAACAATAATTTCGACAACAACTTTTAAAAACAATGCAAATCAAGATAGTGTTGGCTGTAAATATTGAGATCAAAGTGATCATGGAGACCCCCCGCGGGCTAGGGGGAGTCCCATATTGGTTGGTACGAGAAAGAATTTACCCGATGCTCCCCAGCATGGCGTAAGAGGCGACTAACGGATTCTGTTTCTCCTTTTACCCTTGTTAGGTGTTTCTTGTATAGAATATAGTCAATTTTTGTAAAGATTTTAGTCAAGCAGTATGTAAGAAATGGTTAGTCCTTTGTACTGGAAACTTGCATTCTCCCAGTAAGGTAATATATTGTACTACGTTGCAAGCCCCTGGAGCAAATTTTTGATTAGTGCTTTTGTGAACAAGAAACAATTGACAAGTGGCTCTATCCCATCTTCCCTCTTTCCCCATCGCGATATAACCCTTCGTGGTTGAAAACGACGTTAAACACCAAATAAAGAAAGAAAGTGATCATGGAGTGTTATTTTTATTCTGCTGTGCAAATAGAAAATATATGAAGTTAAATGCAAAATGATTCCTTTTTGTAAACTTGTTCTTACAAATGTTATAAGGCAAATTAGTATTAGTATCAGTATCACTACTTTGAAAAAGTATTGGAAGGTTCATACAAGCGATCTTTTGCTAACTATAAATGTTTGATTTGCATCACTGATTTCCTTGTGTTAGTGTTCCTGTTGCATGAGTCTGCACACACACACATATGCATACACAAAAGAAAATAAAACAGAACTTTATTTTTATTTATTTTATTTTTCCCTCTCTCTCTCTCTCTCTCTCTCTCTCTCTCTCTCTCTCTCTTAAACTCTCTCTTTCAAACTCTCTCATTACGAGTATGGTTTCAAACAGTTGTGCGTGACTTAAGGTCGCGCTTTAGAATTCCGTCCAACTAGGACACGCGTCAACTGTTTGATCAGACCAAGAAATGGTATCCATGTCCCACCCCCGAGCCACCACAACCACAAGGCGGCTATCTTGACCCGTTATGGTCAATGCTTGTTACATTTTGATTGTGCTTGTCCATGCTTCAGTTTGAAAGAGAACTTTGCCAGACATAGGAGAGAGTAGACATGTTTTATTTTGTTAGTGGACCCCACATAACAACACAAGATGAAGTAAACAACAAACTGCATGTCGGTCAATATGTGGCCACCCAGTCCGGTATAGGCAAAGTGGATGTGGGAAGGTAGAGAAAGGAATAAAGATCGCCATGCCAGTGGCTGCTGATGTCGTGTAGTATTTTTGGATTGGATGGAGAGAAAGACTTGTCTGTCATTGTGTTTGTTTGTGTGTCCACGGTGATAGTCACATGAACAGGTCACCAAAGTATCTAATGACGTTATTTTTTCAACCTGCTACATGTCTCTGCACTAGGGCGGGGATATAGCTCAGTCGGTAGCGCGCTGGATTTGTATCCAGTTGGCCGCTGTCAGCGTGAGTTCGTCCCCATGTTCGGCGAGAGATTTATTTCTCAGAGTTAACTTTGTGTGCAGACTCTCCGCATCGGTGTCCGAACACCCCCGTGTGTACACGCAAACACAAGACCAAGTGCGCACGAAAAAGATCCTGTAATCCATGTCAGAGTTCGGTGGGTTATAGAAACACGAAAATACCCAGCATGCTTTCCCCGAAAGCGGCGTATGGCTGCCTAAATGGCGGGGTAAAAACGGTCATACACGTAAAATTCCACTCGTGCAAAAAAACACGTAGTGTACGTGGGAGTTTCAGCCCACGAACGCAGAAGAAAAAGAATGTCTCTGCATTCACAGAGCTGCCAACTGCTACGCCAAGCTAAAGATTGCTATGCTGAAACAAATAATCACAAACATGGAACAGTTCCCTCTTTTTTGTCAGTCCTGGTACTCATTTTTGCTTTCCACTGACACAGTGTAGTGGTCACAAAATCAGTCATTTAACATCGTCTGCACTGAAAAGTGTCACTGCAGATGCTCTCTAATGGGCATTTTATGTTCCGGCATAATTCTCATGAGACTTTATTAAAAATGTCTGATCTTGTGCAAGAGGTCATAAATGCGGATGTGGGAATACATTTGTTAAAACACTATTTGCTACTCAGAAAATTTAAAAAAAATCCTATATTGCTCCTCTTGAGGTTTCATAAGAGTTGGCGGCAGGTCTGTGTACATGAGTCTCTCTCTCTCTCTCTCTCTCTCTCTCTCTCTCTCTCTCTCTCTCTCTCTCTCTCTCTCTCTCTCTCTCTCTCTTAAACTCTCTCTTTCAAACTCTCTCATTACGAGTATGGTTTCAAACATACTCTTTATGCGAGACTTGGCTCTCAGCAATAAACAAAGCAGAAATAACGGGAGCGTTGTTTCTGGACTTTAAGAAAGCCTTTGACCTAGTAGATCACTCGCTTCTACTGAAGAAATTAAAGTGCTATTTAAAAGACGACTCCGCCTGTGCCTTTTTTGAATCGTATCTTTCAAAACGGAAACAGTATGTGTCAATTAACTGTAAAACTTCGTCAAACGAGTTTGTCAGGAGTGGTGTCCCTCAAGGGTCTGTATTAGGACCTATCTTGTTCTGTATTTATATAAATGACTTACCCCTTCATGTGTCCGATGAAAAAGTTAGATGTGAGTTCTTCGCGGATGACTCTTCTTTTCACACCAGTCAAAAATCTTTGGAATCCGTCAACTTTTCTCTTCAAACAAGTGTGGATGAAATCACTGAGTGATGCGTTTCTAATGCAATGATCATTCATCCGATTAAAACAAAGAGTATGGTGATAACCACGAGACAAAAACACCAGTTAAGTCCTTTACTTTTACAACTGTCAGTTGGCTCAACTCCGAAGTGCAGCAAGTTAGGGAACATAGACTATTAGGTGTTACCATTGATCAAGAGTTGAAATGGCAAACTCATCTGAGTAATATTTGCAAAGTAGTATCAAAGAATTTGTACCTGTTATCAAAATTAAGGCATTACGCCGATTCTGAAGCACTCAAAATGTTCTATTACGCCCACATAATGCCTCATATAAACTTCGCTTCAACACTTTGGGATAACTGGCAAACTGCAGTGACGTTCATTTAAAAAGACTCAATTCCCTACATCGCCGAGCTGCAAAACTTATTCTGCATGATTTGAATAGGTCCACGGATGATAACTAAAGCTCCTGAATTTCCTCCCCTTGAAAGATCAGTTGACGTTAAACAAGGCTGTGTTCATGTATAAAATTCTAAATGACGACTGTCCTAAATATTTGCAATCACATTTCAAACATGCCACAAAAAGATATGGGTCCCAAAAAATCATCCCTCCTATACCTCGCATAGACCTCTATAAATCGAGCTTAGCCTTCTCGGGAGCGTTTCTCTGGAACTCCTTCCCCCAACAGATAAGAAATGCAACTTCAGTGAAAATGTTTAAGAGACAGTCACGTTCACACATAATTCGTGAATGAAATGTCTTGTTTGATTGTTATTTTGTTGAACATTTTGTACTAGTGTTAACGGATGTGTAGCTGATTTGAGCAACTTAATTCTCAAAATGAAAGGTTTAACTGTGTCAATGTAATTTTGTAATTTTTGAGTTCTCCCTATATAATTACTTAAATGCACATTGTGTTGCAATCCATACAATGTAATTATGTATGTTATATGATTGAATTTTTATTTTTTATGTCCGTCTGTCTTTATGTGTTGTATGAAGGACAGGTTGGAAGAATAGGCTTTGCCTAAAACCTTTATCCTTTTGTAATAAAGTTCTGAGTCTGAGTCTCTCTCTCTCTCTCTCTCTCTCTCTCTCTCTCTCTCTCTCTCTCTCTCTCTCTCTCTCTCTCTCTCTCTCGGATCTTGTAAAATAGAGAGCTACGGTTGGTTGTGAGCGTACACTAATTACTATTTTGGGTGGACTTTTCTTTGAAATTTGATGTTGACGTCAATATTAGTTTGTGTTTTCGAATTAGCATATCTTTTGATCTCGACTAAGCCACGATCATTTCGTGACCTCACAGCTCTCAGTTTTAAAGCATTGCCGGCTGAGCAGGGTTTTATTGTACTTTTCTGGTGCCTATCCTTTCTTTTTTGGCAGTTCAGGCAAAAAGACGTAAGGGAAATCACTCCGTTTGACTACTGCTGCCATTTGTCACGTGAGCAAACGCCATACGCTGACAAGAAGAGTAAGTGGATTATTTGTGCTATCACTGTGTAGATCTACTCAAGCTACCAATGACTTCTTTTACAGTCGGTGTTATAAGTAGAGGTCACACGCCGAATCTCAGTGGATTTGAAACAGGTAATCTTCAAGTGAACTTTAGCGTTGTGTTTTCATTACTTACACTGAGCGAGTTTTCGCGAGGAACAGGGTTGAGCTACGGTAGGGTCACTGCGCATGTCTGGTTTTTTTTCTTCGCGGAAACGCTGTTGGGTTGTGTCCAGTCGCGTCCCTTGCAACAAGATTTCAGAATTTCAGAATATTTTCGTCACGTCGTCAATTGCTGATGGCGACAAGCGCGTTACGGATTTACTGTTGTGGAGAGTTGATGGACGACGATGATGAACAAGCAGTACTGTTTTATTGTTGATGTGAATGTAATGCCAAAACATCGAACTATCGATTCGAACGTCAATGAAGAAGTGAGCGTGAAAATCGAGCGCAAAACAGCCGGGTAAAAGTTCAGGGCGCTAAAGTACATTTGAGCCGAAATCGCACCCAAACTCCTGTTGACCTCATTTCTTCCCAAAATAAACATCACTGCTAAAATAAAATGCATTAAAACCAAGACAGTATCCAACCCAGTATCCTTAATTTTTGAAAGGCTAAGTGATTTACAACAAATGTCTTCTCACAATCCGTAACTTTGTCAAAAAATATTTGCAGAAGTTTCTCACCTCGCCTTGGCAGCCATCTTGGAACTGGAGAGACCCTACGCAGGAAGCAAGGTTGAAAGTTGGTTAACCGGTGACGTCACTCCAGTCGTACCGGACCGAGTTTTTGCGACCTCCGGTTCGACTCGAGTCACCTTAGTTGACGCTAAAACTCGCTCACTGTGTTACAGCTATCGAGAGAGCGTTAGCCAAAACTTGCTTCAGACTGAAAGTTTCTCCGCCTAGTTCAAGCGTTTCAATTATCTCGAGTGAGAAATTCTTGTCAAGATCTTGCAACTGAAGCAGATTTGTGATGTAGTCTAATTCGACCAATTTTACCCAAAATTCGATGTATTCGAAATCGCACCAAGCGGTTACGTCCCATTCCAATGAATAAGAAGAAATATTTTGCATTGAAAGTCAAAATACCATTTTTGATCACAAATTAGAATCGAAGAGGGAAATACATGGTCCACAGTACGATCAGCAGCACTTTGGATGGCAGGGGAAGAGTGCACCTTCGATAGTACTGATGAGCGACCTTGTGTACCTTACATTCATGAGGCCAAATTTTTCCAACCAATTTGTTTTATTTAACTTAGAAATTTGATTCATCTTAAAATGTTTTTCTTCTTACTCAAGGGATGTAACCACTCAGTACACACGTTTTCGAAGGATTCGATTTTGGGGGTGAAATCTATTAAATTTTACCTTCAATTTTCTTCACATGCAAGAAACTGACATGCTTTTCGTCCATAAATAATTTCACTTCTTAATTTTACCAGGAAACTTCTTCTTCTTCTTCTACGTTCCCGGACCAGGAAACAACATTTCAGTCTTGAGTATATGTCGAGGGGTAAATATGTATACAGGCGAAAGATGAAATCGTGACACCGGCTTTAACTTCTGGTCGCATGGCTGAGAGCCGAAAATGTTGCCAGGACTAAACATTTTGGAAGGCCAGGGGCAGCCAAGGCTCCGGCGGGGTGCAGGGCAGCGCCCTTGCTGGGGCGTCTAGGGGGGGGGGGGGGGGCAGCGTCCCCCTGCCGAAAATGAGTTTTAGCATTTTAGGGAGGGTTTAGGTGGCCTCTCCTGACTTTAAATTTGAGAACAAACAAGCTTTTTGGAGGTGCATAAGGCCAAAAAAAAAAATTGTCTGTTTAGGGTAACATGACCAAAAAAAGTAGGGTCGGTAGGTAGGTAGGTTTTTGTTTTTTTGTGTGTGTGTGTAAATGAAACGCCAAATGTCTCTTTTTAGCATTTTTACCTCTTTTTTTTTCTTTTTTTTTTGAAATCAAAAAAAAGTTTTTGGGTCGGCGCCAAATCGATAGGGTCGGTCGGGTTACCCTAAACAGACAATTTTTTTTTTTGGCCTAATGTATATATATGTACATCTTGTAAACTTGAAGGTCGAGAGTTCGAATCTTCGCCGGGGCGTTTATTTTTTTCCCTTGATCTCTCTTGAAGATAAAATATGATCAGTCTTGAGAGAGCAAACCGGATGTTACCACTGCAAAATTCAAGCGTTGACTGAAGCTCTCAAGGTCATACACGCCGTATAGGTGGGGTTTCGGGTAGTGTTTGCTGTACAGAATTCTGTACATGATTGTATCCCTATTTTCAACCTCTCCCGCAGTGGGGCACTGCGGTTATGAAATTAAAGGCCCCTCCTGTTTTTGGAACCGCAGGAGCTTTCTAGTTTGCTGTTAGGTAGATTTTTGGTTCCTCTTTCCTGTCATGCTCTCTTTTTCTTCATGAATTCTTTTCTTTTTTCTGCCTTCTTGCTCATTCACCTGTATTTTTTTCAAAAATCTCTTCTCTTGCCACTTGCAGGGGTGAGTTTTGGCGCTCGCCCGCTCGCCCGCGGCGACTTCAAATCGCGTCGGGCGAGTTCGAAATTCCTCTGAAATCGCCCGCCGGGCGGGTTCAAATTTTGCTGAAGTACAAAGTCGTTAGGCAACGTAGTCAATCGGAACGGCCGGCGAACAAATATCTCTGCGGGCGATCTCAAAATCTGTCACTTCTCTACTGCCCACTCATCCCCCCCCCCTTCCCCCACTTTGAGGACTCAGGACTGCCATCAATCAATGTCAGACACATTGGCTAGACAGCTACCCCCCTCCGCCTCACTTGACCGTGTCATCACCCCTCCAGTGCCACGAGCCGCTGGCGATTGCATCAGCAGTCAAAATAGTTAAACTCCCCCCTCTTTGCACTATTCACTTCACCCCCTCTCTGATCTTATCCTGCGCTCACCAATCCTTCAGAGACTTTCACATGTTGTAAAACAGTTTCCTCTCAGATAAAAACTCGGTCATTGACCCCGAGTAAGAAGGTCAGTGTCTCGACAGGCAGCTGTGTTCAGATTGCAAGTAACGTCATTGACCCAGGTCTCAAGGCCAACCAGCTTTTACAATGCATCTGCCTTTGATCTGACCGCCCATCCAGAGCAAACATATTCCCCCTAGCCCTCTGTATTTTTCCTTTGATGTGCCTGCTATGTACCACTGATCCAGTTTCTGGGAAATGTATATAATTATGTCATTGACTGCAGGGATACTCATTGAGACCGTTTTCCCAAATATGTTAACACCAGCTTTGCTGACCAACTTAGTACAAGTAGTGACAGTACTACTGCTGTCAATTATTTCCCTTCAACTAAGGAAGTAAAAAAAACCACCCAGATCCACTATATGTGATAAAGAAGAAAAGACAGACCTTCAACAATAGGACAAGGGATGCAACTCTGCTGAATCAAAAGCATAAAGATCACCTGTGAACAATTCTAGGATCAGGAAATCTGAACATCTGTTTGTTTTCATTAGGAAATAGAAATGAAATGTAATGCTTTTGATTATTTATGACTTAAGCTGTGGTAAATTTGGCTGGTATGCAACTTTTACAGTAATATTAATAACACAGACATAAAGAAAAAGAAACAAAACAAGAAAGCAACTTAGAAAATGTTTTGTTTGTAGTCAGCTTTTTATACTTGGTTTTATACAACAAAAAACATAATTTAAATTGAAAAAAAATGCTGATTTACTCTTTTGTAGTGTGTGTTTATGTGGTTAGTAAAGTTCCATAGTAAATTACTTTGTAAATTGTGTGGTAGGGGTACATAAAGGGGGTAACTTTTAGTGAGGTTTAGTGTGTGATTGTGTGACAGGGTGTGAATGTGGTTTTGATTTCTTGTTTCTTTGTGGCGGCTTTTATTTTAAATTCTTTATTAAAACAAGGTTAATTATCATTATATTAAAACATAGCATTTTAGTCATCAAGTTTTCTGTGTGTTTGTGGTAGTTATTAGTAGTGCAAATCCACATGTATGCATTATAAGTATGAATGTACGTCTTTTGTGTATGTGGTTTGCAAGCGACGAGCCGCTGGGGCGGTTGTAAGAAATCCCGGCAAGTTGGGGGCCGGTTGGGATTTGGGGGGGCCGGTTCAATTTTTGACTTACCGGCCCCCCTGGCCGGTAGCAAAAAAAGTTAAGGTACACCCCTGCACTTGTCTCGCGATTCATGTATAGTTTAATCTGTTAGTGTTCTGATGTAAGTCCAGCAGTAGATAGGTTAAGCCTATTTTAACATACTGGAAACTAGTAATCTTCCAGTAGGTATTAATTTAGTTTTACTAAAGCCTGCTGGGACACAAGTAATGGGTTAGTGCATTTGTAAACAGGAATCGCTTGACAAGTGGCCCCCTTCATCCCCCCCTTCCTCGTCCTGATATGGCTCTGCGTAGTCGGCTGGACGTTAAGCAACAAATAAACAAACAAACAAATTTTCAACCTCGTAGCCCCGGAAAGTCATAAATAGACCACAGCTTTAATCCAACGGTCTTGATCTTTGTTGACGAATGGGTATCTATCATCTATGAAAACTAAATAGATAATGATAAAGACCAGAAGTCTCAACACTTGCAAGGAGAAGGTGATGCAAACCGCTCGCTGATTAAAATTTATTTAATTATTTGGCATAGTTTCAGAGCTGTTTTGAGCAAATTATTGCAGGTGTTTCTAAATTACAGTACAGTGTTAGTGAATGTCCCTTGAGTTTTTGAAGGTCCAAATCGTCGGAAAACTCTCCAAAATGGCGGCTTAGACTATATATCTTTAAGATTATAGCAGGTTTTACAGTATTGCATGGCTGACATAGCAAAAGTGTTTGTTGGCTAATATATTGTTTACTAATAGTAATATTTTTATTTTTTATTTTTTTTAAATCTTTATTTTTAAGATTCTTTTATATACACATAAACACAACATAACATACAGCATACACAGAGTTTATCAACTTAAGGTATGACTGTCTTAGCGCATACACACGCACATACCTAGACAAGACACAGACATAGACAGTAGGGTTGGTTGTTGAAAAGACAGGGGACATGGAAGGGGGGGTAACTGAGGTTGGGGGGGGGGGGGGTAACTGAGGTTGGGGTAGGTGGGGGGTAGGTGGGGACGGTGGTCACACTTTAGCCTCCAAGTATACATGGGGTTTAATTATCGGCATGAAAGTACTGTATAACTAATAACATGTTATGAATAAATGGGTCAGGGGGTATCACATTCAAAAATGTTCATACAAAATCAATCAATACAATTATCCTATGGCATCAATTAAAAAAGTGTCTATATAAACAATATAATCCTTTGCAAATTTACCATAATAATTATTTACACTAGCATTATACTTTTCGATCAAAAACCTTTGTTTAACAATTTTCACAAAAACATTTAGTGTTGGGACTGTCTTATTTAATTTGGCTCCAAATATACTTTGTTTGGCAAGGAGAGTCCGTCGAACGCAGAAGAAGAAGAAGTTTGGCAAGGCGAATAAACAAATCAAAAACAGCATCCGTATGAAAGTTGTCTAAATACCCTAAAATGACAAGCTCTTTTGACAAATTCAAATTGCTGCAATGCATAACCATTCTGTGAAATCAGACCAAAAAAGCTTAACTCTTGTGCACTCCCAAAACAAATGTTCTAAGGTTTCCTCTTCCTGTGTACAAAAGCTACATAGTGATGTGTTAGAAATTTTCATCAAAAATAACAGGCGTTAAGTGGGAAAAATTCTATGTAGTATTAGCCTAGTATTCTATATTCGAACCACCTCAGGTTCACCTTATTGTCAAAAACACCTTTCTAACATTCACATCAAAATTCAATAAATTAGACCATTTTTCCATGCACTGTAGATTGCCATCATTTTTCACAAGATGGGTATATATGTTTTACTTCTCCTTTACTGGCTTTAGCTATTTGTTTCCATACAATATCATCACCAATATGAAAAACATTCCATCCAACTTTAATCTTTTATGATAATTCTTAACTGAGCGCATAATGCCCTAAAAAAAACAAAATTCAGTTGTAAATTTGGATGTTTCAATTTAAAATCGTTATAAATATGACAAAATCCCATCGGCTCTCATCAAGTGACCGACTGTAATAATTCTGTTTTCCATCCAATTCCTGTTAAAAATAACCTTTTTATCTATGCAAATATGCACATTATAATACAGACGCTCTGAAGCAAAATCACTCAAGGAGATGGGGACGCATTTGCATGCAAAAAGCTTATAATGTTTGAAATCATCTCTCCAGAAAGGATTCTGAACTCTTTGCATCAATATGTTTCCAAACTCACCTCCTCTCTTGTGAATGTTATGCACAAGTGGACACAGAGCTTGTAGAAGTTTAGTTACTTTTCCTTCACTACAAAGGACTCGCTGTAACCATGATATCTTCAGAGCTGACAAAAAGCATTTCAAATCCACAATATATTGTTTACTAATTTAAAAAAAAAAATGTTCGTTTATATATTTTTGGTTATTTGTGGTGGTGTGTATACGTTAAAAACGAGACAGAAAACACACGAAGATTTATTGAAATAAAAATTGACTTTACAAGAGCGTCATCGGTAAACTGTGCTATCATTCAATTTGCGACAGACATCATTTCCCGGATTTTTTGCCTGCTGTAAAAGGGCCGTGTAGAGTTAATGGAAAAATTTGTTCAAGCAATTCCATGGAAATGTGAGATGCCAGATGGACCGTGAACTTACCGTGAGACCTGCCTTATACATAGCTCACGATTTAGTGGCAATAAAGCCTCCAATTTTGCAGAACCTGCCCCCGCAAGCATAATTAAAAAGTCATTTAAGACTTTTGAAGTCTCAAAATGAACTGTATGAATGATTTCCGTGTTTTTTACATGGGGTTTAAGAACAGAAACATCATTAACGCTGCCATTTTCAATCAAGGGAGGCAACTCTGTTGTGTAAATGATGTCCCTTGGTTTATCAAAAACATCTTGGGGTATCACTTGGGAGAATTTGTTTATACATGTACATTGTATAGTTTCATGAAGATCGGTCCATTGTTTTTTTTTCTATCTGCTTTATGCGTAGAGGTTACATGCCGAGTCTCAGTGATTATTAAAAATAATGGTCGAAGTTCACGGATCATGAAAAATGCGAGCTTCCGCAAGCTTTTTCATGACCGCGAACTGAGACCATTATTTTTAATAATCACTGAGACGAGGTGTGTAACCTCTTTATTCCTCCTTTCTTCAATTATTCAAAGAAAAGAGGAGCCTTTTTGCGAAAGTTTGATTGAATCCAATTCACTCAGCCAGTCAACCTGCGCAAGCGATCGATTAATGCGCGGTAATATAGTTCCGTGCAATCATTCCGTTCTGTTAATACTTTTTGTCAGTTTTCCCTGTTTTGGACTAAAATCAAGTACACAGATATGCTGTTATTCTGCTGTGGCAGTAAAGGCAGATATTGTGTGTTCTGTTTATGTTTTGGTATCGCTTAGGATAATGTTCTTTCGTCAAATGGGACTAGCAGACGAACTTTTGCACCCGTGTTCCAACGTTAAAAACTGTATGAAGTTCAGTTTTCTGGGGCAAAATAGTGTATGAAACGGATTTATGTTCTTTAAATTGATCAGATGTGTGCATTTGGTTGCGTGTGATCTGTTTATAAAATGAATTATTGTTGAAAACTGACCGTCGGATTGCAGTCTGTTGTCGAAGAAACTGAGTGAAAAGAAATTTGAAAGGGGAACTACTCTTGTCGCTAGACAAAGTATGAGAGTTACTTGCCTTGGGAATTTTCTTGTGTTGAACGTTTGTGCACGGCAGATCTAGATTCAGAAAACAACCGAACTCATGGATTTTATATGGAGATTCATGTGTTCAAGCCTGTAGTTGTTAATTTAAATGCGGTATGTTTGTATTGTTTTCTCCAGAGATGTATATTTTGTACATTAGAGCGTTCGGAACTTTTCAGTTGCAAAAGTAGTACCGACACAGAACAGCTTCTCAACCCATTGCGCTATGGAGGATTGAGGTTGTTGCTGGCTCGTTATTTGTTTGGTTGCTGGGTTATGAAAAATAACTAGCTCTACAAGTTTACGAAGGTAAAGAAGCAGAGGGGGGAATAAATGCACATACACAGTCACATACATCACCACCCTTGTCAAAATCCCCCGTCTATGTTCAAACATTTAGTCAAAACTTGACTCAGTGTTAAAAAAAATCAGAGAATTACAGGCCTTAGAACATAGCTTGTAAAACTGCAATACATGTACCTATTTGTTATCTGTACCAGAGAGGTATATTTTGTCAACTTTTATTAACTTTTCAATCATTGGAAAGTATTGTCCCCAAAAACTCTGATATATCTACCCATGAGCTTGTGGCTGGTTGCTGTGTGAAGAACCTGTGGTTGCTGGGGAAATAATGCATAATACACAACCTTTCTACTTTACAGATGGGAAGTTAGTAGCAGAGGGGAGGGAGAATAATCATTAACTGTATTGAAAGACAGCTAGGCAATCAACTGAATGCAATTAGCATCCAAATTGACTAAAAGTAGCATTAAAATAGGTCCCATGAAGTTTGTATTGTTTGGCGATAAGTTGGACAGACCTATTTTATTCCGGAACTAATAAGAAAATCACCGGCACAGTTGGCCTAGTGGTAAGGCGTCCACCCCGTGATCGGGAGGTCGTGGGTTCGAACCCCGGCCGGGTCATACCTAAGACTTTAAAATTGGCAATCTAGTGGCTGCTCCGCCTGGCGTCTGGCATTATGGGGTTAGTGCTAGGACTGGTTGGTCCGGTGTCAGAATAATGTGACTGGGTGAGACATGAAGCCTGTGCTGCGACTTCTGTCTTGTGTGTGGCGCACGTTATATGTCAAAGCAAATAAGAAAATCTGTGTGGTGTGTAGATCAGAAGTCTTAAAATGGATTGAATGCTAACCCCTGCTGCCAGTTTGGTGTTTTTCAAAGTGGGACCGGTCCATTGCTGTTGGTGTGAGATTTGAACCCTGCATTTTGCGATGCATGATTTTTCTTTAAGCAGTGTGTCCAAACACTTTAGTGTGTCTGTGTGTGTGTGTGTGTGTGTGTGTGTGTGTGTGTGTGTGTGTGTGTGTGTGTGTGTGTGTGTCTGTGTGTGTGTGTGTGTGTGTGTGTGTGTGTGTGTGAGCGAAAGAGAAATCTTTTCTCTGCTTCTTTAAACTGCTGAACATTGTTGTTCCCACAGCAATGATTTGAACGCTGATCAACCATGAACCTACAACACCTCGGAGAGTGAGCTGCTATGATCGGCCAACACCTTGATCAGTGAGCTGCTATGATCGCCCTACACCTTGAAGAGTGAGCTGCTATGATCGGCCAACACCTTGAAGAGTGAGCTGCTATGATCGGCCAACACCTTGATCAGTGAACAGTCAGCACCTTGAACTGTCAGGAACCATGGCTTCTCCCAACAGCATGGAGGAAGGAGACTCAGCTCTTCTCTCAGATGTCAAGATAGAGATTGATGTCGCAGAAGAGTGTTGGCACATCACTGAAACACGCCTCTATGGTAAGGTTCAATATTGCTATTTCATATGTTACGTGGATTTCCATTGGTCAATTGGGCAAAATTGAGCTCAGTGCAAAAGTGATATCGACGACATTTCCGACCTCTTTATTGCTTCCCCACTTCAAACCAAAAACACCTAAATTTAAAACAAAAAAATATACAGTCAAACCCACCTAAAACGAACACGCTAGTTACGAATTTTCACTTATAACGTATTAGTTTTAAGTTCCCAACTGAATACCTCTTTCTTCATGCTTAAAATAAATGCTTGAAATGAATTCTTTGTAACGAATTTATGCTTATAACGAGCATTTTTTGGATTCCCAAGCATGCATAGTGTCTGTGCTCACGCTTATGACGAAATCTTTAAACTCGTCCCGAGATCGACATATCATGGGAATTTGAGAAGTTTGAATGTGTCAAAGTCGCCGGAATGCAAGTGTTCCGCCATGTTTATTTGGTGTCCAAGGGTGGTCACTAATTCCCTTACTTCCATAAATATACTTGTGTATGTTGACCTCATGTGTTTGTTCACTTATTTGAATCAAATAAACTCTTCTCTTATTTTTGGGGGTTTGTATTGTTTTTCTTGTTTGCTAAACTCCAGCTGGAACTTCGTCATGATCATGAGCGAAACATCGCACATGGACCGGATGTGATCATATTACAAAGAGTATCTTCCCTTGCGTCGACTGCTTGAACCATCGCTCAACCGATCACTGAATAAAGTTAAACTGATTACACTGTTCTCACAAAACAATTTTAAATTTAGAATCAAAGTGATTGATAGCTCAGACACTGAACATGAATGACTGTTATAATGATCAGCTTTGATCGCGACTACAGTCAGACAGATTGCCTACAACGATGGCAGAGATCTCTTTTGATACGAATTTCGGTTAAGACGAACTTATTTCCCGATCCCCAGTAATTCGTCTTAAGCGAGTTCGACTGTATTTGAAAATGTAATTATCCCAGAATTTAGTTGAGCAAGTGACTAAAGACTTTTTGAAGGAAAAAACATTTTGAAATACTGAAAAGTACAAGAAAAGCGTGAACAAAAAGAAATAATAATCAGAGGGAGGGATATGGAACAGCCAAAACTGAGACAAATACTTTTGTAATTTCTTTACAGTAAATACAAAATGTCCAGAGAATTAGCAATATATCTAACATTGACTGACTGTGTGATGATATCTTCTGCTATTGGTCTGTTTCGACAGTGATATCAAAATCTTGACCTCCGGTCTCGATTTTGATATCACTGTCTCAAATGACATTATTGGTGACGACCAGTCTTGAAAGCACTTCAATCCTGGACGCTACCGCCTGGTGGGTTAAGGGTGGATATTTTTTCGATCTCCCAGGTCAACTTATGTGCAGACCTGCTAGTGCCTTATCCCCCACACGCAAGCACAAGACCAAGTGCGCACTGAAAAGATCCTGTGATCCATGTCATTTCACCAATGAACGAAGAAGAAGAAGAAAGCACTTCACACCTTTTGAAGGAAGGGTTTGGAGGGGGTAGTAGACAAAACGGTCTGGCTGACCAATATATTGTGGTTGCCAGCTGGGGTGGTGTGTTTGGGACTTGACACAGTTTAGACTCTATTGAGTGTTGCTTTTGAAATTGCCTGCTTCTGCTTTCAGGTATGTTGAATCAGCAAGCAGAATGCCATTGCCCAAAACAGGAACCAGGAGAAACATTTGATACAGTGCAGCCATTGAAAGGACAAGGTGCAGTCAGCACTCACAGCGATACCTGGCTGAAACAGGAGACAAGAGACCAGGACAGTGGTACTGTACCTCTATTTATATCTTTGTCGAATATAAGCCATGTATGTCTTAACAGAGAGGGAATCTAACAACAGGGAAAGTCTCAGAAAAGTGGGTCTTTATGATGAGAGAGAGATGTGGGCGACCTGCACGTCTTGATGGTAAATTGTTCAAATTACCCAAAGCAGTTGATTTTGAAATGTTTAATGAGGTTTCTTAAGCATCACTTTCTCCCCAGGCTGGAAAACTTGGGCAGCTCTGTTAAAAGGTCGACATAGGTTTCAGGGCCCAGCTGAAAACAAGATTTCTTGGTGGTTCGTTCGTTACTCTTGCCATCCTGATCACTTACATTAGCACCAGAGTGTGTGAAAGACTCCAAAAATACAGATGAAACACACCAACCTCGGAGTCCGGAGTCATTTTGAGCAAACTTAGTCACTGTCTATTTTTCGATCAAATTGTTATGTAATCTCATGTTATTAAAAGATGTTCGAATTTGTTTTTGCAACAATGCTCATCAAGTGATTTTACAAACAATAAAACCACTGTAATTTGGAAATTGTCTTAATTTGCTGAATAACGATGGGTTCTTTTATACGTTAGATCGGGAAAGCCATCATACAGAGTTGTTCATAATCCTAAAAATACACTAAAGTCTTTTTCAAAAACTATGGTCTGTTTGAATGACTTTAAGCAATTTTCAACATTATAAATGGAGAAAACTTGACACTGAGCAATTACCGCTGTGCAGGGAAATCAGCAAGGTTTTATGTTTAGCTATGTGTCAAAGTGAGAGGATGTTCTTTTCTCGCACTAAAGCATGAAAAGACCGTTGGCGATCTACAACATACAGAAGTTCACGTGAGAGGAAAGTAATTTTTGAGCTTAACTGGACCGGCACGGTTGGCCTAGTGGTAAGGCGTCCGCCCCGTGATCGGGAGGTCGTGGGTTCGAACCCCGGCCGGGTCATACTTAAGACTTTAAAATTGGCAATCTAGTGGCTGCTCCGCCTGGCGTCTGGCATTATGGGGTTAGTGCTAGGACTGGTTGGTCCGGTGTCAGAATAATGTGACTGGGTGAGACATGAAGCCTGTGCTGCGACTTCTATCTTGTGTGTGGCGCACGTTATATGTCAAAGCAGCACCGCCCTGATATGGCCCTTCGTGGTCGGCTGGGCGTTAAGCAAACAAACAAACATAAAAGCTTAACTGGGTTGTTTATTGTTCACTGGTACAAAGAGAGATATGAAAGGATTTCGACGGGCACAGTGGCATAGTTGATAAGACATCGGCCTCCTTCTCGGAAGGTCGTGAGTTCACATCCCGGCTGCAACCGCCTGGTGGGTCCAGGGTGGCGATTTTTCCGATCTCCCATGTCAACTAATGTGCAGACCTGCTAGCGCCTTATCTTCCTTCATATATTCACGCAAGCACAAGACCAGGTGCGCACGGAAAAGATCGTGTAATTCATGTCAGAGTTCGGTGGGTTATAGAAAAACAAAAATACCCAGCATGCTTCCCCTGAAATCGGAGTATGCTGCCTGAAAGGCGAGGTAAAATCGGCCATGCACGTAAAAATCCACTCGTGCAAACACATGAGTGCATATAGGAGATTTTTTTTGTTTGTTTGCTTAACGCCCAGCCGACCACGAAGGGCCATATCAGGGCGGTATATAGGAGATCCAGTCCATTAACGAAGGAGAAGAAGAAAAAAAACCGACTTCTTTCGCACGTTGTTGCAAGGATTTGACTGTAATTTGACACATCAGTGATTTTTCATATCAACTTTAAAATTGGAAGAGTATGGTGGTTCCAACTCAATGCTCGCCGAGATAAGTACCATCTAATCGTGAAGTCTATAAACCTCGTTGGCACATTAAAAGGAAAACAATATTGTTCTCGACCACACGCCATGCCACCATACACTGAGCAGAAACAGTTAAAACACAGCAAAAATACCATAAAAACCATGGATTTTTTGCTGTTTTTTCAGTTTTGTGGTCGCTCTCTTTTACACGCTAGATCAGCCTGACAGCGCGACGGATTTGAAGGAAATGTGTATGAACACCAAATAAACTTTCGGATGTGACTTGACTTACTTGACTTATTCCTGTAGACTCCCTGTGGAGCATAGGGCCGCAAAACTTTCGGATGTAAAAAATGTAAATTATCATTCAGTTTAAGTCACTGTTTCAACGGTTGAAAGTGAATCATGCTGTAAAAAAACATTTTTGAGGGTAGGTGTGGTCACGGACCAGTGACGTCATTTCCAGTTATGGCCCAGATTCCAGAAACACATTTTTGAGCAAAAGAAAGACTGATCTTCAAATACACGTATATTTCTGACCAAAAATCTGCTGCTTAACACCTGGGCTATACCATTGAAAAAATATCCTTAACTTTTTGTTGTCAGTGTATGTTTAATCTGCAAAAGGAAATAGGAGAAAAAGTGTATGCTATTCACGGATCATAATCAGCACTCTTGTATGACTTGCTTTTGCTTTCATTTTCCAGTGCCAGTCAGAGAGGTTGTGGCCACAGACACAGCTACCATATCTACAGTGCTGACATTGGAAGGACAAGCTGCAGACAGCGCTCACAGTGATACCTGGCTGAAACAAGAAGAACATTCAAGTACAGAGTGCGATGCTAGATTCGGGCGGTCTGTAAATTTGAAGCAACATATGTTAACACATACAGGTGTGAAAAAATATGCATATACAGAGTGTGATGCCAGGTTCAAACACTCTAGGTCTTTGAAGCAACACATGCTAACACATACAGGAGTGAAAAAGCATGCGTGTACAAAGTGTGATGCTAGGTTCAAAGACTCTAGGCCTTTGAAGCGGCACATGCTAACACATACAGGAGTAAAAAAGCATGCATGTACAGAGTGTGATGCTAGGTTCAGGCAGTCTGGACATTTGAAGCAACATATGTTAACACATACAGGAGTGAAAAAGCATGCATGTACAGAGTGTGATGCCAGGTTCAAAGACTCTAGGCCTTTGAAACGGCACATGCTAACACATACAGGAGTGAAAAAGCATGCATGTACAGAGTGTGATGCTAGGTTCAGGCAGTCTGGACATTTGAAGCAACATATGTTAACACATACAGGAGTGAAAAAGCATGCATGTACAGAGTGTGATGCCAGGTTCAAACACTCTAGTAATTTGAAGCAACACATGCTAATACATACAGGAGTGAAAAAGCATGCATGTACAGAGTGTGAAGCTAGATTCACCCAGTTTGGAAATTTAAAGCGACATATGTTAACACATACAGGTGTAAAAAAGCATGCATGTACAGAGTGTGATGCCAGGTTCACAGACTCTGGTAATTTGAAGAAACACATGTTAACGCATACAGGAGTGAAAAAGCATGCATGTACAGAGTGTGATGCCAGGTTCACAGTCTCAAATACTTTGAAGCTACACATGCTTACACATACAGGAGTGAAAAAGCATGCTTGTACAGAGTGTGATGCTCGGTTCTCACGGTTAGGAAATTTAAAGCGACATATGTTAACACATACAGGTGTAAAAAAAAGTATGCATGTACAGAGTGTGATGCCAGGTTCACAGACTCTAGTAATTTGAAGCAACACATGCTAATACATACAGGAGTGAAAAAGCATGCATGTACAGAGTGTGAAGCTAGATTCACCCAATTTGGAAATTTGAAGTAACATATGTTAACACATACAGGAGTAAAAAAGCACGCATGTTCAGAGTGTGATGCCAGGTTCACACACTCTGATACTTTGAAGCGACACATGCTAACGCATACAGGAGTGAAAAAGTATGCATGTTCAGAGTGTGAAGCTAGATTCACCCAGCCTGGAACATTGAAGCGACATATGTTAACACATTCATGTGTGAAAAAGCATGCATGTAGAGAATGTGATGCTAGGTTCACGAAGTCAAGTGCTTTGAAGCGGCACATGTTAACACACACCGAAGAGAAAAACATGCATGTACAGAGTGTGGTGCAAGGTTCACACGGTCTGGGCATTTAAAGCAACATATGTTAACCCACACAGGACTGAAAAAGTGTGTGTGTACAGAGTGTGATGCCATGTTCACACTACCCCCCTCGGGTTAGGGGGACCCCCGCGGGTTAGGGGGAGTCCCATATTGGTTGGGACGAGAAAGAATTTACCCGATGCTACCCAGCATGTCGTAAGAGGCGACTAACGGTTCTGTTTCTCCTTTTACCCTTGTTAAGTGTTTCTTGTATAGAATATAGTCAATGTTTGTAAAGATTTTAGTCAAGCAGTATGTAAGAAATGTTAAGTCCTTTGTACTGGAAACTTGCATTCTCCCAGTAAGGTCATATATTGTACTACGTTGCAAGCCCCTGGAGCAATTTTTTGATTTGTGCTTTTGTGAACAAAAAACAATAAACAAGTGGCTCTATCCCATCTCCCCCCTTTCCCATATCCCATCTCCCTCCTTTCCCCATCGTGATACAACCTTGAATGGTTGAAAACGATGTTAAACACCAAATAAAGAAAGAAAGAAAGGGTTAGGGGGAGTCCCATATTGGTTGGGACGAGAAAGAATTTACCCGATGCTCTCCAGCATGTCGTAAGAGGCGACTAACGGATTCTGTTTTTCCTTCTACCCTTGTTAAGTGGTTCTTGTATAGAATATAGTCAATGTTTGTAAAGGTTTTAGTCAAGCAGTATGTAAGAAATGTTAAGTCCTTTGTACTGGAAACTTGCATTCTCCCAGTAAGGTCATTTATTGTATTACGTTTAATTGTAATTCATGTGTATGCGTTTCTGCTGAGTGTTGTTCACTGATTAGGGTTTATAACTTTTGTAATTTATATTGTGACACGTAAATAAAGCCGTGTGTGACAGGTAGCCGCGTCAGTGTCCCCCTGGGGGTGACCACTGTGAAGACTGTTGACCGCCGCCTTGTGTGTGTGTGTGTGTGTGTGTATGTGTTCGAGTCACCGTTTTGTGCTGACAATGTGGGGGACTAATGAGCAGTATTATCGGCATGTTAAAGCAGGCTCTGTGTGTGTGTGTGTGTGGGTTAGACGTCACGCGAAGGAATTACTGAAAGTCTCGGTCATTGTTGTTTTGAGCGGGCCGAGACTAGTTGGCAGTCGTGTCCCTGTAAGTAGGCTACATGCAGGCAGACAGACAGATCTAGATCTAGTGTCTCGCTTTCTTGCACAGTGTCACCTATGCTTACTGTGTGTGTGTGTGTGTATGTGTGACGGAGTGATTGAGTTTGTGTTACTGTTTGTCGATTTCTTACGTGAGCCTTGAAGGCTTCGCCTCTTGTTATAAACTTGTTCTTACAAATGTTATAAGGCAAATTAGTATTAGTATCACTACTTTGAAAAAGTATTGGAAGGTTCATACAAGCGATCTTTTGCTAACTAAATGTTTGATTTGCATCACTGATTTCCTTGTGTTAGTGTTCCTGTTGCATGAGTCTGCGCACACACACACATATGCATAAACAAAACAAACTAAAACAGAACTTTATTTTTATTTATTTTCTCTTCCTCTCTCTGTTGCTCATCTCTCTCTCTCTCTCTCTCTCTCTCTCTCTCTCTCTCTCTCTCTCTCTCTCTCTCTCTCTCTCTTGCTCTTGCTCTTGCTCTTGCTCTCTGTCTCTCAAACGAGTATGGTTTCAAACAGTTGTGCGTGACTTGAGAATCGTGCTTTAGAATCCCGTCCAACTAGGACACACGTCAACTGTTTGAACAGACCAAGAGACGGTATCCATGTCCCACCCCCGAGACACCACAACCACAAGGCGGCTATCTTGACCCGTTATGGTCAATGCTTGTTACATTTTGATTGTGCTTGTCCATGCTTTAGTTTGAAAGAGGACCGGCACTGTTGGCCTAGTGGTAAGGCGTCCGCCCCGTGATCGGGAGGTCGTGGGTTCGAACCCCGGCCGAATCATACCTAAGACTTTAAATTTGGCAATCTAGTGGCTGCTCCGCCTGGCGTCTGGCATTATGGGGTTAGTGCTAGGACTGGTTGGTCCGGTGTCAGAATAATGTGACTGGGTGAGACATGAAGCCTGTGCTGCGACTTCTGTCTTGTGTGTGGCGCAGGTTATATGTCAAAGCAGCACCGCCCTGATATGGCCCTTCGTGGTCGGCTGGGCGTTAAGCAAACAAACAAACAAACAAAGTTTGAAAGAGAACTTTGCCAGACACGGGAGAGAGTAGACATGTTTTATTTTGTTAGTGGACCCCACATAACAACACAAGATGAATTAAACAACAAACTGCATGTCGGTCAATATGTGGCCACCCAGTCGGGTATAGGCTAAATGGATGTGGGAAGGTAGAGAAAGGAATAAAGATCGCCATGCCAGTGGCTGCTGATGTGTAGTATTTTTTGATTGGATGGAGAGAAAGACTTGTCTGTCATTGTGTTTGTTTGTGTGTCCACGGTGATAGTCACATGAACAGGTCACCAAAGTATCTAATGACGTTATTTTTTCAACCTGCTACATGTCTGCATTCACAGAGCTGCCAACTAGCTGCTACGCCAAGCTAAAGATTGCTACGCTGAAACAAATAATCACAAACAGAACAGTTCCCTCTTTTTTGTCAGTCCTGGTACACATTTCTGCTTTCCACACAGTGTAGTGGTCACAAAATCAGTCATTAAACATCGTCTGCACTGAATAGTGTCGCTGCAGATGCTCTAATGTGCATTTTATGGTCCTGCATAATTCTCATGAGACTTTATTAAAAATGTCTGATCTTGTGCAAGAGGACATAATTGCGGATGTGGGAATACATTTGTTAAAACACTATTTGCTACTCAGAAAATTCACAAAAAATCTTATATTGCTACTCTTGAGGTTTCACAAGAGTTGGCGGCAGGTCTGTGTAAATGACAAACTCTCTCTCACCCTCTCTCTCTCATCCTCTCTCTCTCTCTCTCTCTCTCTCTCTCTCTCTCTCTCTCTCTCTCTCTCTCTCTCTCTCTCTCTTTCTCTCTTTCTCTCTCCATGCAGGTCGGGGTTGAAGGGTACATGTGCTCGGATCGTGTTTAATAGAGAGCTACGGTTGGTTGTCAGCGTACACTAATTACTATTTTCTTTAAAATTTGATGTTAACGTCAATATTAGTTTGTGTTTTCGAATTAGCATATCTTTTAATCTCGTCTGAGCCACGATCATTTCGTGACCTCACAGCTCTCAGTTTTAAAGCATTGCCGGCTGAGCAGAGTTTGATTGTACTTTTCTGGCGCCTATCCTTTCTTTTTTGGCAGTTCAGGCAAAAAGACGAAAGGGAAATCACTCTGTTTGGCTACTGCTGCCATATATTGTCACGTGAGCAAACGCTATACGCTGACATGATGAAGAGCAAGTGAATTATTTGTGCTATCACTGTGTAATGAAGCTACCAATGACTTCTATTACAGTCGGTGTTATAAGTAGAGGTCACACGCCGAATCTCAGTGGATTTGAAACAGGTAATCTTCAAGTGAACTTTAGCGTTGTGGTTTCATTACGTGCAGCTATCGGGAGGGCGTTAGACTGAATGTTTCTCCGCCTTGTTCAAGCAGTTCTTGAGTGAGAGATTCTTGTCAATATCTTGCAACTGAAGCAGATTTGTGATGTAATTCGATCAATTTTACCCAAAATTCGATGTATTCGAAATGGCAGCAAGCGGTTACGTCTCATTCCCATGAATAAGAAAAGAAATATTTTGTGTTGAAAGTCAAAATACCATTTCTGATCACAAATTAGAATCCAAGACTGAAGAGGGGAATGAATACATGGTTCACAGTACGATCAACAGCAATTTGGATGGGAGGGGAATAGTCAGTCTTGAGTTTGTGTGAGATAAACAACGCACTGGCTATACGCACTCGGAGTGTATACCCAAGTAACTTTCCCACATGGATCCCATGTGGACCCCAGGATCCCACATACTCCGTCACGGCGGAGGGCAGACCGTGCACCCAAAAGCGGACTCAACCAAATGGGTATTTTTTGAAAGCTTGGGGCTTGCCGAACATAAAAATCGATGTTAACAAGAAATATTCAAGGGCGCACTTTCTCTTCTCAGTCAAAATTCAACTATACCCTGAAGAGTGATGCACGAGCATTTCAGACGCTTGCCTCTGAAAAAAGAAGTTCTCAGCCAAATTACGAACTCAAACTGGTACGTGTTACATATGAATGTGTTAGTTAGTATCCTGTATACACTCGGAGTGGGTATCGCTTTTGCCGATAAGCAAAGCCGTCTGACGTCCTCCCTATAGCTGCTAGTTTCTTTTGATTTTTAGAAAGGTCTGTTTCTGTTGTGCGAAGCGTCTTAGCGCTGTTTGGCACGGAATTTGCATGCCTTAGCTAGACTGTACATTTGACTTCCTTAATCCAACGGCAACGGTCTTGATCTATGTTGACGAATGGGTATCTATGAAAACTAAATAGGTAATGATGAAGACCAGAAGTCTCAACTCCTACAAGGAGAAGGTGATGCAAACCACTCGCTGATTAAAATTTATTTAATTATTTGGCATAGTTTCAGAGCTGTTTTGAGCAAATTATTGCAGGTGTTTCTAAATTACAGTACAGTCGAACCCGTTTATAAGGACCTCGTTTAGTAGAAATTCTCCTATAAGGACACCATAATGCTTGTCCCTGCCAAAGTTGTTCTTTGTGATTACTTAGAAAACCTCTCATATAAGAACCTCTTTTATAAGAAACCTACCTTTTAGGAACAACATTTGTTTGCTCCCCACACGTCTTTCCCTCGGATATAAGAACCGAAAGTAGAAATCATCATTTCCAGGAAGGGTGTTGTAAGAACCTTTGCTTATAGGAACACCACTTGCTGCTCCCACACGACCTTCCCTCTGATATAAGAACCGAAAGTAGAAGTTATCATTTCCAGGAAGTGGGCTTTTTCGTTTCCGTTTGGGTTTTTAATTTTGATGTCATTTTTGTGCATTGGAAATGAATGTTTTGGAGTTGTGTACTCACGTTTTGTCGCACAGCACGGAATTTGGGTCAATCTTGTTGTGTCTCAATGTTATCTCCCCCACTTTTGTGTGTGTGTGTGTGTATGTGTGTGTGTCATTCAACGAGCCAATGTTCACGCAAAACACAGACCCAGGTCGAAGGATTAAGGCAAGCTGCCATTTTTCCATTCTTGCCCATGCTACCTCCCTGGGAAACCGTATTCATACATAAAGAAAGACGAAATCATAGGCCTTTTTCTTCAAGAAAAAGTCTAGATTTTCTATGCATTTTGAGCAGTGATACATGTACATGTACATGTACAGACAAAAGACGGGGTCAGGTCGTAAGCAGTCAATCTGCCGTGATTTTTTTTCTCGACCCTGGTGTGGGATGGGGCCGCAATTCGGCATGAGATATCCTGACAGACAAGAGAGTTTTCTGAAAACCAAATATCTCTGAATGCATCCAACAGCTCTACAAAAACAAGCAAGAAATCGCTGCAGAAAGACACACACACACACACACACACACGTGACACAAACACACACACACAAACACACACACACACACACACTCTGACGACATCAGATGCCGATATACAGCCTCTAAAATTATACTGTAGAATACAAATGTATTGAGCTGAGACACCTTTTCCTCGGTTATAAGAACACACACTTCCACAAATGACCTTATAACCGAGTTTTCCCTTACAGTGACCCTCGCTTACAAGGACACAAAAATGCTTGCCCCTGCGATGTTCTTATAAACGAGTTCGACTGTATAGTGTCAGTGAATGTCCCTTGAGTTTTTGAAGGTCCAAATCGTCGAAAAACTCTCCAAAATGACGGCTTAGACTATATATCTTTGAGATTATGGCAGGTTTTACAGTATTGCATGGC
Source organism: Littorina saxatilis (assembly GCF_037325665.1). Taxonomy (NCBI): domain Eukaryota; kingdom Metazoa; phylum Mollusca; class Gastropoda; order Littorinimorpha; family Littorinidae; genus Littorina; species Littorina saxatilis. The sequence goes on from NC_090259.1 coordinate 43,968,030, forward strand.
TGACATAGCAAAAGTGTTTGTTGGCTAATATATTATTTACTAATATTTAAAAAAAAACTATGTTCGTTTATGTATTTTTGGTTATTTGTGGTGGTTTGTTAAAAAAGAGACAGAAAACACTGTGCTATCATTCAATTTGCGACAGACATCATTTCCCGGATTTTTTGCCTGCTGTAAAAGGGCCGTGCAGACTTCATTGAAAAATTTGTTCAAGCAATTCCATGGAAATGTGAGATGGACCATGAAGTTATCTTGAGACCTGCCTTATACATAGCTCACGATTTAGTAGCAATTAAGCCTCTAATTTTGCAGAACCTACCCCTGTAAGCATAATTAACAAGTCATTTAAGACTTTTGAAGTCACAAAATGAACTGTATGAATGATTTCCGTGGTTTTTTTACATGGGTTTTAAGAACAGAAGCATCATTAAAGCTGCCATTTTCAATCAAGGGAGGCAACTCTGTTGTGTAAATGATGTCCCTTGGTTTATCAAAAACATCTAGGGGTATCACTTGGGAGATATTGTATACATGTACATTGTATAGTTTCATGAAGATCGTTCCATTGTTTTTTTCTGAACGGCTTTATACATGCACACACACAGTTACATACACCACCAACCTTGTCACAATTGTCTATAAAGTTAAAAAAACAAAGGAATACTGTACTCGCCAATACAAGAACGAGACAAGACGGTACGAATTTTCGCTTATGGAAGCTTCATCAGGAAAAACAAGAACACAAAAGAACAAGAACACAATTGTCTATGTTCAAATATTTATTGAAAACATGACTTAATGTTAAAACAAATCAGAGAATTACAGGTCTTAGACCATAGATTGTAAATCTGCAATACATGTACCTATTTGTTATCTGTACCAGAGAGGTATACTTTGTCAACTTTTATTAACTTTTCAATCATTGGAACGTATTGTGCCCACAAACTCGGATATATCTACCCATGAGCTTGTGGCTGGTTGCTGTGTGAAGAACCTTTGTTTGCTAGGGAAATAATGCAGAATACACAACCTTTCTACTTTACAAATGGAAAGTTAGTAGCAGAGGGGAGGGTAAATAATCATTAATTGTATCGAAAGACAGCTAGGCAATCAACTGAATGCAATTAGCCTCCAAATTGACTAAAAGTAGCATTAAAATAGGTCCCATGAAGTTTGTATTGTTTGGAGATAAGTTGGACAGAACTAATGAGAAAATCTGTGTGGTGTGCGGTTTTGGCAAGTTGAGATCAGAAGTCTTAAAATGGATTGAATGCTAACCCCTGTTGTCAGTTTAGTGTTTTTCAAAGTTCAAGGTCACTCGATGATGGGACCGGTCCATTGCTGTTGGTGTGAGATTGAACCCTGCATTTTGCGATGCATGATTTTACTTTTAGCAGGTTTTCTACTGTGTCCAAACACCCTTAGTGTGCCTGTGTGTGTGTGTGTGTGTGTGTGAGCAAAAGAGAAATCTTTTCTCTGCTTCTTTAAACTGCTGAACATTGTTGTTCCCACAGCAATGATTTGAACGCTGATCATCCATGAACCAACAACACTTTGGAGAGTGAGCTGCTATGAACGGCCAACACCTTGATCAGTGAGCTGCTATGATCGCCCAACACCTTGATCAGTGAGCTGCTATGATCGCCCAACACCTTAAAGAGTGAGCTGCTATGATCTGCCAACATCTTGATCAGTGAAGAGTCAGCACCTTGAACTGTCAGGAGCCATGGCTTCTCCCCACAGCATGGAGGAAGGAGACTCAGCTCTTCTCTCAGATGTCAAGATAGAGATTGATGTCGCAGAAGAGTGTTGGCACATCACTGAAACACGCCCCTATGGTAAGGTTCATAAGATCAGGTAAATGAAACACCTTATGGGGAGGAAGGGGATGTTTTGGGGGAGTGGTGGTGGTCAAATGACATTATTGGTGACGACCAGTCTTGAAAGCACTTCAATCCCGGACGCTACCGCCTGGTGTGTTAAGGGTGGAGATTTGTTCGATCTCCCAGGTCAACTTATGTGCAGACCTGCTAGTGCCTTATCCCCCACACGCAAACACAAGACCAAGTGCGCACGGAAAAGATCCTGTGATCCATGTCATTGTCAGAGTTCGGTGGGTTAAAGAAACACGAAAATACCCAGTATGCTTCCCCTTGAAAGCGGCGTATGGCTGCCTAAATGGCGGGTAAAAACAGTCATACACGTAAAAACCCATTTGTCCAAAAAACATGAGTGAACGTGGGAGTTTTCACCAATGAACGAAGAAGAAGAAGAAAGCACTTCACACCTTTTGAAGGAAGGGTTTGGAGGGGGTAGTAGACAAAACGGTCTGGCTGACCAATATATTGTGGTTGCCAGCTGGGGTGGTGTGTTTGGGACTTGACACAGTTTAGACTCTATTGAGTGTTGCTTTTGAAATTGCCTGCTTCTGCTTTCAGGTATGTTGAATCAGCAAGCAGAATGCCATTGCCCAAAACAGGAACCAGGAGAAACATTTGATACAGTGCAGCCATTGAAAGGACAAGGTGCAGTCAGCACTCACAGCGATACCTGGCTGAAACAGGAGACAAGAGACCAGGACAGTGGTACTGTACCTCTATTTATATCTTTGTCGAATATAAGCCATGTAGGTCTTTACAGAGAGGGAATCTAACAACAGGGAAAGTCTCAGAAAAGTGGGTCTTTATCATGAGAGAGAGAGATGTGGGCGACCTGGACGTCTTGATGGTAAATTGTTCAAATTACCTAAAGCAGTTGATTTTCAAATGTTTAATGAGGTTTCTTAAGCATCACTTTCTCCCCAGGCTGGAAAACTTGGGCAGCTCTGTTAAAAGGTCGACATAGGTTTCAGGGCCCAGCTGAAAACAAGATTTCTTGGTGGTTCGTTCGTTACTCTTACCATCCTGATCACTTACATTAACACCAGAGTGTGTGAAAGACTCCAGAAATGCAGATGAAACACACCAACCTCGGAGTCCGGAGTCATTTTGAGCGAACTTAGTCACTGTCTACTTTTTGATCAAATTGTTATGTAATCTCATGTTGTTAAAAGATGTTCGAATTTGTTTTTGCAACAATGCTCATCAAGTGATTTTACAAACAATAAAACCACTGTAATTTGGAAATTGTCTTACATAAGACATAAGACATAAGACTTTATTTCAACCATGTGCAGTACACTAGGGACATGTTTTGACCAGAGTACAATCAATCAATCCATACACACCCTTCCAAACATCGCTTGCAATCTCAGTCACACACATGCTCACGCACGCCTGCATACATTCCCCACACAAAACCCACAACAGCACACACGCACAAGCATGCTCCTCCTTAACAAAACGTATTTAACCATCAATTGTACATATGCGTAAAATAAACAGTATAAAAGTATCAGTAAGAATTATATATGTATCAGACATCAGTTATGACGACAATAACTGAAATCACAAATCCTTAATAATTTTAAAACCAAAACATTTATTACAATACTACACTGGGTAGGTGAACTTTAAGAAATATGGTATTTAAAGGCTTGACGGCTCACAACAAAATACCAGGACATAAACCTTGAGTAAAAGCTCAATTTTTACTAAGAACAGCAGTTGAAGGGCTTAAGGAGCCAGGACACGCACTGCACTTAGATAAAAACTGTCTCTGAAACGCGTGGTGCGTGTCCTGATCGAGCGAAAACGCCTGCTTGAGGGTAGGGGCCGGAACAACTTGTAAGCAGGGTGCGAGTTGTCTGCCAGAATCTTTTTGACCTTCTGAGCGCTTCGGGATGTGTATATGGAGGCAATGGAGGGAAGCTCACAACCTACAATCTTGGAAGCTGTTCGTACAACTCTGCTTAGGTTGATCTGCTCTGCCTCAGTAGCCCTACTGAACCAGACAGTGATGGAAAAAGACAAGATGCTTTCAATCGTAGCCCAATAGAACTGGATTAAGATTTCTTGCTTCAAGCCGAATTTTTTTTAACTGGCGTAGAAAGTAAATGCGCTGCTGGGCCTTTTTGATTATTTGTTTTGAGTTTAGCTCCCACGTGAGGGTATTAGAAAGAGTGGTGCCCAGAAATTTGAAGTGTTCTACAGTGTCGACATTTTGATTTTTGATTGATAGATGAGTCAGAGGGGTCTTTTTTTTCCTGAAATCTACAATCATTTCTTTAGTCTTTTGAACATTAAGTTGTAGGTTGTGAGCATCGCACCAGTCGACCATAGCCCTAATCTCTTCTCTATAAGCAGACCCGTTGGAGTTGCGAATTAGTCCCTCAATAGTTGTGTCATCAGAAAACTTTAAAAATAAGACAGAATCATGGTTTGAAACGCTTTGAATTCGCTGAATGACAATGGGTTCTTTTATACGTTAGATTGGGAAAGCCATCATACAGATTTGTTCATAATCCCAAAAATACACTAAAGTCTTTTTCAAAAACTATGGTCTGTTTGAAGGACTTTATGCAATTTTCAACATTATAAATGGAGAAAACTTGACACTGAGCAATTACCGTTGTGCAGGGAAATCAGCAAGGTTTTATGTTTAGCTATGTGTCAAAGTGAGAGGATGTTCTTTTCTCGCACTAAAGCATGAAAAGACCGTTGGCGATCAACAACATACAGAAGTTCACGTGAGAGGAAAGTAATCTTTGAGCTTAACTGGGTTGTTTATTGTTCACTGAGACAAACAGAGATATGAAAGGATTTCGACTGGCACAGTGGCGTAGTTGATAAGACATCGGCCTCCTTATCGGAAGGTCGTGAGTTCAAATCCCGGCTAGTGCCTTATCTCCCTTCGTGTATTCACGCAAGCACAAGACCAGGTGCGCAGGGAAAAGATCCTGTAATCCATGTCAGAGTTCGGTGGGTTATAGAAACACAAAAAATACCCAGCATGCTTCCCCTGAAATTGGCATATGCTGCCTGAATGGTGGAGTAAAATCGGTCATGTACGTAAAAATCCACTCGTGCAAACACATGAGTGCATATAGGAGATCCAGTCCATTAACGAAGGAGAAGAAGAAGAAACAAGTCGCGTAAAGCGAAATAACATTTAGTCAAGCTGTGGAACTCACAGAATGAAACTGAACGCACTGCTTTTTTCATCAAGACCGCATACTCGTAGTTTTGTCAGTCCACCGCTCGTGGCAAAGGCAGTGAAATCGACAAGCCAGAATAGTGCGGTAGTGGTCGCGCTGAGCAGGATAACACGCTTGTCTGTATCTTTATTCTTTTTAGCTAACTGAGTTTGTTTTTAATCCAAACATATCATATCTATATGTTTTTGGAATCAGGGACTGACAAGGAATAAGATAAAATTGTTTTTAAATCAATTTCAGAAAATTAATCTTAATCATAAATTACATATTTTTAATTTTTAGAGCTTGTTTGTAATCCAAATATACCATATGTATATGTTTTTGGAATCGGAAAATGACGAAGAATAAGATGAAATTGTTTTTGGATCGTTTAATAAAAAAATAATTTTAATTATATATATTCTATTTTTAATGACCAAACTCATTCATTAGTTTTTAAGCCACCAAGCTTAAATGCAATACCAAAGTCCGGCCTTTGTCGAAGATTGCTTTGCCAAAATGTCAATCAATTTGATAGAAAAATGAGGGTGTGACAGTGCCGCCTCAACTTTTACAAAAAGCCGGATATGACGTCATCAAAGGTATTTATCGAAAAAATGAAAAAAACGTCCGGGTATCTTCTTCTTGTCGTTCGCTGTTAGATCGTCAGTCCGGACTGCTGTCCTCTCCAAGTCCTCTCTGGACGGGTATATAATTCCCAGGAACTCTCATGTCAAATTTCATAAAGATCGGTCCAGTAGTTTAGTCTGAATCGCTCTACACACACACACACACACACACACACACACATACACACACACACACACACACACACACACACACACACACACACACACCACAACCCTTGTCTCGATTTAAAACTTGACTAAAATTTAATGTAAAAAAGAAACGACTTCTTTCGCGCGTCGTCGCAAGGATTTGGCTGTAATTTGACACATCAGTGCTTTTTCATATCAACTTTAAAATTGGAAGAGTATGGTGGTTCCAACTCAATGCTCACTGAGATAAGTACTATCTAATCGTGGAGTCTATAAACCTTGTTGGCACATTAAAAGGAAAGAAATATTGTTCTCAACCACACGCCACCATACACTGAGCAGAAACAGTTAAAACACAGCAAAAACACCATAGAAACCATGGATTTTTTGCTGTTTTTCACTCACATGCGAAGCAAAAGTGAGTCTATGTACTCACCCGAGTCGTCCGTCCGTCCGGCCGTCCGGAAAACTTTAACGTTGGATATTTCTTGGACACTATTCAGTCTATCAGTACCAAATTTGGCAAGATGGTGTATGATGACAAGGCCCAAAAAAACATACATAGCATCTTGACCTTGCTTCAAGGTCAAGGTCGCAGGGGCCATAAATGTTGTCTAAAAAACAGCTATTTTTCACATTTTTCCCATTTTCTCTGAAGTTTTTGAGATTCAATACCTCACCTATATATGATATATAGGGCAAAGTAAGCCCCATCTTTTGATACCAGTTTGGTTTACCTTGCTTCAAGGTCAAGGTCACAGGAGCTCTTCAAAGTTGGATTGTATACATATTTTGAAGTGACCTTGACCTTGAACTATGGAAGATAACTGTTTCAAACTTAAAAATTATGTGGGGCACATGTTATGCTTTCATCATGAGACACATTTGGTCACATATGATCAAGGTCAAGGTCACTTTGACCCTTATGAAATGTGACCAAAATAAGGTAGTGAACCACTAAAAGTGACCATATCTCATGGTAGAAAGAGCCAATAAGCACCATTGTACTTCCTATGTCTTGAATTAACAGCTTTGTGTTGCATGACCTTGGATGACCTTGACCTTGGGTCAAGGTCACATGTATTTTGGTAGGAAAAATGTGTAAAGCAGTTCTTAGTGTATGATGTCATTGCTAGGTTTAGTTATTTGACCTTGACCCTGGTCATGTCAAGGTCAAGCATGTGAGTCGTATGGGCTTTGCCCTTCTTGTTCAGTTTTGGGGTCGCTCTCTTTTACACGCTAAATCAGCCTGACAGCGCGATGGATCTGAACGAAATGTGTATGAACTGTTAGGTAAGACACCAAATAAACTTTCAGATGTAAAAATTGTCAACTATCATTCAGTTTAAGTCACTGTTTCGACGGTTGAAAGTGAATCATGCTGTAAAAAAACATTTTTGAGGGTAGGCGTCGTCACGGACCAGTGACGTCATATCCAGATATTGCTCAGATTCCAAAAACACATTTTTGAGCAAAAGAAAGACTGATCTTCAAATAAACGTATATTTCTGACCAAAAAACACCTGGGCTATACCATTGAAAAAATATCCTTAACTTTTTGTGCTCAGTGTATGTTTAATCTGCAAAAGGAAACAGGAGAATAAGTGTGTGCTATTCACGGATCATAATCAGCACTCTTGTGTGACTTGCTTTTGCTTTCATTTTCCAGTGCCAGTCAGAGATGTTGTGGCCACAGACACAGCTACCATATCTGCAGTGCAGACATTGGAAAGACAAGCTGCAGACAGCGGTGACAGTGATGCCTGGCTGAAACAAGAGAAACATTCAAGTACTGAATGTGGTACCTGGGTGAAACATTCTAGTACTGAGTGTGATACCTGGCTGAAACAAGAGAAACATTCTAGTACTGAGTGTGATACCTGGCTGAAACAAGAGCAACATTCTAGTACTGGGTGTGAAACATGGTTGAAGCAAGAGAAACATTCTAGTACTGATTGTGACTGTGATACCTGGCTGAAACAAGAGCAACATTCTAGTACTGGGTGTGAAACATGGTTGAAGCAAGAGAAACATTCTAGTACTGATTGTGACTGTGATACGTGGCTGAAACAAGAGCAACATTCAAGTATTGAGAGTAATGCTGGGCTCGAAGAGTCCGGTAATCTGAAGCCAAGCATGTTAATATGCCCGACAGAGAAAAAACTTGCCTGCGCAGAGAGTGGTGCTCAGCCTACAAAGTCTGGACATTTCAAGCAACACATTTTAACATATGCTGGAGAGAAAAAATATGCTTGTACAGAGTGTGGTGCTAGGTTCAAACAGTCAAGTGCTCTGAAGTGCCACATGTTTACACATTCAGGAGTGAAAAAGCATGCATGTACAGAGTGTGATGCCAGGTTCACAGTCTCAAATACTTTGAAGCGACACATGCTTAAACATACAGGAGTGAAAAAGCATGCATGTACAGAGTGTGATGCCAGGTTCACAAACTCTCGTACTTTGAAGCGACACATGCTAATACATACAGGAGTGAAAAAGTATGCATGTACAGAGTGTGATGCCAGGTTAACAAACTCTAGTAATTTGAAGCAACACATGCTGATACATACAGGAGTGAAAAAGCATGCTTGTAAAGAGTGTGATGCTCGGTTCACACGGTCAGGAACATTGAAGCAACATATGTTAACACATACAGGTGTAAAAAAGCATGCATGTACAGAGTGTGAAGCTAGATTCACCCATTTTAGAAATTTAAAGCAACATATGTTAATACATACAGGTGTAAAAAAGCATACATGTACAGAGTGTGATGCCAGGTTCACATACTCGGGTAATTTGAAGCAACACATGCTAACACATACAGGAGTGAAAAAGCATGCTTGTACAGAGTGTGATGCCAGGTTCACAGACTCTAGTATTTTGAAGCGACACATGCTGATACATACAGGAGTGAAAAAGCATGCTTGTAAAGAGTGTGATGCTCGGTTCACACGGTCAGGAACATTGAAGCGACATATGTTAACACATACAGGTGTAAAAAAGTATGCATGTACAGAGTGTGATGCCAGGTTCACAGACTCTTGTACATTGAAGCGACACATGCTTACACATACAGGAGTGAAACAGCATGCATGTACAGAGTGTGATGCCAGGTTCACAGTTTCTAGTACTTTGAAGCGACACATGCTGATACATACAGGAGTGAAAAAGCATGCTTGTAAAGAGTGTGATGCTCGGTTCACACGGTCAGGAACATTGAAGCGACATATGTTAACACATACAGGTGTAAAAAAGTATGCATGTACAGAGTGTGATGCCAGGTTCACAGACTCTTGTAATTTGAAGAAACACATGTTAACGCATACAGGAGTGAAAAAGCATGCATGTACAGAGTGTGATGCCAGGTTCACAGTCTCAAATAGTTTGAAGCAACACATGCTTACACATACAGGAGTGAAAAAGCATGCTTGTACAGAGTGTGATGCTCGGTTCTCACAGTTAGGAAATTTAAAGCGGCATATGTTAACACATACAAGTGTAAAAAAGTATGCATGTACAGAGTGTGATGCTCGGTTCACACTGTCAGGAACATTGAAGCAACATATGTTAACACATACAGGTGTAAAAAAGCATGCATGTACAGAGTGTGATGCCACTGGTTCACATACTCGAGTAATTTGAAGCAACACATGCTAACACATACAGGAGTGAAAAAGCATGCATGTACAGAGTGTGATGCCAGGTTCACGGACTCTAGTAATTTGAAGAAACACATGTTAACGCATACAGGAGTGAAAAAGCATGTATGTACAGAGTGTGATGCCAGGTTCACAGTCTCAAATAGTTTGAAGCAACACATGCTTACACATACAGGAGTGAAAAAGCATGCTTGTACAGAGTGTGATGCTCCGTTCACATGGTCAGGAACATTGAAGCGACATATGTTAACACATACAGGTGTAAAAAAGCATGCATGTACAGAGTGTGATGCCAGGTTCAGAGACTCTAGTAATTTGAAGCAACACATGCTAATACATACAGGAGTCGTCGCGATATAACCTTCGTGGTTGAAAACGACGTTAAACACCAAAGAAAGAAAGAAAGAAAGACATACAGGAGTGAAAAAGCATGCAAGTACAGAGTGTGATGCCAGGTTCACATACTCGAGTAATTTGAAGCAACACATGCTAACACATACAGGAGTGAAAAAGCATGCATGTACAGAGTGTAAAGCTAGATTCACGAAGTCGAGTGCTTTGAAGCGGCACATGTTAACACACACCGAAGTGAAAAACATGCATGTACAGAGTGTTCTGCAAGGTTCACACAGTCTAGGCATTTAAAGCAACATATGTTAACCCACATAGGAGTCAAAAAGTATGTGTGTACCGAGTGTGATGCCAGGTTCACACTCGAGTTAGGGAGAGTCCCATATTGGTTGGGATGAGAAAGAATTTACCCGATGCTACCCAGCATGTCGTAAGAGGCGACTAACGGTTCTGTTTCTCCTTTTACCCTTGTTAAGTGTTTCTTGTATAGAATATAGTCAATGTTTGTAAAGATTTTAGTCAAGTAGTATGTAAGAAATGTTAAGTCCTTTGTACTGGAAACTTGCATTCTCCCAGTAAGGTCATATATTGTACTACGTTGCAAGCCCCTGGAGCAATTTTTTTATCTGTGCTTTTGTGAACAAGAAACAATTAACAAGTGGCTCTATCCCATCTCTCCCCTTTCCCCTATCCCATCTCCCCCCTTTCCCCATCGCGATATAACCTTGAATGGTTGAAAACGACGTTAAACACCAAATAAAGAAAGAAAGAAAGTTTGCAAGAAAGGGAAATCATTCACAAAACTAGCAGATCAAGTGCGGAATTTTATTTCCCCTGATTTCAATGGTGTAAAGTGGGGGTGGGCGCTTACAAGGTACAATACCCTATGCACGGTTTTGGACTAAGAGTGGGGGGTGGGCGCTTACTCGATACTGGGCGCTTACAAGGTACTTTACGGTATGTGCAATGTCCAACCATAGATATCCCCTTGACACATCTATGGTCCAACACACCAGCAAGGTGGACTACTTGATCATGTATATGCAAATGTTCACAGTGATGATGTGCTGATAGATGTCACTGCTGTACACTACAGTGACCACTGCCGAACTTGATCACAGCAGCAATTCCATTTGACTTATTCACATAGAAAGTGTAACTGTGCTTATCATTTCCAACACTAAGAGATCTATTTAAGTTGATCAAACTTTGTTTATAGATCCCGTCGCGATATAACCTTGAATGGTTGAAAAAGACGTTAAACACTGCCAAATAAAGAAAGAAAGTTTATAGATCTCCTACTACATGTAAAATGACTTGTCCTTTTTCAGTACTTTCTTTGTTGTTGTTAAGCCGGGCATGCCGTTGTAAGCTGAACTCTCAAATAGAAAGTTGATAGTTTGGCAACATGATTATTCCTAAAACCTTCATGTAGAGTTAATACTTTAGCCACATGATAGGTTTTGTTTTATGATAGGATTTGTTCTTCCCCCCGCGGGTTAGGGGGAAGAATTTACCCGATGCTACCCAGCATGTCGAAAGAGGCGACTAACGGATTCTGTTTCTCCTTTTACCCTTGTTAAGGTAGGTCAAATGGAGACAGGGATATTACTCTTCATACACAAAGGGAAGCCACTGAGTTGTGTCGCCATTTTTTCCTGGCAGGCTGGGAATTCGAACACATCGAACAGGGAACGCAGAAGAAGAAGAAGAAGAAGAAGAACACGTCGAACATTCGAATGACGTAAATAGAACAAACGTCACATTTTTCAGGCAGCGTAAGTGAATGACGTCAGAAAATGACGACACCGCCAGAAATAAAAACAATGCGACACGCCTCCCAACCACGAGGTCAAAAACACGTGGGCATCTAATGAAATCGGTACAAAGCCGTTCTCTTTGCCAGTGACATCGTAATAATCACCAAAGCTAACATTGAAGCTCCGGTAGCAGGTAAGAGAGTGTCTCCCAACCCGTGATGCTCACAGCGTGATTGCATCAGAATACCACATGTTAAAACCGGTGTTTGAACTAGAATAACAGCCAGTAGTATTAAGAACAAGTGTCTTGTGTATGCAGCCCTCTTTCTACTGTACGCTGGCAGCAGATAATACAATAATTGAAGTCCTTCGAGGCATAAGGGGCCCATAAGGCGAAAAATTGCTTTAATTCCACCCTCAAAAAGTCCCAGCCTTCAAACCGTAACAAATAACAGTACGCACTATTAAGCAAAATTATAAACCAAGCCTTGATTATTAATTTTTATTATTACACTTGTATCAAACAAGTGACCTCCACCTTTTGATTGGTGTTTTTATTACATTTGAATCGGACTTGTGGCCTTTCAAAGTTGCGGTGACCTTTGACTTTCAACAGAGGTCATATGTAACAGTGGTTTTTAAAAACATAATTTAGTTGGCTCATATATCTGAGACAAATGATCGGACAACAGCCCTTTACATTATCGTGACACATATTTTTCTGAGGCACACTGGACAGTAATAGTGCAAAGGGTGGGGTTAATCAAGGGAGTGAACCCCCCCTAAAAACACCACCAACCTGTCGTTTTTTTTGTTTTTTTTAATGCCGTTTTGATCGCTCTTGCGTTTACAACCCATCTCATCAAATCGTAATTTATTTCCAGGCTACCAGCAATAAAATACCTCAACATGAGGAACAAATTTAAAATAAACTCTGGCAAAAGATGTGACGTCACAAAGTTTGAGTATGCGCAACATTTTCGTTTACCAGTGCACTTCGTTACCTGCCCATTGCTGCTTTGGGTGATATTTTTAAAATGACTATTCCTATGCAGATGTTTGTGTAATTGGCCGTTTTCAAAACATACCCATTTTTCGATTTTTCGGTCCAAAATTCAAAACGGGCACTGTCTTCCGAGACTCATAGCTCCGAAACGAACCCACTACCCTATATTTTTTTCATGCTGAATGCATAGCAGACAGATCGAACTTAAAAAATAACCAACTTTTGGGAGAAACCAATTTATATTTAACGGGTCCAGTGAACTACCTTAAGTGTTTCTTGTATAGAATATAGTCAACTTATGTTTTGTAAAGATTTTAGTCAAGCAGTATGTAACTTGTAAGAAATGTAAAGTCCTTTATACTGGAAACTTGCATTCTCCCAGTAAGGTAATATATTGTACTACGTTGCAAGCCCCTGGAGCAATTTTTTGATTAGTGCTTTTGTGAACAAGAAACAATTAACAAGTGGCTCTATCCCATCTCCCCCCTTTCCCCTATCCCATCTCCCCCGATCCCATCTCCCCCCTTTCCCCGTCGCGATATAACCTTGAATGGTTGAAAACGACATTAAACACCAAATAAAGAAAGAAAGAAAGAAAGCCTGTCCTTGATTGAGCACAAAGTCGACTTAGCGAAGCTTCGCAAAGTCTTTGTACCAAAAACCAGAAACTGCGGCAGGGTACTTTGACCCCTACTTCGCTTCGCAAGTTTTGACATGCCAAGTTTCGCCTTAGCACGCAACAAACTTGCTTTTTTTTTGGTAGGAACACTGCTTTTCAATTCAACAAGGAAGACAAAATCAGACTCAATACTGTAGTGAAGAATGAATTTATCATCTTTGGTTGACCCAAAGTACAAAATCTAACCTCCTACCTGTATCATTTCATACTGATTCTTGCAGTTCAAATTGATAGTTTGGCCACATCACTATTTTTGTTCTCCTGTATATAAAAAAAAAACCACTCGCGCTTAACCCGAGTACTCTTCAGACTGCCTCGCTCCCCCAGTGTGAAAGTTTTTGTCTTGTGCACGTTTAAGACCAAGTGATTGCTCTGTGTGAATTACAGGCATTCCCTTTGCTATATAAATACATTGCATGCGAGCCGAGGATGTGCGTGGTGACTGGCCTTTCTCTTTTATTTGATCACAGTGAAAATGCACACACACATTCACACACATTCACACACACACACTCTCTCTCCCTCACTCCCTTTCTCTCTCTCTCTCTCTCTCTCTCTCTCTCTCTCTCTCTCTCTCTTTCTTACACACACACACACACACACACACACACACACACACACACACACACACACACACACACACACACAAACAGTAACACTAACACATGTGCACAGAATAAACACACACACACACACGGCGCGAGAGAAAAAGACTACAGGGAGGCATATTGTACTACGTTGCAAGCCACTGGAGCAATTTTTTGATTAGTGCTTTTGTGAACAAGAAACAATTAACAAGTGGCTCTATCCCATCTCCCCTCTTTCCCCTATCCGATCTCCCCCGTTTCCCCGTCGCGATATAACCTTGAATGGTTGAAAACGACGTTCAACACCAAATAAAGAAAGAAAGTACAGGGAGGCATGACGTCATGATGCATTAATTGACGTCAAAGACTTTCGATCGTGACGTAATCTTTTTATGACGCTATATTTCTCGTCACTGTGTGCATGTGACGCGTTCGGCTGTTCGATTAGCTCAATGGCTGGCTGTTGCTCCGATAATTCCTCCCACCGCCAAGTCGTTTTTGACTCACATGCGAAGCAAAAGTGAGTCTATGTACTCACCCGAGTCGTCCGTCCGTCCGTCCCGGCGTCCGTCCGTCCGTCCGGAAAACTTTAACGTTGGATTTTCTTGGACACTATTAAGTCTATCAACACCTGATGTGGCCTGATGGTGTATGGTTACAAGATCTCAAAAAACATGTGCGGCAACTTGACCTCACTTCAAGTTCAAGGTCACAGGGTCTGTAATTGTTGTCTTAAAAACGACCATTTTTCACATTTTCGCATTTTCTCTGAAGTTTTTGAGATTTAATACCTCACCTATATATGATATATAGGGCAAAGTAAGCCCCATCTTTTGATACCAGTTTGTTTTACCTTGCTTCAAGGTCAAGGTCACAGGAGCTCTTCAAAGTTGGATTGTATACATATTTTGAAGTGACCTTGACCCTGAACTATGGAAGATAACTGTTTCAAACTTAAAAATTATGTGGGGTACATGTTATGCTTTCATCATGAGACACATTTGGTCACATATGATCAAGGTCAAGGTCACTTTGACCCTTATGAAATGTGACCAAAATAAGGTAGTGAACCACTAAAAGTGACCATATCTCATGGTAGAAAGAGCCCATAAGCACCATTGTACTTCCTATGTCTTGAATTAACAGCTTTGTGTTGCATGACCTTGGATGACCTTGACCTTGGGTCAAGGTCACATGTATTTTGGTAGGAAAAATGTGTAAAGCAGTTCTTAGTGTATGATGTCATTGCTAGGTTTAGTTATTTGACCTTGACCCTGAAGGTCAAGGTCATGTAAAGGTCAAGGTCAAGCATGTGAGTCGTATGGGCTTTGCCCTTCTTGTTGTGGTTTATTTCGCATTTAGGTCCCAGGTAACATTATGAAGTTTTAATACGATCAATCGGACCTATTATCAAGTTAGTGTATCAACTTTTGAACGAACTGCGCCCAGTAGTTTCCCAGCAATAAGCTGTTAAGTCGAGACAGACACACAGACACACACACACACACACACACACACACACACAGACAATTAAAGTCTGCTGAGCCCTAGCATAGACCTAAATATAGGTCCCTGGCCCTAGTACTAGCGTACTCGGGGATAAAATAACTTTATACTTTATCATTTCTGATCTTGTGAATGTTTCCAAACTCCTTTATCATGTTGTATCTATAGGCGAAATGATGTTAACTGATTCTTACACTTAGAGTTGATAGTTTGACCACATAATTGTTTTTGTTCTCCTGTATATAAAATGACTTTATGTGTTGTAAATAGAGAATACTACATGGCTTGCTGTGTCGTACCAGATTTACACGAGTTGTTTTTTTAAATATTGAACTGCGAGCGAAAGCGAGCTGTTCACTATTTGAAAAAGCAACGAGTGTAAATCTGGTACGACACAGCAAGCCATGTAGTATTCTGTTTATCCTACATACTGTACTTACGTGTATTTTATTGAAAATGTCCTGCATTCGAGGCAGCTAAATTGAAGACGCTTGTTTTGGAACCTCGATCTCTTCTAAAGCCTCCTGCAATCTATTACGTCAAAGCAAAGAAACGTCACTCTGAAAGTGTGGCGTGACGTGTTGGTTCTAAAGATTCATCGAGGGTAATTAGCTAGCGCAATTTGTACCCCCCGCGGGTTAGGGGGAGTCCCATATTGGTTGGGACTAGAAAGAATTTACCCGATGCTACCCAGCATGTCGAAAGAGGCGACTAACGGTTCTGTTTCTTCTCTTCTTTTGTCTTATTTCTGCCTTACCAGTCCTTTCACCTATAATTCCTTCCAAGAAAACTCTCCCTACTATTCCCTGCAGTTTTCCAATTCTTTTCTTGTTGTCTTATTTCTACCTGACTGGATCCATCACCTTTATTTCACTTACCAAAAGTCTTCTTTTCCACATCCTTATTTCTCTGCACCCCGCATGTCGTATGAGGCGACTAACGGATTCTGTTTCTCCTTTTACCCTTGTTAAGTGGTTCTTGTATAGAATATAGTCAATGTTTGTAAAGATTTTAGTCAAGCAGTATGTAAGAAATGTTTAGTCCTATGTACTGGAAACTTGCATTCTCCCAGTAAGGTCATATATTGTACTACGTTGCAAGCCCCTGGAGCAATTTTTTGATTAGTGCTTTTGTGAACAAGAAACACTTAACAAGTGGCTCTATCCCATCTCCCCCCCCCCCCCCCCCCTTTCCCCTATCCCATCTCCCCCCTTTCCCTCGTCGGGATATAACCTTCGTGGTTGAAAACGACGTTAAACACCAAATAAAGAAAAGAAAAAGCGCAATTTGTGTTTCTATAATGACGTTTGTCTCGGTGACTTTGGCATCATAAGCAGTGGAAAAACAGGTCCCTGCCAGACTTGCTTGACATGACCTCATTTACATGATATACACACGTGTGATTTGAACGATTATTATCTCACGGGTGTCTCTCTCACGTAAGTAGGATAAGCTGAAGTATTCAGTTTGGCCAAACATAATTGTGTAAGCTGAAATATTACAGTTCCATTCATAGTTTGGCCACGTGATAGTATTCATTCTACTGTATATAATTATACAATTATTTGTGCTTCATAATTCCCTTCTTTAAGATTGTTTGCATGGTGTTATATCAGTTTGGCCAGGCGTAATGATGTAAACTGAAGTCTTACAATTCAACTTGATCAAAAACAACAAGAAAGATGGAATATTGGAATGTTTGTTATTGACAAAACAATAACTTACATTCACAAATGTTCAACCCAGCGGTCTGTAAAGTGTACAGCAGACCATGAGTAACAACAACTTAGCTTGATCATATGTTTCAGCCACTTGTTGTCAATTATTCATTCGCTGGGGGCATTCCCAACTAGAGCAAATCATTCAATCAAGCTATGTAACTCATAGTTTGTCTCTGCACTTCAAAAATCGTAAGGTCAACAAAATGTCAATGTAACATATTCTTTTGGTAATAACAAACGTTCAATAACCTACCTTTCTTGTCTTTTTATTCTGAATTTTCGAACATTGGCAATCTCATTGCTTTCAACATTAATTTCGACTACAACTTTTGAAAACAATGCAAATCAAGATAGTGTTGTCTGTAAATATGTTTAGATAGACTAAACATTGAGATCAAAGTGATCATGGAGAGTTATTGGCTCACGTAAGTGTAGCCTATGCGATGATAAACTTTGTCTGTCTGTGCGTGTGTGTGTGTGTGTGTGTGTGTGTGTGTGTGTGTGTGTGTGTGTGATAGAAACTTTAACATTTCCGAGTCTATGGATAAAGCTCGCATAAAAAGATTACGTCTCGGTCAAAAGTGTTTGACGTGTGTGATAGAAACTATTTGAAGACGTCACATTATGACGTAAGAGGGTTAGACGTCACGCAAAATAATTACTGAAAGTCTCGGTCATTGTTATTGTGAGCGGGCCGAGACTAGTTGGCAGATCCAGTGTCTCGCTTTCTTGCACAGTTTCACCTATGCTTACTGTGTGTGTGTGTGTGTGTGTGTGGTGTGTGTGTGTGTGTGTGTGTGTGTGTGTGTGTGTGTGTGTGTGTGTGTGTGTGTGTGTGTGTGTGTGTGTGTGTGACGGAGTGATTGAGTTTGTGTTACTGTTTGTCGATTTCTTACGTGAGCCTTGAAGGCTTCGCCTCTTGTTTTATTCTGCTGTACAAATAGAAAATATATGAAGTTAAATGCAAAATGATTCCTTTTTGTAAACTTGTTCTTACAAATGTTATAAGGCAAATTAGTATTAGTATCACTACTTTGAAAAAGTATTGGAAGGTTCATACAAGCAATCTTTTGCTAACTAAATGTTTGATTTGCATCACTGATTTCCTTGTGTTAGTGTTCCTGTTGCACTGAGTCTGCACACACACACATATGCACACACAAAACAAACTAAAACAGAACTTTATTTTTATTTATTTTATCTTCCTCTCTCTCTCTCTCTCTCTCTCTCTCTCTCTCTCTCTCTCTCTCTCTCTCTCTATCTCTCTCTCTCTCTCTCAAACTCTCTCATTACAAGTATGGTTTCAAACAGTTGTGCGTGACTTAAGGTCGCGCTTTAGAATCACGTCCAACTAGGACACGCGTCAACTGTTTGAACAGACCAAGAGACGGTATCCATGTCCCACCCCCGAGCCACCACAACCACAAGGCGGCTATCTTGACCCGTTATGGTCAATGCTTGTTACATTTTGATTGTGCTTGTCCATGCTTCAGTTTGAAAGAGAACTTTGCCAGACATAGAAGAGAGTAGACATGTTTTATTTTGTTAGTGGACCCCACATAACAACACAAGATGAAGTAAACAACAAACTGCATGTCGGTCAATATGTGGCCACCCAGTCAGGTTTAGGCAAAGTGGATGTGGGAAGGGGAGAAAGGAATAAAGATCGCCATGCCAGTGGCTGCTGATGTCGTGTGGTTATTTTGGATTGGATGGATGGAGAGAAAGACTTGTCTGTCATTGTGTTTGTGTGTCTACTGTGATAGTCACATGAACAGGTCACTAGTTATTTTTTCAACCTGCTACATGTCTACGCCGTCACAGAGCTGCCAACTGCTACGCCAAGCGAAATATTGCTACTCTGAAACAAATAATCACAAACATGGAACAGTTCCCTCTTCTTTGTCAGTCCTGGTACACATTTCTGCTTTCCACACAGTGTAGCGGGCACAAAATCAGTCATTAAACATCGTCTGCACTGAAAAGTGTCACTGCAGATGCTCTCTAATAGGCATTTTATGTTCCGGCATAATTATCATAAGACTTTATTAAAAATGTCTGATCTTGTGCAAGAGGTCATAAATGCGGATGTGGGAATACATTTGTTAAAACACTATTTGCTACTCTGAAAATTCACAAAAAATCCTATATTGCTACTCTTGAGGTTTCACAAGAGTTGGCGGCAGGTCTGTGTAAATGACAAACTCACTCTCTCATCCCCCCCCCCTAGCTCTCTCTCTCTCTCTCTCTCTCTCTCTCTCTCTCTCTCTCTCTCTCTCTCTCTCCATGCAGGTCGGATCTTGTAAAATAGAGAGCTACGGTTGGTTCTTACACTAATAGGCTACTATTTCGGGTGGACTTTTCTTTGAAATTTGATGTTGACGTCAATATTAGTTTGTGTTTTTGAATTAGCAAATCTTTTGATCTCGACTGAGCCACGATCATTTCGTGACCTCACAGCTCTCAGTCTTAAAACATTGCCGGCTGAGCTGGGTTTTATTGTACTTTTCTGGTGCCTATCCTTTCTTTTTTGGCAGTTCAGGCAAAAAGACGTAAGGGAAATCACTCCGTTTGACTACTGCTGCCATTTGTCACGTGAGCAAACGCCATACGCTGACATGAAGAGCAAGTGGATTATTTGTGCTATCACTGTGTACTCAAGCTACCAATGACTTCTTTTACAGTCGGTGTTATAAGTAGAGGTCACACGCCGAATCTCAGTGGATTTGAAACAGCCTTGAGTCGTTCCGCTCACGTCTCCGCGGTAGCAGTCCCCTGCAACCGCCAGTGGGCAACCCCTAATCCCTCAACCCCTGTACATAGTTTTAAACGCCTCCCAACCTATCCAGTTCCTGCCCTTTCTCAGTGCTGGTTTTTTTAAATTGTCATCCCGATTCCAAGAGGCACACACCGCATCCGGAATCGACAAGTGACATCAACGCGGGACCACTTACGTTTATCAAATAAACCCGGTCCCAACGGAGAGAAGAAGGTAATCTTCAAGTGAACTTTAGCGTTGTGGTTTCATTACGTGCAGCTATCGGGAGGGCTTAGACTGAATGTTTCTCCGCCTAGTTGAAGCAGTTCTTGAGTAAGAGATTCTTGTCAAGATCTTGTAACTGACGCAGATTTGTGATGTAATTCGATCAATTTTACCCAAAATTCGATGTATTCGAAATCGCAGCAAGCGGTTACGTCCCATTCCCATGAATAAGAAAAGAAACATTTTGCGTTGAAAGTCAAAATACCATTTTTGAACACAAATTAGAATCCAAGAGGGGAATACATGGACCAAAGTACGATTAGCAGCACTTTGGATGGGAGGGGAATAGTCAGTATTGAGTTTGTGTGAGATAAACAACGCACTCAGAGTGTATACAAGACCTGACCACTGTCCAATACACTCCGGCTTTAAAGGCCCGGCAGGAGTATATAAGGAGCCTGACCTTCTGCGTTGGCAAATCATTTCAAACCTCTTGCAGGCAACGGACAAATACTGCTCCTACATTTTCTTTAATATCTCGGTTAAGCATGAGTTACGGTGTCAGATTTTTTGTTCACACAGCTGGTTTTCACACATTTACCGCCCTATGCGCTTAGATAAGGTTAATTCTCCATAATAAAGAAGATATTTGTAAACAAACATTTCAATGGGGATCTTGTTCAAAGAAAAGGGCGGAGTCACCACTCTCCGACGTCACAGATTTACACCATGCGTTCCAAAAATAGCAAAACACGTGGCATGCGGCAATTTGGTCCCAGAACATGCTGTCTCAGGTGCATGTGTATTTGTTACATCGGATATGAAGAAAGAAATGCAACTAACCTTTACCACCAGTTGTGGCCTTGATAGGGTATTCCTGTGGGGTTGGGATAAAGCTCTCTCACTAATTTGAGCACACAGTCGGGCATCATTTCTCGGTTAATGTTTACCCGTGTTGGATTGTCTTGATGTAAGGAAGACGTCTTTTTCGCCAAGTACAATGCACAATTCCAAGCACCGCGTCGGTCTAGCATGGACCAATACTTCTTGTAGAGTACTTTTCTAACGCCGGAATTCCTGCGGTGTGGCAATTGGCCTGTACCTAGCCACCTCTGGCGATGATTTGTCACACAAGGGCTGCAAAAACAAAAGGCACACTGGCCTACCAGAGGAGAGCCCTGTACTAGGACCCGTGTCTCCGCTTTCACCATCGCCTCCAGGATCAGATAACCACGTCTGCACCCTAACGGTACTACACACACGAGAGACAGCCTATGTATCGAGGTCACACGATGATGGATGGCCCAGCACCTCTTGGTACACAAGTCGAATCTTTTATTACACACCTTCGAGTTTCAAATGGCCACTGATTCTCAGTAAATAGTCTCCTTTTTGCGTTCTCCTGGTCACTGTTAATAATGAGAAGTGTTAAATCAAATTTCGCCATTTATTTCCACAGACAGAAAGAGATGTCAGTGCAATACAGCTTACAGACCGCAGCCTGGCCCTAACTAAGTTACTATCACCATCGGATGTTGGAATGTGAAACACTCAGGTTTTCCCGCCTTCATCTGTCAACAACACTGATTGTGTTAGAGGCTCTCGCTGGGTGGAATAACAGACCGTGTTCCAAAGTATGCGTATACGCTACGCAGATTATCACCGTTGACTTCGTCTACATGGTCCCGCTAACTATAATTACTGTCCCTGAAAGTGCCTCACAGGATGGGCAAGTTTACTTTCAAAACAGAAAGGGGTAATCTAAACTCGGTTTGTTCTAAGTGGACATGGGAAACAAAGGGACTCGGATCTTGGGTCGCCCCTGGCAACACAAATGGAAGAATCCAGGATATGCAAATGGTCTTCTGCAGTTTATTCCAAGGTGGTAGGGGGTTGAAAGGGGGAACGAACGGGAGGGGGGAGGGGACAGTGGTCGGTGGAGCTACTATACAAAGACTGCAGCAATGGACTGGTGATGTGAAATCATCACCCACACATTTCGAGGTACCCTCCCCCCTCACCATTCGGTTCACAAGCCTGTTTTTGTCCTTGGTCAGTTTGAAAATGATTGGTTTGTTCAAGTATTCCGCCAAAAAAATGCGCCAAGATTTCCCTCCTCATTTCAGTGGTGTTTGACGCTTGCCCCACTCACTTAGTCAGAGTCTGATGCAAAAATTGACTCGAGAATTCTGTTCATTGACGTTGTGACGTACTAAACTTGTTTATTGTTCGCGGTTTTGGCTGATTCTGTGTTGTTTTTCTGCAATATCAGCGAAAGTACCATCATAGCGGTGACTGAGTTACAGCAACCAAGACTAAGTTTCATTTTGTCCGTTTGACTAGCCTGACATCTACAGCCTTGACATTGTTATTCTGTTTCTCTCTGTGTGACTGATTTCTTTGACACAAAGGTTCTCTGTGTGAAAGTTCAATTGTATTGTAAATATAAACAAAATACGCAATCAATATGCAAGATATCACAAATGTTCAGAAACGAAAATATGTGAAAAACTCTGAAGAAGCTGTTAAAAGAAGAAATGCTGCTCGCACAGACAGAAAGCCAGATGGTAAAATTCAGTTTAGCGGTGAGAGAGAGGAAATTGATCTTATTTACGCCCAAGTTCAAAAGGTTAAAACATTTTTGGGAGAAGGAAATCCAAACAAAGAGCTTGTGGACACTATCTTGTGCTTTTTTTATTGACAAAAACATTGAAGCTGATTTACTAGAGCGCCCTGATGCCCCCGCGTGCCCAGTGCACTTTGGCCTGTTCGTGTTTACATCGCGTGCCACGCGTTGTGCTATTTTTGCTAAGCCCCGCCCCTTTTTCTGTTGCATTATGGGAGAGGCCGGATTGGCCGTGACGTGTTTAACTTCCGGTCGTGAAGCGAATTTGCCATTCGACACCACTTTGCGATTGGAACGCAGAACAGTTGATTATAAGAGTATAAAGAAACGAAAACAATCTGATGCTGCACGGCCTTTGCTGTGACGTAGATTGCATTTTCGACACTGAAACCCATCAACACTCGGAGCGTCGTTCGACGCCATTTTGCGAAAGTAGGCTTCACTTTCGATTCATGGTATCAAAGTATGCTAGGAACAAACACAGACAGAAACAAACACACACACGAAACTGATGCTTCATGGCAGTTTAGTGTCAGAGTTTGGAACACACTTGGAGTGTGTATCGACCTAGAAACGGTTATACTATGTGAATGCACCAACCCTCGACACTCCAAAAAAGATAGCGGGTTTATTGAAATAAAAATTGACTTTACAAGAGCGTCATCGGTAAACTGTGCTATCATTCAATTTGCGACAGGCATCATTTCCTGGATTTTGTGCCTGCTGTAAAAGGGCCGTGCAGAGTTCATGGAAAAATTTGTTCAAGCAATTCCATGGAAATGTGAGATGGACCGTGAAGTTACTGTGAGACCTGCCTTATACATAGCTCATGGTTTAGTGGCAATAAAGCACTCTAATTTTGCAGAACCTGCCCCCGTAAGCATAATTAGCAAGTCATTGAAGACTTTTGAAGTCTCAAAATGAACTGTATGAATGATTTCCGTGGGTTTTTTTACATGTGTTTTAAGAACAAAAACATCATTAAAGCTGCCATTTTCAATCAAGGGAGGCAACTCTGTTGTGTAAATGATGTCCCTTGGTTTATCAAAAACATCTAGCGGTATCACTTGGGAGAATTTTTATATACATATGTGTACATTGTATAGTTTCATGAAGATCGGTCCATTGTTTTTTTTCTGAACGGCTTCATACATGCACACACACAGTCACATACACCACCACCCTTGTCACAATTCCCCGTCTATGTTCAAACATTTAGTCAAAACTTGACTTCATGTTAAACGAAATCGGAGAATTACAGGTCTTAGACCATAGATTGCACCCATTTGTTATCTGTACCAGAGAGGTATATATTTTGTCAACTTTTATGAACTTTTCAATCATTGAAAAGTATTGTCTCCATAAACTCTATATATCTACTCATGAGCTTGTGGCTGGTTGCTGGTTTAGTGTGCCTGTGTGTGTGTGAGCGAAAGAGAAATCTTTTCTCTGCTTCTTTAAACTGCTGAACATTGTTGTTCCCACAGCAATGATTTGAACGCTCATCATCCATGAACCTACAACACCTTGGAGAGTGAGCTGCTATGATCAGCCAACACCTTGATCAGTGAGCTGCTATGATCGCCCTATTCCTTGAAGAGTGAGCTGCTATGATTTGCCAACACCTTGATCAGTGAGCTGCTATGATCGCCCAACACCTTGATCAGTGAGCTGCTATGATCGCGCTACACCTTGAAGAGTGAGCTGCTATGATTTGCCAACACCTTGATCAGTGAACAGTCAGCACCTTGAACTGTCAGGAACCATGGCTTCTCCCAACAGCATGGAGGAAGGAGACTCAGCTCTCCTCTCAGATGTCAAGATAGAGATTGATGTCGCAGAAGAGTGTTGGCACATCACTGAAACACGCCCCTATGGTAAGGTTCATCAGATCAGGTGAATGAAACACCTAATGGGGAGGAAGGGGATGTTTTGGGGGAGTGGTGGTGGTCAAATGACATTATTGGTGACGGCTAGTCTTGAAAGCACTTCAATCCCGGACGCTACCGCCTGGTGTGTTGAGGGTGGAGATTTTTTCGATCTCCCAGGTCAACTTATGTGCAGACCTGCTAGTGCCTTATCCCCCACACGCAAACACAAGACCAAGTGCGCACAGAAAAGATGCTGTGATCCATGTCATTGTCAGAGTTCAGTGGGTTAAAGAAACACGAAAATACCCAGTATGCTTCCCCTAGAAAGCGGCATATGGCTGCCTAAATGGCAGGGTAAAAACGGTCATACACGTAAAAACCCATTTGTGCAAAAACATGAGTGAACGTGGGAGTTTCCACACGTATTCCCTGGTTTCACAGATTAACTGTAACATATATATTGTGGTTGCAAGCTTGGGTGGTGTGTTGGGGACTTGACACAGTTTAAACTCTATTCAGTGTTGCGTTTGAAATTGCCTGCTTCTGCTTTCAGGTATGTTAAATCATCAAGCAGAATGCCATTGCCCAAAACAGGAACCAGGAGAAACATTTGATACAGTGCAGCCATTGAAAGGACAAGGTGCAGTCAGCACTCACAGTGATACCTGGCTGAAACAGGAGACAAGAGACCAGGACAGTGGTACTGTACCTCTATTTATATCTTTGTCGAATATAAGCCATGTAGGTCTTAACAGAGAGGGAATCTAACAACAGGGAAAGTCTCAGAAAAGTGGGTCTTTATGATGAGAGAGAGAGATGTGGGCGACCTGGACGTCTTGATGGTAAATTGTTCAAATTACCCAAAGCAGTTGATTTTCAAATGTTTAATGAGGTTTCTTAAGCATCACTTTCTCACCAGACTGGAAAACTTGGGCAGCTCTGTTAAGGGCAGAGGTGGCACGGAATTTTAGCAAACATTTGTTCAAAAACGTGTTTTGGGTTTTTGTTTTTTTCAGGTACTTTGAACATCATAGAATCACTGTGTGTTGTTTATTTTGTCAATTTCATCGTTTATTTTGCAATAAAGTGGTGATTTTCACAGTATGTGTACATGTGTGAGTGCTGCAAGTGTGAGAAATTGCTGAACAATCTATGTTTTCAAGTCCTTGCAACAACCACGATTCCCCGAATAAGCTTGGCAGTAACACATCGAACGGTTGAGCGGGAATTCCCGTTTTCTGTGAACGTTAAAAATAGACATGAACAGTCCGTTATTTCCGTACAACGGCCGGATCGCGCATCAACTTTTTCAGACAGTAATATGAATATTCATGAGAACAACCTCTAACCTTTGAGAAACTTCTCTGGTTGGTCGTTGTCAATGACCACAGTGACGCGCATGCGCAAACTGCCTTATCCGTTGTAAACACAGTGTCGATTCAACGCAGCTTCTTCTTCTTCTTCTTCTTCGGCGTTCCAGGATAAAGCAAGCAGCAATGTCTACTCCGAAATTCGCAAGGATTTTCCCAACGCATTCTTCCCGCAAAAGGAAGAATCAGCTTTCAGATGCTCGAACAACGAGGAAGGAAAAACCAGCAGGCGACGAGAACGCGCCTGAAGTTGGCAGAGCAGAGACAGTTGTTTTGAGAGATAGTGGTGACGCGTATGTTTCGAATCGACTCGGAGTCGAACCTCGGCCAGTTTTGGGCGATGTAAACCGTAATCAGCCTCAAATCGAAGGTATTTCTGCTTCGGCGACGAAACTGAGGAGATTTAGTGGTGCAGGCATCGACCCGAATGCTCAACCACCAGCCGAGCTAAATCGCCGTTCGTGGTGTTTTGCCGAGTGCAGTCAGTTGAACTCGCTTCTCTCTGATGTGAAGTGCCCGGAGTGCGAGGCAGGACATGTGACAATTCGAGTTGGTGACTCGATGGGCTTGTCCCAAGAACTAGTGCTGTGTTGCGACAGCTGCCAGTATTCACGCACAGAGTATTCGTCGCCAAGAGAAAACAACCTCAACCACAGACAAAATGTTCCCTTTGAAGTGAACACAGAGATTGTGCTATACTCTCATGAGATAGGTAAGGGCTACTCCAGTGTGGACAAACTGTGCACAGTCTTTGGAATGCCAGCGATGAACAAGAGTTCCTATCATCGCATAGACAAACGAGTCAATGCCAGCATTGTGGAAGCTACAGATGCCACACTTAACGAAACAGTGGAGTTTGTGAGGGAAGCCTACAGGGAAACATTTCCTCAAGGCAGAGTGAATGCTGTGAATGATGATGGTGAGGAGGACAATGCTTGGGAAGATGATGATGGCATTCTCTGGGTGGATGTTGCCTTTGACGGTACATGGCACAAGAGAGGATTTTCCTCACACTATGGAGTTGGCGTTGTTGTTGATGTTCTGACTGGGTATGTGCTGGACTTCTGTGTGAAATCCACATACTGTCACACATGTGCGATGAACAAAGAAAAACTAGAGGGGATGACCGCTGCTGAGCAACTACAGTGGAAGCAGCTTCACCAGCCTGACTGCAGCATTAACCATGAGGGATCTGCCAAGTCTATGGAGAGGGATGCAGCCTTGGAGTTGTGGGGAAGGTAAGAATACTGTTCTGATAGCCTATACACTCTTCCCTATATCCTTTATTTTCAAATACAGAATAAGACAACATGAATAAGGTTGCGCTAAAAAGTAAAATTTATTTAAAATTGTATAAAGCATGGTACATTGTGGGTGTTTGTTTTTGTTTACAAAGAAAGATGAAGACCAACAAAACACAACACAGAAGCACATATTTTTGCAACAAAACACTGTCCACAAACCCTTCACAAATACATTTTCTTTTGTTGAAAAATCATTAAATGTTCACAATGTCCTAAAGGATCAGGCTGGGAAATTTTTATTGAATCTGCAAATTTCAGAGGAAACCTGATAAACTTTTCTATTGAAAAGAAAAAGTGTCCCAAACAAGTTGGGATCAAACTCATTGTCACCGTGTGTGTGTGTGTGTGTGTGTGTGTGTGTGTGTGTGTGTGTGTGTGAGAGAGAGGGAGAGAGATGTGTGTATGTATATATTCTAACAAGTACAAGTTAAATGTTCACCCTCTATGAAAAAATCACTTTATACAGACTTAGTACACAAGCAATGTAAATTGGCACACTTTCCAGTAATAATAATACATGTATGTATTTTCTGCTAGGAGAGGGCTCCTGATACTCTTCACTAAAGTAATATCCAAAATCATTTTCATTCGTGGGTCTGCGTCTGTATCTCACCAGGACCTTGTTGGCCCATGAACCCCAGTCTTTTTCATATTTTTTTTCAAAACAGTAGTTATCCAGCCAGTACTTTACACTAAGTTTTTAGAATTTTTCTATGCTGCAGGTCTGTTGAGCGTCACAACCTCAGGTACAGAACCATGCTGTCGGACGGAGATTCCACAGCGTTCAATGCTCTGGCTGCAGCTCAGCCCTACGGTCCCACACGTCCAATCACCAAGCTAGAATGCACCAACCACCTCCCCAAGAGAATGGGCACAGCTCTCCGCAAGGCATCAAAGGATGGAAGGCTTGGTGGAAGAGGGGAGGGGCGACTAACCAAGGAAAAGTGTCAACGCTTGCAAAACTACTTCCGTAGCGCGATTCTCAACAACCTTGAAGATCAGCGAGCCATGGAGCAGGCGATCTGGGCCACTTTTTTCCATGTGACTTCAACTGACGAGGACCCTCACCACGACAGATGTCCAGCCGGGCCAGCCTCATGGTGCTTTTTTCAAAGAGCCAGGGCAGAAGGGCAACCACCACCTCCACACGCAGGGCACAACGGCACCGCCTTGTCCAGGGAAGTCTCGCATGCTGTTCTGCCCATCTACAGGAGAATGACAAATCCCATTCTTCTCAAGCGCGTGGCCCATGGCAAGACCCAGAACAGCAACGAGTCTCTCCACAATGTCATGTGGGGACACTGCCCCAAAGAAGTCTTTGTTGCGAAAGACCGGGTGGAAGCAGCCACCGCTGAGGCTGTTGCAAAGTTCAACAGAGGCAACTTTGCACTGGCACAGGTCATGGACCACATGAGCTTGCCAATTACTGAGCTTACTCATTCTGCTTTGGCCAATAAAGACAAGGTGAGGGTCCAGAAGGCGGAGAGAGCAACAGATGTGGCCGCTGTAGCAGCTCGTAGGGCAAGATGTGCTGGTCGTCAACGTCAGCTGGAGCAGCGAGAAGACCAGGAGGGGGAGGTGTACGGTGCTGGACTGATGGGGGATGGAGGGGAATAAGTACCAACATCATTTGAAGAAGACTCGGAACAATACGTGGACACACCCAGACTCTTTTTTCAGCAATGTGTCTTCATAATGTGTAGAGAAACACTTCACAAACTTTCAAATGCAATTTTCTCTGAATATGGGTTTTCAAGGACGGTATCAACGCGGGAAATGATATTTCGTCAGAACTACTTGTGGTAGAGTTATAATTTTTCTTTTACAGGAGTAAGATTTGATTTTGCTAGACTCTTACAGAGCGGTTTTTGTAAAACCCATCAAAATTTTTTTTTAGAGAATATAATATAAGCCTGATTGGGTATTTTGGGGGCAAAAATTTATATCTCTCAATTTATGCTGCTGAATTCGAACTGGGGTAATTTGGTCAAAATGGCTCTGTATAAGTCTGAAACTGATATCTGGGAGTAATTTTCACTGCATTTGAAGCCTGTAGCTTCAAAAATGTCTTTTGAATTTCATGGGGCGTGGTGTGTAATTTTCGTATTTTTTGGAAGAAATTGGTATTTTTTTATGAAAATATTACTTGCTTGGTCAAAAACTGGGCATGCAGGTGCTTTTTCATGCTTTCTTTCTATAAAGTACCCCTAAACTTCAAAGAAAACTTACAAATATTCAGATTTCATTTTTCGTGCCACCTCTCCCCTTAAAAGGTTGACATGTGTACACTACATTGGGGTGTGCACGTTAAAGATCCCACGATTGACAAAAGGGTCTTTCCTGGCAAAATTGCTTAGGCACAGTTAATAATTGTCTACCTATACCCGTGTGACTTGGAATAATAGGCCGTGAAAGGTAAATATGCGCCGAAATGGCTGCAATCTACTGGCCGTAAAAAATTCCATCTCACACGGCATCATTGCAGAGCGCCTAGAACTGTACCCATGGAATATGCGCAATATAAGCCTCATATTGATTGATTGATTGATTGACATAGGTTTCAGGGAGTTAAAATTTGATATCAAATTTGTGCACATGTAGATTACTGCTTAGACTGTTTATCAATGAAGTCTATGAAGAGCGGTTGCTATATGAACCTACATTAGACATAACCAAGCTAAGAAAAGATAACTCTTGTGAAAAATCAGAAGTCCCCAAAACAGGGACACAAAATAACACGCTTTCACCTTGTGCAGTTTGAATGTCTCTTTTGCGTTGTTTTTGATTAAAGAGCGGACATCGGCCTCGAGGAGCACCGCAATTTTGAAGAATTTGTAGCCTTTTCTTATTGAGTATTTGTTCTGCAAAAAATATTCAGGATCATCAAGACTTGAAAAATAGAGTGCGCCCTTCTGAAAACAAGATTTCTTGGTGGTTCCTTTGTTACTATTACCATCCTGATTACTTACATTAGCACCAGAGTGTGCGGAAGACTCCAAAAATGCAGATGAAACACACCAACCTCAGAGTCCGGAGTCATTTTGAGCGAACTTTGTCACTGTCTATTTTTCGATCAAATTGTTATGCAATCTCATGTTATTAACCTTTAGCACTCCAGATTCCAGCCACCATTACTTCCCCTGTAGCCACATTATTTTGCTTTCCTGGCATAAGAATAACACCCACTCACTTTTAACACTTACAACTTCTTTGAAAAATGCACTATAAGCATGAAACTTTGTGGTTGTGATGGGGTTATATTTAACATTAAAATATTTTGTTTGCGTGCATCATTTATTTTCTTAGCAATAAATTAAAAAAACAAGTCGCGGTAGGCGAAATTACTACATTTAGTCAAGCTGTGGAACTCACAAAATGAAACTGAACGCACTGCATTTTTTCACAATGACCGTAGTCCGCCGGTCGTGGAAAAGGCAGTGAAATTAACGAGCCTGTTTAGCGCGGGGGTGGTTGCGCTGTGCTGCATAGCACGCTTTTCTGTACCTCTCTTTGTTTTAACTTTCTGAGCGTGTTTTTAATCCAAACATATATCTATACACTCTTCAAAAAAAGTTATGGATCACTTTTTTATAAGCACGCCACACAAAACAGAAAAGACCGAATTCTTTCTTTTTTTTTAAATTATAGAATTGAACAACCAAGGAGTAATGAAAAACAAAGCAAAGATCGAACGCGGCAGCGACAATTTAGCTAGAGTGTGTCAAACGTGACAACCCTCGAAAATGGAATTCACATCGATGTGAATCAGTGTCAATAACGCGTGTGCCCTCCGTTGTGTGCCAGGCATTCAACACATCGTTGGCGCATGGAGTGAATCGGGTTGCATATGAATGCTCTGGGAACTCCATTCCACTGCTGCTGGAGCCATTGCAGCAGTTGACCTAGATTGGCAGGAGGAGGGTGATTGCTGTACCCGACGACAAAGCTCGTCCCACATGTGCTCTATGGGGTTCAGGTCCGGGCTGTTGGCTGGCCACAGCATCCTGTTGACCCTGGCCTGCTGGATGAAGGTGTTTACAGCTGCAGAGCGATGGGGAGGTGCGTTGTCATCCTGAAGAATCGCACGAGGGCCGATCGCTTGGAGGGCTGGAACGACCAGGGGTTGCAGGATCTCATTTTGGTAGCGGACACCGGTCAAGTTGCCCACTACATGGTCCAGAGGTGTCCTTAGACGTGTGCTGATCCCTCCCCAGACCATCACATAGCCTCCGCCGAAACGCTGTCGTTCCAGAACAGCGCCTTCTGCGAAGCGCTCTCCGCGACGCCTCCACACTCGGATGCGACCATCAGCAGGTTCCAAGCAAAAGCGGGACTCATGTGTAAACAACGCCTTAGCCCACTGCTGAGGTTGCCACCTCACATGTTGAGTGCACCAGGCTCGGCGAGCTGCTCGGTGATTAACAGTCAGGGTTTTTCCTCGGACTGGACGCCTTGCACGCAAGCCAAAGTTGTGTAAGCGGTTTCGGATCGTCTGACCACTAACAACAGTGTTGGTGGTAGCTTGTAGGCGTTGCCTAATGTTGTTTGCCGTAGCCAATCTTTGTTGCATGGCCTGCCTCTGAATGAAGCGATCCTCTCTTTGTGTGGTGACTCTGGGCCGACCAGAACGTTGTCACTCCTGCACTCTTCCAGTTGCTTGGAATCTCTGTTTTAGTCTGATGATGACAGAGGGAGCCACTGCAAGCCTCTGGGCCACTTGCCTGGCAGCAACACCGTCTTGTAGCCATCCTATTGCCCTTCCTTTATCCAAATCGCTCAGTTTTCTTCGTGGGGGCATGTTGCTACTGTGCATAATTGTGTCAGCGTGTCAACCTTTAAACACAAGCTGGTGAGCGATGTTCATAGCCAGGACCCTGTTGTAGCACGTGCATCACAACCTTTTGCCCTGGCATGCGTTCCGCAAATTTCATGGGGCTATAAAAAACACCCTTTTTCTTCCTAAATGCAGAAGCTTTTGAGAAGTCCCACAAAGGGAAATAACTCTGCCTGCCAAACAAAATTCTAGGTCAAGACTCATTGTTCATTTGTTAATTCAAACACATTAATCTTTTAATTATTATGTCGATGTTTAATTTTTTGGCAATTTTTTTGAGTCACTTGAGAAAAAGTGACTCTATGTAATCGGTCAGTGTTAGTCTGTCCGGCCGGCCGTCCGGCCGGCCGGCCGTCCGGCCGGCCGACCGGCCGGCCGTCCGTAGACACCACCTTAACGTTGGACTTTTCTCGGAAACTATCAAAGCGATCGGGCTCATATTTTGTTTAGTCGTGACCTCCAATGACCTCTACACTTTAACGATGGTTTCGTTGACCTTTGACCTTTTTCAAGGTCACAGGTCAGCGTCAAAGGAAAAATTAGACATTTTATATCTTTTCTCGGAAACTATCAAAGCGATCGGGCTCATATTTTGTTTAGTCGTGACCTCCAATGACCTCTACACTTTAACGATGGTTTCGTTGACCTTTGACCTTTTTCAAGGTCACAGGTCAGCGTCAAAGGAAAAATTAGACATTTTATATCTTTGACAAAGTTCATCGGATGTGATTGAAACTTTGTAGGATTATTCTTTACATCAAAGTATTTACATCTGTAGCCTTTTACGAACGTTATCAGAAAAACAAGGGAGATAACTAGCCTTTTCTGTTCGGCAACACACAACTTAACGTTGGGCTTTTCTCGGAAACTATAAAAGTGACCGGGCTCAAATTTTATGTGAACGTGACTCATTGTGTTGTGAATAGCAATTTCTTCCTGTCCATCTGATGCCTCATATAATATTCAGAACTGCGAAAGTGACTCGATCGAGCGTTTGCTCTTCTTGTTATAATTAGATCCGTTTTTTCAACCGATCCTTAACTTTTTTTGAAGAGTGTATGTTTTTGGAATCAGGAACCGACAAGGAATACGATGAAATTGTTTTAATTCGATTTCGGAAATTTTATTTTGATAATAATTTTCATATTCTTAATTTTCAGAGCTGTTTGTAATCCAAATATAACATATGTATATGTTTTTGGAATCAGAAAATGACAAAGAATAAGATGAAATTATTTTTGGATCGTTTAATAATTTATTTTTTTTAATTACAAGTTTCCAATTTTTAATGACCAAACTGATTCATTAGTTCTTAAGCCACAAAGCTGAAATGCAATACCAAAGTCCGGCCTTCGTCGAAGATTGCTTTGCCAAAATTTCATTCAATTTGATTGAAAAATGAGGGTGTGACAGTGCCTCCTCAACTTTTACAAAAAGCCGGATATGACGTCATCAAAGGTATTTATCGAAAAAATGAAAAAAAACGTGCGGGGATATCATTCCCAGGAACTCTCATGTCAAATTTCATAAAGATCGGCCCAGTAGTTTAGTCTGAATCGCTCCACACACACACACACACACACACACACACACCACACACACACACACACACACATATCACGACCCTCGTCTCGATTTCCCCTCTATGTTAAAACATTTAGTCAAAACTGACTAAAACTTGTGGAATGTTGTGAAACTAACCAGTCTATGCCTGGTGAAACTCCTTTGAACAGGTAATCATGTTGACCATCCAACTTCCTAATCCTGGTTTTTAAATAAGTAAATGTGTGGACCAGTGCATGTCATAGGACGATTTTTTTACTAGTTCGGTTAGCAACAACAAGCAGAGAAACGCTTTGATCTCCACTAGATCCACAGGTCGCCATTTCCGAACACGCGAACTTTTTACGTCTTGTCACTGGCTTGCTTTGCGCTGAATTTGAGTCAGTTTCTACGCAGTGTCTCTTCGACAAGCTAGTCGAGCATTTGCTACGCAAAAAAACGCAGAAGAAAGTATCCAATATCAGTCAGATTATTGGTAATGTTTGCTGGTCCTGTCATTTCTCTGAACTGGACCAGCCACTGCTCCCGCAGTGGGGCACTGCGGTTATGAAATTAAAGGCCCCTCCTGTTTTTGGAACCGCAGGAGCTTTCTAGTTTGCTGTTAGGTAGATTTTTGGTTCCTCTTTCCTGTCATGCTCTCTTTTTCTTCATGAATTCTTTTCTTTTTTCTGCCTTCTTGCTCATTCACCTGTATTTTTTCCAAAAATCTCTTCTCTTGCCGCTTGTCTCGCGATTCATGTATAGTTTAATCTGTTAGTGTTCTGATGTAAGTCCAGCAGTAGATAGGTTAAGCCTATTTTAACATACTGGAAACTGGTAATCTTCCAGTAGGTATTAATTTAGTTTTACTAAAGCCTGCTGGGACACAAGTAATGGGTTAGTGCATTTGTAAACAGGAATCGCTTGACAAGTGGCCCCCTTCATCCCCCCCTTCCTCGTCCTGATATGGCTCTGCGTAGTCGGCTGGACGTTAAGCAACAAATAAACAAACAAACAAACAAACAAACAAACCAGCCACTGTTTGTATCCATCTGCACTTTCGTAAATTCCGTTTCGTAACCGTCACTGTCTATTGACGAACTGTCATTTTTTTCACCGCGATACACAGTTCATTGCGAAGATCTTCCTCAGTAATTCGTTCCGATTCCGCATACAATTTGTTGTCAAGAAACAACTCAAAAGAAAGTTTCAAACTCATCATCCTCCATCTTGCTTGTCAAAGCAGTAAAGTATTTTATCGATGCACAAAACAAAAGCAGAAAACTTCGACAAAACTGACTCAAATTCAGCGCACACAACACGACGAGATAACAGAAGGAAGTGAGGGGGGGGGGGGGGGGGGGGATGGAAATGGCTGGGTGACGCAAGTCGCCGCTGGCGTGCTAAAGGTTAAAATTACGTGTGAGGTACTGAATTCAAGACAAAAGCCAATTCTGTCGGTAGGAAAATCTTGGAAAGAGATGATGATAATACATCTTCAGTTACTCACTCAAGTAGATAGACAAGATAAGATAAAGGGAAGAGAGACGGAGACAAAGATGAAACGGTGGATCTAGTGTGGAAAATGGGGGAGGGGGGTTCGGCCGCAAAAAATCAAAGATGAATTTGTCAAACTGTGTTTGTGATGGTTATCGTGCGTGTGTGTGTGTGTGTGTGATAACACATATGTGTGTGTGTGTCTGTGTATATGTGTGATAACACATGTGTGTGTGTGTGTCTGTGTGTGTGTGTGAGTGTGTTTGTGTGTGTCTGTGTGTGAGTGTGTTTGTGTGTGTGTGTTTGTGTTCCTCGACGCGTGACAATATCTGCCAATAAGTTGAACAAAAACAGGGTTCAAGTGGAACAAAAGCAGGAGGGGAACGGAAGACATGTTATGAACTCCGTTTTTTACTGCGAAATTTTGGCCTGGGAGAAGTCACCCCATCCTAAGTTTCTCTTCACCTACCCGTGAAGTATGCTTGAGGGCTTGACTAGACAACCCGATTGCGCCCATTACACGGCATAAAGAGAGCACCGTTCAACCCGGCCGATTCCGCGGCTGACGTCACGCGTCCAAGGGAAGTAATTTTCGAGCGGGCTGCATTGACTCGGCCAAGAATGCAAACTTTCTTCGATTAAAGACATTGTAGCATGTCTAAAGTCTTCGGACTTGTGTTATCAAGCTGTCAAAATCACCAAGTAACTTTTAAGTATAGTTTCAGTTACATGATAACTCATTCTAAGGAACAGATTTTGAGAGCCACAACCCGACAGCTGCCCTTTAAGCCACAAAGCTGAAATGCAATACCAAAGTCCGGCCTTCGTCGAAGATTGCTTTGCCAAAATTTCATTCAATTTGATTGAAAAATGAGGGTGTGACAGTGCCGCCTCAACTTTTACAAAAAGCCGGATATGACGTCATCAAAGGTATTTATCGAAAAAATGAAAAAAAACGTCCGGGTATCTTCTTCTTGTCGTTCGCTGTTAGATCGTCAGTCCGGACTGCAGGGCGAAAAGTGCTGTCCTCTCCAAGACCTCTCTGGACGCGTATACAATTCCCAGGAACTCTCATGTCAAATAGGATGAACAGGCCTAATTGGCCTCAAACATCTAACAAGTACAAAATTTCATAAAGATTGGTCCAGTAGTTTAGTCTGAATCGCTCCACACACACACACACACACACACTCACACTCACACACACACACACACACTCACACTCACACACACACACACACACACACACACACACTTGTCTCGATTCCCCCTCTATGTTAAAACATTTAGTCAAAACTTGACTAAATGTAAAAAAGAAACGACTTCTTTCGCGCATCGTTGCAAGGATTTGGTTGTAATTTGACACATCAGTGATTTTTCATATCAACTTTAAAATTGGAAGAGTATGGTAGTTCCAACACAATGCTCGCCGAGATAAGTACTATCTAATCGTGGAGTCTATAAACCTTGTTGGCACATTAAAAGGAAAGAAATATTGTTCTCAACCACACGCGACCATACACTGAGCAGAAACAGTTAAAACACAGCAAAACCACCATAGAAACCATGGATTTTTTGCTGTTTTTCAGTTTTGTGGTCGCTCTCTTTTAGATCAGCCTGACAGCGCGACGGATTTGAACTAAATGTGTATGAACTGTTAGGTAAGACACCAAATAAACTTTTGGATGTAAAAAAAGTAAACTAGCATTCAGTTTGTCACTGTTTCGACGGTTGAAAGTGAATCATGCCGTAAAAAACACCATTTTTGAGGGTAGGCGTGGTCACGGACCAGTGACGTCATATCCAGATATTGCTCAGATTCCAGAAACACATTTTTGAACAAAAGAAAGACACGTATATTTCTGACCAAAAAACCTGCTGTTTAACACCTGGGCTATACCATTGAAAATATATCCTTTTTGTGCTCAGTGTATGTTTAATCTGCAAAAGGAAACAGGAGAAAAAGTGTATGCTATTCACGGATCATAATCAGCACTCTCGTATGACTTGCTTTTGCTTTCATTTTCCAGTGCCAGTCAGAGAGGTTGTGGCCACAGACACAGCTACCATATCTACAGTGCTGACATTGGAAGGACAAGCTGCAGACAGCGCTCACAGTGATACCTGGCTGAAACAAGAGGAACATTCAAGTACTGAATGTGGTACCTGGCTGAAACAAGAGAAACATTCTAGTACTGAGTGTGATACCTGGCTGAAACAAAAGCAACATTCTAGTACTGAGTGTGATACCTGGCTGAAACAAGAGGAACATTCTAGTACTGAGTGCGATACCTGGCTGAAACAAGAGAAACATTCTAGTACTGAGTGTGATACCTGGCTGAAACAAGAGAAACATTCAAGTATTGAGTGTAATGCTGGGCTCAAAGAGTCCGGTAATCTGAAGCCAAGCATGTTAATAAGCCTGACAGAGAAAAAACTTGCCTGTACAGAGAGTAGTGCTAAGCCTAAAAAGTCTGGACATTTCAAGCGACACATTTTAGGAGTAAGAAAGCATACATGTACAGAGTGTGATGCCAGGTTCGCAGACTCTAGTGCTTTGAAGCAACATTTGTTGACACATACAGGTGTAAAAAAGCATGCATGTACAGAGTGTGATGCCAGATTCAAAGACTCTTATACTTTGAATCGACACTTGCTAGGAGTGAAAAAGCATGCATGTTCAGAGTGTGAAACTAGATTCAACCAGTCTGGACATTTGAATCAACATATGTTAATACATACAGGTGTAAAAAAGCATGCATGTACAGAGTGTGATGCCAGGTTCGCAGACTCTAGTAATTTTAAGCGACACATGAAAATACATACAGGAGTGAAAAAGCATGCATGTTCAGAGTGTGAAGCTAGATTCACCGAGTCTGGAACATTGAAGCGACACATGTTCACACATACAGGAGTGAAAAAGTATGCGTGCACTGAGTGTGATGCTAGGTTTGCACGCTCTTCTACCTTGAAGCAACACATGTTAACACATACAGGTGTAAAAAAGTATGCATGTACAGAGTGTGAAGCTAGATTCACCCAGTCTGGAAATTTAAAGCAACATATGTTAAAACATACAGGTGTAAAAAGGTATGCATGTACAGAGTGTGACGCTAGATTCACCCAGTCTGTACATTTGAAGCGACATATGTTAAAACATACAGGTGTGTAAAAGCATGCATGTACAGAGTGTGATGCCAGGTTCAAAGACTCTAGTACATTGAAGCGAGATATGCATACAGGACCGTCGCGATATAACCTTGAACGGTTGAAAACGACGTTAAACACCAAATAAAGAAAGAAAGAAAGAAACACATACAGGAGTAAAAGCATGCATTTACAGAGTGTGATGCTAGGTTCAAACGGCCTAGTCATTTATTAAAGGACCCCGTATTAGCACATACAGGAATGAAAAAGTATGCATGTACAGAATATGAAGCTAGATTCACCCAGTCTGGAAATTTGAAGCGACATATGTTAACACATTGTAAGAAATGTTAAGTCCTTTGTACTGGAAATTTGCATTCGCCCAGTAAGGTCATATATTGTACTACGTTGAAAGCCCCTGGATCAATTTTTTTATTAGTGCTTTTGTGAACAAGAAACAATTAACAAGTGGCTCTTTTTGATTAGTGCTTTTGTGAACAAGAAACAATTAACAAGTGGCTCTATCCCATCTCCCCCCTTTCCCCTATCCCATCTCCCCCCTTTCCCCGTCGCGATATAACCTTGAATGGTTGAAAACGACTTAACACCAAATAAAGAAAGAAAGAACAAGTGGCTCTATCCCATCTCCCCCCTTTCCCCTATCCCATCTCCCCCCTTTCCCCGTCGCGATATAAACTTGAATGGTTAAAAACGACGTTAAACACCAAATAAAGAAAGAAAGAAAGAAAGAAATGTTAACACATACAGGTGTAAAAAAGCATGCATGTACAGAGTGTGATTCCAGGTTCAAAGACTCTAGTACTTTGAAGCGACACATGCTAACTTACACCGGAGTACCCCCCGCGGGTTAGGGGGAAGAATTTACCCGATGCTCCCCAGCATGTCGTAAGAGGCGACGAACGGATTCTGGTTCTCTTTTTACCCTTGTTAAGTTTTTCTTGTATAATGCCAATCACTGAGTGTGATGCTAGGTTTGCACGCTCTTCTACCTTGAAGCAACACATGTTAACACATACAGGTGTAAAAAAGTATGCATGTACAGAGTGTGAAACTAGATTCACCCAGTCTGGAAATTTAAAGCAACATATTCTAACACATACAGGTGTAAAAAAGTATGCATGTACAGAGTGTGACGCTTGACGTAAGGGAAGCATCACATCCAGAATACGGCGCAGAAAGAACTTTCCTCCTCTGACCGCTTTGGCTGCGTAGTTAAGGCTGCCTGCAAGCTGCTGCAACTGCTTCAACGTTGCCCGTTTTCGCGCAGAAAACTGCTGCAACTGGTCTTCAAGCTTGACCAGTGTATCCTGTCCGAGGGACAGGGTGCATTAAATAATTCTTGGGTGTCGATCTCTTGCCCCAAGAAGGTAATCCATTGTAATCCGTTGTGTAGGCCCCACCACTTTATCATAGCTTACAAAGAACCCCAGCTGGCGTACTAAACGAATTAGCTCATACAGCTCATGCATTCACATATAGAAATTTAAAAAAAGTTTGCATGTACAGAGTGTGATGCTAGGTTCACACGGCCTTGTCATTTGAAGAAAGACATATTAGCACACACAGGAGTGAAAAAGTATGCGTGTACTGAGTGTGATGCTAGGTTCACGCGGTCTGGAAATTTGAAGCAACATATGTCAACACATACAGGTGTAAAAAAGCATGCATGAACAGAGTGTGATGCCAGGTTCAAACACTCTAGTACTTTGAAACGACACATTCTAACGCATACAGGAGTGAAAAAGTATGCATGTACAGAGTGTGAAGCTAGATTTACCCGGTTTGGAACATTGAGGCAACATATTAACAGCTATTGTGTTTTCAGCGTAGCAATAGGGTCCGATATTTAGACGAGACAAGTATAATGCCGACGAGTCGCATTATACTTGTTCGAGTCTAAATATCGGACCCTATTGCTACGCTGAAAACACAATAGCGATTATATAGCTGTTCTAACCTTGATTTGTTGTTCCAAACTTACAAAATGACAGTTTTTGCGTCGATGCGTTGATCTCAGGTTTTGATAGCAGACGCCGTTTCTTATGCGCATTAGTTTTGCGCAGGAGCCACACTGACTTTGGAAAATAACATCGATTTGACAACACAGCTGTTAAACAGCTTTTTGTTATTTCATTCGTATACAACAAAAAGAAGTTTGAGTTTTTTTAACCTTCGCCGGCACTCGTGGGTCCGTGCGGACCCAGAAGGGTGTTTGATTGCAAATATCTCTTAAACGAGTTGGAATTTTTTAATGAGCTTTTAGAAATGCCTCAGACACCCAACAAGCTATCATCTCCTAAAAGCTTATTAAATTTCAGTGATAATTAATTAATTAATTAATGGTCAAATTTAGACTACACACAGAAGCATTCGTGGGGACGTGCGGACCCATACTTTTCAAAGAAGGAAAAGCGTGTATACCCTTCCGAGGCACTCATGGGGCCGTGCAGACCCATACTTCTCAAAGAAGGAAAAGCGTGTATACCCTTCCGAGGCACTCGTGGGGCCGTGCAGACCCATACTTCTCAAAGAAGGAAAAGCGTGTATACCCTTCCGAGGCACTCGTGGGTCTGTGCGGACCCATACTTCTCAAAGAAGGAAAATTGTGCTAACCCTTCCGTGGCACTCGTGG
Source organism: Littorina saxatilis (assembly GCF_037325665.1). Lineage (NCBI taxonomy): Eukaryota > Metazoa > Mollusca > Gastropoda > Littorinimorpha > Littorinidae > Littorina > Littorina saxatilis. Next base: position 44,008,979 of record NC_090259.1, read on the forward strand.
GGCCATGCAGACCCATAATATTTTAATTGTTCCAAATGCCGTGTATAATTAATTAATTATCACTGAAATTTAATGAGCTTTTAGGAGATGATAGCTTTTTAGGTGTCTGAGGCATTTCTAAAAGCTCATTAAAGAATTCCAACTCGTTTAGGAGATATTTGCAATCAAACACCTTTCTGGGTCCGCACGGACCCACGAGTGCGTCCGTGTGTAGTCGATAACGAGTGCCGGCGAAGGTTAAATTTTGAACAAGACTACTTATGAAGAAGACCAAAACACAACATCAACGGAAAACTAGAAACAACTGAAGATCTAGGATGCAACAAGGGGAGAAGAAGAGAACAGCTAATCCGTACAACGCGAGCAGACGACAGCGAAGTTTTCAGTTTGGGTGAATGGTATCGCTTGTCTCGTCATGAAGCGAATTTTTTAACCTCAGTTATAAACGACTACATGAATGTTAGTGCCATGGGTTGTACATCAACACTTCAGAGGGGAAGTGGGGTATTTACGGTGTGGAGTTACGAGATAAGAAAGTCGGCCATTTTCGTCAATATGCTTTTGGATATTGAGAAAAATGGCCGACTTCCGTAGCATTATGCTTTGATAATCGGAAGAGCCCACCCAATCACAGCCCCCAAATTCCCCCACGTGTTCATCAGAATAGCTACATACATATATATGTTGACACTTTCTTTCTTTATTTGGTGTTTAACGTCGTTTTCAACCGTTCAAGGTTATATCGCGATGGGATATGTTGACACATTCAGGTGCAAAAAAGCAAGCATGTAGAGAATGTGATGTTAGGTTCACAGACTAGTAATTTGAAGCGACACATGTTAATGCATACAGGAGTGAAAAGTATGCATGTACAGTGTGTGGTGCAAGGTTCACACGGTCTGGGCATTTAAAGCAACATATGTTAACCCATACAGGAGTGAAAAAGTATGGGTGTACCGAGTGTGATGCTAGGTTCACACTCTGTATGTTTTAAAAAAAAAATTCCACTCTTGACTTTCAACTTTACATAAACATGCATCCTCATCACAATTAATAAGGAAAAACATCAATAAAAAACAGGTGTAGAACATTGTCTTTACTAAATTATTTGACACACTTTTTCCAAATTAATGATATAAAAATCACCCCCCGCGGGTTAGGGGGAGTCCCATATTGGTTGGGACTAGAAAGAATTTACCCGGTGCTACCCAGCATGTCGTAAGAGGCGACTAGCTAACGGTTCTGTTTCTTCTCTTCTTTTGTCTTATTTCTGCCTTACCAGTCCTTTCACCTATATTTCCTTCCAAGAAAACTCTCCCTACTATTCCCTGCAGTTTTCCAATTCTTTTCTTGTTGTCTTATTTCTACCTGACTGGATCCATCACCTTTATTTCACTTACCAAAAGTCTTCTTTTCCACATCCTTATTTCTCTGCACCCCGCATGTCGTATGAGGCGACTAACGGATTCTGTTTCTCCTTTTACCCTTGTTAAGTGGTTCTTGTATAGAATATAGTCAATGTTTGTAAAGATTTTAGTCAAGCAGTATGTAAGAAATGTTTAGTCCTTTGTACTGGAAACTTGCATTCTCCCAGTAAGGTCATATATTGTACTACGTTGCAAGCCCCTGGAGCAATTTTTTGATTAGTGCTTTTGTGAACAAGAAACACTTAACAAGTGGCTCTATCCCATCTCCCCCCCCCTTTCCCCTATCCCATCTCCCCCCTTTCCCTCGTCGCGATATAACTTTCGTGGTTGAAAACCACGTTAAACACCAAATAAAGAAAGAAAGATATAAAAATCGTCTTCCGTCTACTACACCTTACATCTCTATACCCCAAACTAATTATCTGCCTTTTCAACTTTACTAGGACATTAAATTTTCACAATAACCAATCTATTTTTCTATGTCAAAAACAGTTTTACCCGTATAAAATCACAAGTTTTTTAACATAATAAACTTCTCCATCACATATACAGCCTGTTCCAAAAGAAACGCAACCAGCCTGTGTGCAAAATCAAAGTGCAAAATTTATTTTGCAAATAATATTTCATGAAGTTACATACGTGACGACATAGGGACAACTCAGTTTCAACTGAGCTGGCAATACAGTAGAAAATAGCAGTGACTTCTTCAGCTGGACTGACGGCAGAATGCCTCGTTTGTCTAAAAATGAAAGAGCTACATCAGAAAAGGGACATGAATTGTGCTTCAATTGTCATTGTTTCCCACTGTTATTGTTAAACCGGTTTTGTTCCACATGTTGTGGTTTGGAAATATACCAAAAATGAAATATGTAACTTCATGAAATATTATTTGCAAAAGAAACGCTGGTGGAGGACACATCCGTTATTAAACGCAGAAAAGACAGCTGCATCAGAAAAGGGACATAAATTGTGCTTCAATTGTCATTGTTTTCCACTTTTATTCTTAAACCTGTTTTGTTCCACATGTTGTGATTTGGAAATGTACCAAAAATGAAATATGTAACTTTATGAAATATTATTTGCGAAATAAATTTTGCACTTTGATTTTGGAACAGGTTGGTTGCGTTTCTTTTGGAACAGGCTGAATATAGTACAGCATTTATTATTCTCCTCAACATTCAGGCCAGCAAAGTCAATGTCATAGAGTCATTCAATTCCAAGACAATCATCACAGCTTTGAACCCACCCTTTCGTTTCACCAAACGAAAACAACAACTTTTACACAGCTGCAGTGCATACAACCTTCCCCCTGGCCCAATTCCCCCGACCTTGACATTTGTACTCTCGAAGTCACTACTCCCACGTTCAAATCAACTCATGCATGGTGAACAGCTGGGAAGTGAACTTTGGGAGTTCTCACTTCTAAAGTAGACATTGACTTCCAGGGTTTGTCACCTTTTCCATTAGCATAATGCCCTAAGAGTGTAACAAAATGCATCTTTTATGTTCACAAGCTCACATAAAATCATTTATGCAACACACTAAGACCAGACCAAAGTTGAGATTGAAATGGGCACTTTATTTAATAAAGCGCCAGAGTGGATGAAAATATATACACATGACAAAATAAGGTGGTCCCGCTGTACAAGGGTTACCAAACACACACACACAGTAACATTGTACAACTTACTCTCACGTTCAAGCGGGACCACCAACAAAACTTATCAAATAAACATTTCACGTGATCAAGCAGGTGACCACAAACACAAATCTTCACATTTTAACACTCTCTCATGTATTCATAAAAGAATCAGTCATTCATGCTGACTAGATAATGACATAATCAAATCACCCTCAGTCATTCATGCTGCCTATATAATGACATCATAACATCACATAAATAAAACCGTTCTTGATATACAAAATATGACCAGTGTGGGCGTTGACCGCCACGTTCAAGAATACATTATTTGTTACAAGGTGGAGTTAACAAAGGGGGAGGAAGGCGGGTCAGCTAATATTTCGGCTGCCACTGTCTACAGTCAGGATGGTTGTGGGCTATATTTAGAATTTACCCATCATCCTGTTTACCCCACCCCGTGTCATCCGGGTTGCTCCACAACAAAATCGTCTGCTCCAGGAGCAGACGGCAGAGAAATAGTGTACGGTCATGATCTGTTGCATAAATTCTCTTTATGTTCACAAGCTCACATAAAATCATTTATGCAACACACTAAGACCAGACCAAAGTTGAGATTGAAATGGGCACTTTATTTAATAAAGCGCCAGAGTGGATGAAAATATATATACATGACAAAATAAGGTGGTCCCGCTGTACAAGGGTTACCAAACACACACACACAGTAACATTGTACAACTTACTCTCACGTTCAAGCGGGACCACCAACAAAACTTATCAAATAAACAACATTTCACGTGATCAAGCAGGTGACCACAAACACAAATCTTCACATTTTAACACTCTCTCATGTATTCATAAAAGAATCAGTCATTCATGCTGACTAGATAATGACATAATCAAATCACCCTCAGTCATTCATGCTGCCTATATAATGACATCATAACATCACATGAATAAAACCGTTCTTGATATACAAAATATGACCAGTGTGGGCGTTGACCGCCACAACTGTGGTATCTCTAATACAACTTAAAAGAGATTACACAGCAACCCCACACCAGATCCCGTGCACAGCATCTAAGCATGGTCAACCTCCATACTTTGGTTATGATGCGAAAAGTTATACCTGAACGACTTGCTATTATTACCTAAGTTAACCGAGGCTGACAGCGTATGGCCAACCTCCATGCCTGCCAGCCGCCTGCCCTCTGTAACCTGGTTTATCTATCAACTTCAATCTTCAATGTAGGTCCCTACCCAGGTCAACCTCCTGGATAAGAACTTCCACTGTTGACTGAATTATGTATCTAATTTTTTGGACTCAGCTTCCTCGACATAGGTCCAAACCCAGGTCAACCTCCTGGATGAGGACTTTTTGTGATTGACTGAATGCTTACCTAAAACTGTGACCAGCAATCTTATCTGCAGTTTACTCCCTAAATTGTTTAAGGTAAGCGAATATACCTTTTGAAAGCATCCGATTGCCACCGTCCCCGCTTGCGAATCTGCGCATCTGAGGCGCCTTTTGCTGCGCTCGATGTAGCTGCTCCTATTCTAAAACTGTGTGAATTAAATCGGTCAGCTGGAATTCCGGCAATGTTCAACATTGCTTTTAGTGTGGTAACAAAATCCCTCCTTAGTAATGAACGACCATTAAGCATGAACAGCGGTCCGGGCATGCGCCCTCTTTTCACTATGTATTCTTTTAGAGCTTGTACGGGGCATATGAGTGGATTAGCAACTGTTGTTACAAAGGCTTCTTGATGCTTACCGGCTGAGTGCTTAGCAGATCTGAAGGAAATAAGAATTGAGTCATCCGTTAAGGTCACATCGGAGAAAGCAAGTGTGTGACCTGAATCTGTTATTTCCCCGACCCGTAGGAAAGCATGAAAAGCCAACAAAAACATGGATGGGTAAAGATATGTGAGATAAATATTTTGAAAGGCTTGTCTACTGGTTTTCACTAGCTGTTCTAGGATCTCTTCAGTAATAGGAAGACGACTGTCGTTTGCGGGTTTAAGTTTATGTGCTGTTTTCATCGACTTACGGACTATGTAAGATGAAGTCGGATCAGACACACTTGATAACTTGTGCGCATAACTCAGCGCGGAAATCATGGAAGAAATTGTCGCAGGTGCGTAGCCTTTTTGATAGAGATATGCAATGAACAGCAGGACAGTTTGCTCGCTTACTGGAAATTCCTAAAGGATATTACTTTCAGTTATGAAAATCCTGAAAAGCTGCCAAGCTCTTCGGTACAGACTAATGGATGAGGCACTTAACGCCTTGCCAACCAACATCTGTGCAGTGTCTATGACTTCAGGTCGGATGGTAGGGGTGGGAATGGGGCAGGATCCTTGTTGGCATGTGGGTGAAGCGCTCTGAATTTGTCCACCTGCAACCGAGAAAGAGAGTCTGCCACAGCATTCTTCTCCCCTGGTACATGCTCCGCTAAGCAGAGAATATTAAAAAACAGAGTAGCTCGCACAAGGCGCCTGACTAATTTCATCACCAGTGTTTCTTTGGAGGATTGCCTGTTTATTACTGAGACTAACGCTTCGTTGTCAGTGTGTAAAATAACAGCTGCATTACGGAAACTATCACCCCATACTTCCAATGCAAGGACTATTGGGACAATTAGCTCCAGCAAAGTGATATTCTGTTCAGTCCACCATGTGCCCCATTTGCCACAAAACCAATGCGACTGAAAAACTGCGGCAAAGCCTGCTCCCTTCGCGGCATCTGTGAACAAATGTAGCTTGAGTGGTGACAGAAACAACTCAGTCCTGAACAGGTATTTGCCGTTGAATTCCCTCAGAAATTCAAGCCATAGGTGCAAATCAGACTTCACCTCCTGGGTGACCCGAATGCGGTGAAATGGCTTCTTCACACCAATGGTCAAATCGATAAGACGACGCAAGAACGCCCTGCCAGGAACAATGACGCCGCAGGCAAAATTCAGCAAACCAATCAGCGACTGTAGTTCGCGAAGAGTTGTCTTCTTAGAATTGATAAGACTTGAAATAGCAGTCCTACATTTTTCTACTTTATCGTCAGGGAGTCTGACCTCTGACTTGACAGAATCGATTTCGTAGCCTACAAAGGACATTACAGTTGAAGGACCAAATGTCTTTTCTGCAGCTAGAGGCACCTTTATGTCTTTGCACATATCTGTAAACGACTCCAAGTCTTTCCTGCAACCATCCCGGGATGCATTCACAATGAAAAAATCATCTAATATGTGGGTAATCTTGTCAATACCTAGTTTACTACCAGCCACCCACTGTAAAGCACAACTGAATGTTTCAAAAATCTGACAGGAAGCGGAACAACCCATTTGCAAGCATCTGTCTATATAGATTTCACCTTTCCAACAAAAACAGAATAGAGGGTAACAGTCAGGGCTCACCGGAATGATACTGAAAGCAGACTTAATATCGGTCTTTGCCATGTGGCAATTTGTTCCTGCATCTTTAACAAGTTTTATTGCATCTTCTATTGTTGCATAACTTATGGAAGTAAAAGATGGATCAATGCCGTCATTAATGGACTGACCTTCTGGGTAAGACAGGTGATGTATGACCCTGTAGTCGCCAGGCTGCTTTTTAGGAACTACTCCCAATGGTGACATTTGAAAAATGGAAAAAGGATTTGTTGGAAAATGGGCCTGTTATTCTCCCCGCTGCTAGTTCTTTTTGAATATAACAATCCACTATTTCTGGCCGCTCGTTAGCAGACTTAAGGTTTTGAACCTCTGTACAACATGGTATTCCGGCAAAGTTAATGTCAAATCCCTGTTTGAAACCATTGACTAGGAACAGAGTTTTATGTGGATCATAGCCTTGAAGCCATCTGGAGAAGGCCGAAAAGCTGACAGGGGTTGGTAGGGACGCGAACTCATTACTGTCGTTTGGGGCCTGCGGTGGAAGTGGGCCGGTTGTTAACTTTGTGATACCGGTCGGACTTCTGACCGCGAAAGGACTGGTTTTCAGGGCAAGACTTCGCTGAATGGGGCCCAGCGCAATTCACGCAGGCATGGGAATAGCGACAATTGTCACTGAATTTGCAGGATCCAAATTTATGAAAAAAGGTACAATGGCCCTTGGGGACCCACGAAGGTCCTGCGTATCCGGATTTTCCCTGTTTTTTAACGTGTTGCCCCCCAGGTTGCCCTTCCCTTTGTTTGGCTTCAAAAGCCAGGTCAAAATTCTTGTCTCCCCACTTCACAAGCCCCTTTTCTAGCATGGTTCTACAACTTCTCTCATAGAAGTCCCAGTCATGTCCCTTGTGGAACAGACTGGAGACCACTTCGTAGTGTTTAGCGAAACCAGTCTGTGCACAGGTCTGGCTGGGCTGCTGCGTCAAAACATGCTGAAAAAGGTTCCAGGCCTCACTCCATTTTGTAAAGGACAATTTCTTCTGCTTGGATTTTTGGGCTAGGGTGAGGCTTGGTTGGCCTGAGGTGTCCATGGACAGTGTGTACTCTGGGTCAGCGTCCTGGTGGAGCAAATCCGCAAACTCCACAAACTGGCCTTGCCAAATCGCATGCTTCAATTTATCAGGAATGTGCAAGTCCACTGGGATATGGGTCACCCCAGGCTCACCTGTTACCCTCCGGAGGACAGTGCTGAGCACATTGTGCACCACAGTGTCCTGGTGTTGTTCACTGTTGGACGGACCAGGCTGTGCGACTCCTGCAGGGGATCCATCCATTGCTGTGGGTGCCGCCTGTGCCTTCTCCACCGCCTCCATACGAGCCGCCAGCTGAATGTTTGTCTGTTGCATGGCTTGAAGCTGTGCCATCACCACCTCGAAACCTGCTGCCAAGCGTTGATCGGACAGGACAGTCGAGGCTGGTGCAGATTCTGCGGCCCCCTCAGCTGTGGTGCTTGTGGACGCACCTCTCTGCCTTCCTCGCTTGGCTGGTCGTCCACGGGCACTAACTGGCGCATCTGCAAAGCGCTTAGGCACCGCTCTAGTTCTCACCGGAGGCATGGTCAGTCAGTGGTCTGCACAGCATAACATTATGTATATCGGTAGGTGTCTACCATTTGATTTAATAATAATTCTTGATAGTCCATCCAGACTTTGGCGTGTTCGGCAGGAAAACAGCACCAATCACCTGTGGAGAGAATTGATCGTTTGCTGAATAAAGTGTGGTGATAATTCGCCCAGACGCGGTTGTAACAACCCATCCTTATTGTCAAGGAGGCGACGGTACTGCTTCCTCTATGACGCCATTGTATTGGCACCACATATTGCTGTAACCAAGGATAGTAATCCCACTACTTGCTGGTGTATCTGAGGGCCTATTGGCCCTCTCAACTAGGCAATTATCACATAATGGTGTATCTAAGGGCCTAGTGGCCCTCTCAACCCTGTTACACATATTAATATCATGACGTACTGGTGTATCTAAGGGCCTAGAAGCCCTCTCAACCCTGTTAATATGATATACTGGTGTATCTAAGGGCATAGCACTCCATCATAGCAGCCCTCTCAACTCTATTATAATATTGTACTGGTGTATCCAAGGGCAGATAGTGATACGCGCTCTCAACCGTGTACCAATCACTGGTGTATCTGAGGGCTTAGTTACTGGTCCTCTCAACCAATTAACAAAACTCTATTATAATATATATATTGTACTGGTGTATCCAAGGGCAGATACGCTCTCTCAACCGTGTACCAATCACTGGTGTATCTGTGCCGCTTAGTTACTGGCCCCCTCAACCAATTAACACAACTGTCTCACAACAGTCATCAATAAAACAAAGCATTTAAACACATATATACCAAGGCACATTCAGCATCACCTCCCACTACGACTGACGTGCACTGCCAGTTCATCGGCACATCCCTGAGGATCGGTTTTCACATATAATTCATTCTGCACTCAGAGCTGCAACAGCTCGAATGACAACAGATCGGAAAACTTTGTACATTTTGTAGTAGCCCTCATCAGTCAAGTGCACGCCATCCCTGTAGTACTTGGACAGTGTAGCGAAACGCAGTGGGTTTTCATGTTCAAAACGTGCAAAATCAAACTGAACAAAATGCATATAATCTATGTCTTTGATCAGGGTTTTCATCTCGGCATTGGCGAGAAAAGCCTTCCTGTCATACAGTACGCATGATCGGTCGTTCGTACATCTAGGTAACAGTTGTGTCACACAAACTCGGGGAACGCCAAGCGCATGGTGGAAATAGGAGGCCGACGCCACTATGCCTGACGACAACTCTTCCACATCGCATAAATGCACACGATCGTTGTCGCCAATCATGACAACAAGAGTGTCTGGCTTCACCCGGCGCACTTTCCGAACGAAGGCGGGGGTTGTCAAATCCTTGACTCGTGCCCCACCCACGCCGTAGAAATGCACCGAAGCTCGCTCGCAGACACGCCTTCCGTTCCCCCCACCACGCTGAACGAATTCCCCAAGCCTTCGTGCATGCGAGTGTCCGACAAACATTACTGTGGCACGTTTAACCATCTTGACAAAGGAACCAATACCCACGTGCTTCCAAAGTAGGTCAGACCTGTTGCACTTGCTGAGTAGTACACGAAGCCTTTGCACACTATAACTACCACTCTCACGAAGTTTTTTGGCCGCTGCTAACGGCACGATATCGTTTGGCTAGCAAATATATGCTAGCGGCACGATATCGTTTGGTTAGGCCGCTAACGGCACGATATCGTTTGGCTAGCAAATATGATTTTTATGCTAGCGGCACGATATCGTTTCGCTTGGTCTTCAACCAGCAAATATGCTAACGACACGAATCACGAAAACACTTTGAACTTGTATCCTACGATCGATAACCAGGCAAGAGTGTAGTGTACGTCATACATCCTCAGCGGTCACGTCACTTTAGTAATGTATGACGTACTTCACATGGTGTCTTGGTGAATCCCGCGATATGTGTATGTTTGATTTTTATATCTCTTATATATGTATATATTTTATATATTTGATTGTTCCCGCAGTGGGGCACTGCGGTTATGAAATTAAAGGCCCCTCCTGTTTTTGGAACCGCAGGAGCTTTCTAGTTTGCTGTTAGGTAGATTTTTGGTTCCTCTTTCCTGTCATGCTCTCTTTTTCTTCATGAATTCTTTTCTTTTTTCTGCCTTCTTGCTCATTCACCTGTATTTTTTCCAAAAATCTCTTCTCTTGCCGCTTGTCTCGCGATTCATGTATAGTTTAATCTGTTAGTGTTCTGATGTAAGTCCAGCAGTAGATAGGTTAAGCCTATTTTAACATACTGGAAACTGGTAATCTTCCAGTAGGTATTAATTTAGTTTTACTAAAGCCTGCTGGGACACAAGTAATGGGTTAGTGCATTTGTAAACAGGAATCGCTTTCATCCCCCCCTTCCTCGTCCTGATATGGCTCTGCGTAGTCGGCTGGACGTTAAGCAACAAATAAACAAATAAACAAATATTTGATTGTGAGAACAACAACAATGAGAACAAGAAAGGATCCGATATCGTTTCGCTAGCATCCAAGCTCTCACAGTTGCTTCGCGTACGATATCGTTTCGCTAGCATCCAAGCCCTCGAATTTGCTTTATATCCGATATTGTGCCGCTAGCATATATTTGCTAGCCAAACGATATCGTGCCGTTAGCCACTCCGATATAAATTATGTGTGATTATATTCAATCCAGACACCAGTAGGGTGGATGGGAAAACCGGGGAATTCCCAGTGAAAAAACCCATCAGTTAGACGCGGAACGAGAGATTCAAGTGAAGCGGATAGAGAAGATAACTGTTCCGCTCAACAATTAGCTCGAAGTTTAATTTGGGAACGTTGGCAGCAGTCTCTTTGTTTTTTGGATTTATTCAATCATGTGACAGTCAAGTTTTCACAAATTCACAGAAACTGGCAGCCACTATTTCGTGATGGGCATCTGTCTTCTTGCTTGTGCACTGACATATTACTTTCTTCTTTTGTTTAATGATTATTTTGAATGCAGTGGATGTCTGTGGGCATGGTGTTTTAAGCTTTGTTGCGTCAATGCAATCTAGTCTATAATACTTTACTCGTATTAAATGAACTCACATTTTTCATTGTTTTAAGCAATGTATAGTATAAAATATGTCATTATATGTAAATTGTGATCCTACTTGAGTTCATCGATGTACAAAGAACAACAAGCCCAAAACCCTGAATGACTATCGCCCTGTAGCTCTCACCTCTATTGTTATGAAGTGCTTTGAGCGCATTGTCCTCTTTAGACTGCTCCATCAGGTCAAGCCCCATCAGGATCCCTTCCAATTTGCATACAAGCAGAACAGATGCACAGATGACGCCACACTCACACTCTTACACAACGCATACACACACTTAGAAAAACCCGGCTCTTTTGTACGCATTCTTTTCATAGACTTCTCTTCTGCCTTCAACACTATCCAACCCTGCCTCATGGCCCAGAAACTTCTCCGCTACAGCGTGACTCCAAGGCTTATCCTGTGGATTATCAACTTTCTCGTTAACAGAACCCAGTCAGTCCGCTTTCAGACAGCTCTCTCTTCCCTTAGGTCCACCTCCATAGGCTCTCCACAGGGTTCAGTTATCTCCCCTGTGTTGTTCACACTCTACACTAACGACTGCAGTGGCACTGACTCCACCCTTCTTATCAAATATTCAGATGATACAGCGCTAGAAGATCTCTCCAATAGTGACGCAACTTACTTTGCAGAAGTAGAACGTTTCAACGCCTGGTGTAAAGACAACTTTTTAGACCTTAATGTGACAAAGACCAAAGAACTTCTGGTAGACTTTAGAAGAAACCCTGCCCCTGTCCCTGACCTGATGATTGAAGGTGTGACTGTTGAGCGTGTGACTGAATATAAGTATCTTGGCACAGTTATCGATGATAAGCTGTCCTTCAATGCAAACACCACCCTCATACACAAAAAATGTCAGTCACCCATCTACTGCCTTCAGAAACTTAGGAAGTTGAATGTGAAGTGAACCCTTCTATCCTTCAAATTTTCTACCGCTCTTTCATCGAGTCTGTCATCACTTTTGGTTTTGTGTCCTGGTATGGAGGTCTGAGTGTGAAGAACAGGAATGTCACCTTAGTGCGAATGGTGAATGTCAGTAGCAAGGTGATTGGCAGGCAGCAAGCAAGTGTGGAGTCCCTGTATAAAAAGCGTGTGGTGAGAAAGAGTAGGCGGATAGCTTCAGATAGGTCCCATGTCCTTGCCCACCTCTATGAACTCCTTCCCTCTGGCCGTAGACTTCGCACGCACAAAGCTAGCTAGGACACTCAGGCTGCAAAACAGCTTCATCCCCAAATCCATCACCCTTGGCAACATGTAAACACATCCACATACCCGACTCAGCCCCTCTTCTGCCAGTGCAATCAGTAGTAATGTACAGCATTCAAAGAAAGAAACGGAGGCTACAAGCCAGACCAAGACCCCATCCACCGCCTCAGCCGTGCGCACAGACTGCCATCTTCCGGCTGCGTACAGGGCACTGCGGCTTTAAAGCGCACCTGAAAAGGATCGGCGTAGCAGAGTCGGCATTGTGCGATTGTGGGGCGGCCGACCAGACAGTAGAACATGTATTGAATACATGCACAAACTTCACTCTGCTGCGGAACCAGATCTGGCCAGAAGGAGCTACACTGGAGACCAAGCTCTGGGGAACGTCAGAAGACCTGAAAGCGACGTTCCAGTTCACGACAGCAGCGGAACTACGACCCTAGACACAACCGTCGAACGCAGAAGAAGAAGAAGTACATGTATGTATTGGTTTTATGTACGTCCGTATATTTTTGAGTCACTTGAGAAAAAGTGACTCTATGTAATCGGTCAGTGTTAGTCTGTCCGGCCGGCCGTCCGGCCGGCCGTCCGTAGACACCACCTTAACGTTGGACTTTTCTCGGAAACTATCAAAGCGATCGGGCTCATATTTTGTTTAGTCGTGACCTCCAATGACCTCTACACTTTAACGATGGTTTCGTTGACCTTTGACCTTTTTCAAGGTCACAGGTCAGCGTCAAAGGAAAAATTAGACATTTTATATCTTTGACAAAGTTCATCGGATGTGATTGAAACTTTGTAGGATTATTCTTTACATCAAAGTATTTACATCTGTAGGCACGTTTCATGATATTGAGGATTGCAGTTTCCCTCTCACACACAATATTCCAAAATAATAAATAGTCAAACAGGGGCCAAAAAACAGTTTGCACCAAGAGTTCAACTTTTTATTTATCCAAAACAGTAAAAAAAATTATATGAACATTCGTATTTCCAAGATGATTGGCGTTCCAAGACGCTATATCCTAAAACCCCCAAAACATGCTTTTACAACTTCAGTGCATAATAACTGCCCAAAGGTGCTGTTTAAAGCAACCATTGATAATAATTTTTAACATACTCCTTGAACACATTAATAAAAACGGTTAACTTGCAAATAAAGGGACAGTATTGATCAGAACAATGGTAAGATAAAGGACGCTACTTATATTTTGTACATTTTTTTTATCTTTATCGTTTCCTGTAGACCTCAGAAGTTCTAACCAGCTTAAGAAATCATTCTAAAATCGAAAAACAAACATCTATACAGTTTGTACGCAAAGTAGATTGATATTTGACACAGTCACACAGACATACGTGGGCTATGGGGCAACCCTACCCCCTAAATTTGAAAACGGGGTCAATTTCTTAACTGCATGCATTCAGCAAAACAATCCCTAAAAATTTATTTTTTTCACAAATGAACTTATGACTTTAGAAAAGCATTCAAAAATGCATATATACAACGCTTTTTCTTTGGTCCCAATTCAAGGGGGTGTGCTATTCTCAGGTAACACTGTGAACGCTCAAATGAGACTTGGTCACATGTCAAAATAGTAATCCCCCCTGTTGTTCATGGTTCGTTGGTGGGATTTTTTTTTATCTGAGCCATTGGCAAGCATGAAATGTCATCAACATTAGGAAAGACATAGTATCTCCCATTGTCTTTTGCGCGCAAACACTTCACACAGATCTCCTCTCGATCTGGCCCATCGGGGAAATGGGTTGACTTGGGGATGATCACCGCCCTGTATCTCTCCACCTTTCCATCCATGCTGACAAAGTCAGCGGTCACAAAGTCCCCAACTTGAATGTCTCACTGTGGGACAAAGAACCTGGTTTTCACGACTGGCACCACGCGGCATCCAGTGGCGTGTTGTGGGTAGACGTCCATTGATTTTGATAATAATTTTTATATTTTTAATTTTCAGACCTTGTTTTTAATCCGAATATAACATATTTATATGTTTTTGGAATCAGAAAATGATGAAGAATAAGATGAACGTACATTTAGATCGTTTTATAAAAAAATGATTTTAATTACAATTTTCAGATTTTTAATGACCAAAGTCATAAACTAATATTTACGCCACCAAGCTGAAATGCAATACCGAAGTCCGGCCTTTGTCGAAGATTGCTTGGCCAAAATTTCAATCAATTTGATTGAAAAATGAGGGTGTGACAGTGCCGCCTCAACTTTTAAAAAAAAGCCGGATATGACGTCATGAAAGACATTTATCAAAAAACTGAAAAAAACGTCCGGGGATATCATACCCAGTAACTCTCATGTCAAATTTCATAAAGATCGGTCCAGTAGTTTACTCTCAATCGCTCTACACACACACACGCACACACACACACACACACACAGACACACATACACCACGACCCTCGTCTCGATTCCCCCTCTATGTTAAACATTTAGTCAAAACTTGACTAAATGTAAAAAGAAAAAAAAAATTCAAAAAAATGGAATAGCGGCGAAACGGGATTGCCCCAAAATGGGATGCGGTAGTAAAATGACGCTTGGCTTGTTAAATGTCGCCAAAATGGGACGGCGGCAAAACGGGATTGCACGTAAATGGGATATTGCGCGAATTATAAACGAAGGAGTAGGCCCTAAGTTTCTCGTACGAGATGTTTACTGGGAGTAAATATTTGGGGAGTAAAAATTTAGTTCCTTGTGAGTTCTTTTTTCGTACAAGATTTTTACTGGAAGTTTACTCCGTCCGAGTCAATTTTTCGTGGAGTAAAAATTTTGTGTTACACCGGTTCATGACCGTTGTGGTAACGAGCGCACATTGTTGTCTCTATATTGTGTTCCTACGAATCGAAAGTACGATCGCCAAGCCAGTCTGTCATTGAAGGCAACGTTCGATATTTCCGTCTCAGTGTCAGCGTTGCCAACGTTCGACAGATTGTACTACTGTTACTCACAAACTTTCAATTTACACAATGAAATGCCAATAACATGTACACACAAGAATGGGAGACGAAGGGAAAACCTACTAGCGATTGAAATTATGCAAACGAACTCACAAATCCCTCACTTTCCGAATGCAAACGCTGCAAATCCGTATGCGTGCGTCGCTGTGCCGAACGTTGGGTTGACGAACGTTGCTGACAGACGCAACAAAACTTGATCAAAAGGCACTAAAAACGATTAAATGTTTTACTCACTGGGTATCGCATTCCTCTTTTTCTTCCTGCAGACGATATGAAGCGGTTGAAACGTCGTTTCCGATTAAAGGCTCGGTTATTTCCGTTAAAAACGAAGTTTGCCGAACGTGTGATTAAGTCTACAGACACCGGTCGGATCACAACAAAAATGTTCATTCTTTGCGATTTTGTGATACTGTTGATGATACACCTGCTTTCCAGTGAAGAACATCAATAAAATGATGTTCACAAGCAAGAATAACAGACAAAAGCACGCGATGTGTAAAATTAGGCTTTGCTTTGCAAACAAAGCACGTGGTTTTTTTACTGACAGACACTTTCGGTGGTGATTGAAAATTTTTCCAGAAACGGTTTTATGCTCCCATTTGATATTGTTTCTCTATTTTCTCTAGTCAGAGACTAACCTTGTGTATTAATTGAATTAATAACCCCATTATCATAAGTTTTGTGTGTTATTTTCGTGTCTGTTGAATCACACTTTGAGATGGGGTCATGTGACAGAAGGAAATAGTGTCTGTCAGGATTCACACGTTCGCTTCGAAAAACGCGCTCAACTAATTGCTCAAACACAAACATTTTAGCTTTTATTTATTTTTTTGTATTGCAAATACCATACTTACTCATGCCAAGCAGAAAAAATGATGAAAATCAACACAGAGGGCCCCAAAGGGGGGGTATCATCACGATCACGGGAAGGGAAATTTTAGCTTTCACGATCACAGTTACCTTGATTTTTTTTTCACGATCACGAACACCAGTGGCAAATCACGGTCACGGTAAAAGTTGCATGTACAGAAAGCACGTGTCAAAGTAAACACAACCACACAGTAATTCGCTCCTCTGGATCTATTGTTTATTCAACACAAAGTGAGAACTGTTGCACTTTTTATTATTATTTTTTGAATTCTCTTTCATACACACATAGAAATACATATCATGATTTGTAATCAGTAACAAGAATGTTGTTTTCATTGTTTTCTCTCTCTCTCTCTCTCTCTCTCTCTCTCTCTCTCTCTCTCTCTCTCTCTCTCTCTCTATTTCGTTTTATCTCTCTCTCTCTCTCTCTCTCTCTCTCTCTCAGGCTCTCTCTCTCTCTCTCTCTCTCTCTCTCTCTACACTCATACACATTCAACTCAGACACCCTCACTCACACACATGAATATATACTTGCACAATTTGACATTTCCAGAGCAAAATCTTGAAAACCCATTTTCTCCCCAACTATTGGGTGGATTGAAATTAAAGTACATGAATGTGTGATGGGGGTACACCATCGCCTGGTTTCATGTCCTTGAAAAACAAACAGGAATGCTACAGGCCAAAAATGGTTTTACCTGAAAGAAGCGCGCAGTGCCAGTGGCGAAGCCACAAGCCTGAGCCTGCGAAGCAGGCGAGCCAACTAGGGGGGTCCGGGGGCATGCCCCCCCGGAAATTTTTTCAAAAAACGGTTAAAATCTGTGCAATCTGGTGCATTCTGGGCATCATTTTCCGGGCTGTAATAGTGTTGTGATCTTGTTAAAAATCCCATTTTAGCCTCCCCCCACCACCATTCAACACACCTCCAAACTGGTGAAAACAACACTACTGTGCGCTGGCTTCATTGAGACCGGCGCCTGGTCGCGTTGCGCGATATTCACACGGATCGTTTTTGCGGATATTTTTTAACTTCACCGGAAAAAATTTGACTTTACCGGATTTTGAAAACGGCTTTATCGAATTTCCGTTAATTACCGGAAAAGTAGCATGCCTGACAAAATCCCCAACGAACATGACTTTGATCGTCTTTGACATGAGGATCAAGTGATCCAAACTGGCACGTCTCCCCGCCATTGTTTCTGAATTTAACCCATTGTTGATATTAAAGTTTACAGGCGCTAATATAAATCCAAGCTTAATGCAAAGAAGCGACAATTAGAATCTATGCCAAGCGTGTCCACGTTGCTGGGATGAAAAACACATTTCTAGTTTCGGTTTTGGCTACACGCAGACTCGATCTCGAGCCAGTCGAGGACACACTGAGCGAGTGACAGCCGGACGTGGCAATGTCGACAATGTCAATGATCTCACTCAAACTCAAAGATCTTGAACAAATTTCAAGATCTTTGCCTACATTCAGAACAGTCATAGAGCAACATAGATCAACATACCTTGATATTTCGTCTTCGGAAAGACCGACCCGTAGCCTGACCTTTCCACCAAGGAAGGCATTCTCGCCGCCTGCTTTGGTCTGGCTTGAATCCACAAAATATAACAGAAGTTCGATGACAGTACCGCTGCACGCCATGTTTGATCTTCGAATTCGAATTTGACTGAATGCACTCAAAACTTTTGCACGAAGCCCTTCCATTGGATGAAGTTTGGAAGACTTTTGCAATTTGCCTTCTGATTGGATCTCTTTTAAAGGGAAGCAATCGCTGTCAAAATCATATTTCTGAATGTGTTGTTGCTTCCCTTCAATCGGAGTTGGCTCCTTGACGAATAGACTAGAGGATCATAGAGTGATACAGCTGTGAAAAATGTACGTTGAAAATAAAATGCTTTGCAATAATGCCCATCACGATCACGAAAACAAATCACGATCACGATCACGAGACTTGATTTTTTTTTCATCACGGATCACGGGCAAAGTCCCATCACGATCACAGAAATGGAAATTTCGGCAATCACGGTCACAGAAAGGTCAAAAAACGCCAATCACGATCACGGTTTTAAACCCTTTGGGGCCCTCAACACAGTAAGCAAGTAATTTGAAGGCAAAGTTTACACACATCAAAGAGTCTGATTACCGTGAAACCTGCCTGTAGCCTTTTACGAACGTTATCAGAAAAACAAGGGAAATAACTAGCCTTTTCTGTTCGGCAACACACAACTTAACGTTGGGCTTTTCTCGGAAACTATAAAAGTGACCGGGCTCAAATTTTATGTGAACGTGACTCATTGTGTTGTGAATAGCAATTTCTTCCTGTCCATCTGATGCCTCATATAATATTCAGAACTGCGAAAGTGACTCGATCGAGCGTTTGCTCTTCTTGTCTGTGTATGCTATGATTTTTTGCAATGATGTTTAGCCATAATAGTCCGTTAGACGCGTAGGTGTGCGAGAATATGTAAGCGCAGTGCTTTAAAGATGTCCATGTGGGAATGTGTAAGTGGGCGTAGTCGAATGTCCATGTGGGAATGTGTAAGTGGAGCATATTAGAATGCCCATGTGTGAATGTGTAAGTGGAGCGTATAAGAATGTGTAAGTGGAGCGTGGTCGAATGTCCATGTGTGAATGGGTAAGTTGAGCGTATAAGAATGTCCATGTGTGCGATGTGTAAGTGAGACATGGATGTGTTCATGTCTGAATGCGTAAGCACAATGCAAGGAATGTCCAGAGAGGTATGTGGGAGGTGTGTTTATAACCTGCCCTGTTATATAGTGCTATATGTCTTATGTAAAATCAATGTCTTGTTTGTATTATTGTTATGTACCACGCCTGAATTTCTCTATGAGATAAAAAAAAGTATTCTTATTCTTATTCCAATATTATATGAAGCAGTTGTTTTCTTAACTTGTGTATTCCGGTATCAGTTATACCCTTTAGGGCGAGGGCAAGATTTTAAAATGCAGATCACTGCTCACTCTTTTACCCTTGTTATAAAGAATTGTCATTGTCACATACTCGCAAGTGGCACCACTTTTTACTGAAACAATGCCCAGTGTGCTGAATCCAGTGGCCTGTATGTACAAAGAAATTCACTTCTTACATTTTTACAATTATAATGATGTACTACTCTTAGCGTTACTGAATATAAGTGGTACATGGTTGTTGAAATGCCCCCCGCGCGTTAGGGGGAGTCCCATATTGGTTGTGACGAGAAAGAATTTACCCGATGCTCCCCAGCATGTCGTAAGAGGCGACAAACGGATTCTGTTTCTCCTTTTACCCTTGTTAAGTGTTTCTTGTATAGAATATAGTCAATGTTTGTAAAGATTTTAGTCAAGACGTATGTAAGAAATGTTAAGTCCTTTGTACTGGAAACTTGCATTCTCCCAGTAAGGTCATATATTGTACTACGTTGCAAGCCCCTGGAGCAATGTTTTGATTAGTGCTTTTGTGAACAAGAAACAATTAACAAGTGGCTCTATCCCATCTCCCCCCTTTCCCCTATCCCATCTCCCCCCTTTCCCCGTCGCGATATAACCTTGAACGGTTGAAAACGACGTTAAACACCAAATAAATAAATAAAGAAAGCAAGCATTGAAATGAACAAGCGACTTTAATCCTTGAAAAAAAAAACGCGGGTTAGGGGGAGTCCCATATTGGTTGGGACGAGAAAGAACCCATCGCGATATAACCTTCGTGGTTGAAAACGACGTAAAACACCAAATAAAGAAAGAAATTGTTTACTTGTTCATAAATTGTGTTAAACAGGGTAGGGGTCAAGCGAATCGTGATTGCAGGCAAACGTGTCTCAACATGCTGAAAAAATCGTAAAAATGCACACAAAAAAACACACAAAAAATAACATTTTTGGAGGAAATTCATTTCTCAACAGCACCATTTAATTATAATTATTCACCAAAGCGTTTAAGACTAAAATAAATGAGCAAAGATCCCTTAGACAGTGTTAAAAAGGGTTGTTTGGCAAAAGCTTATTCGCACGGAATTGACGTGATGATTTCTTTAAAAAAAAAAACAGGTGTTATTTGTGGCCAAGTGTCTGATCTACACGATTAAACTATAACTAGAAACAAAAAAACTTGAAGTGCGGTTTTTTAAATAATTTTTTTTACATCGATCGATTAGCGATAGTGATTCGTATGAAAATACTATGAAGCCAAACGCATACGTCCCCCCTCCCTCAACACATATTAATACACACAAATACACACACGCATATGCATACACACACACAGACACGCACATCCATACATACAGATAAACGAAAAGACAGATAAACGAACAAAGTCGCGATGTGCAGGAGCGCTACGCAGTGCTAAAATGGACGCCAACTGTCACTTTGATGATCACTGTCACTGTCTGTCACTAGTTCTCCAAAGTTATATTTCTCACATTTAAAACAACGGACACAAACACAAAGACTGACACACGCACACACAAACACTCATGCATGCACGCTCAATCATACACGGAAAGACGCACGGACACACATGCACACGCCGGTCCGCCCGCCTGAAGGCACAACCACAACTCGCGCACACGTGGGCACACACACATGTAGGCACACCGTCACACACTCATACACTCACATACGCGTGCGCGCACGCGCTCGTACACAAACGCGAACGCACACACAGATGACTTTTTTTTAAACGTAAACACAAACATACTGATTCACACAGAAATACCAACACAAACGTGTGTTTGTTTGCGCACGCGTGCATGTGTATTTGTATTGTGTGTGTGTGTGTGTGTGTGTGTGTGTGTGTGTGTGTGTGTGTGTGTAAACCCTTGGCCACAAATAACACCTGTTTTTTTTTTAAGAAATCATTCCGTGCGAATAAGCTTTTGCCAAACAACTCTTTTTAACACTGTCTAAGGGATCTTTGCTCATTTATTTTAGTCTTAAACGCTTTGGCGAATAATTCTAATTAAGGTACTGCTGAAAAATGATTAATTTTCTCAGCATGTTGAAGAGACACGTTCACGACTCGCTTGACCCCTACCCTGTTTCACACAATTTATGAACAAGTAAACGATTAAATACTATGCACTTGCCGTATAGCCAGTAAATTATCCTCTACGAATCTGTTTTTCTTTTTGATTTATCTTTTCTGGTTCATATTTTACGACAATTTGAAAATGATGAAAAATCACTCGCAACAGCGGGCGCGAATGAGTTGCGTTTCTTTTGCCGGGGACTGTACTTGTCTATGCTTCAGTTTGAAAGAGAACTTTGCCAGACACGGAAGAGAATAGCCATGTTTTATTTTGTTAGTGGACCCCACATAACAACACAAGATAAAGTAAACAACAAACTGCATGTCGGTCAATATATGACCACCCAGTCGGGTATAGGCAACTTGGGATGTGGGAAGGTAGAGAAAGGAATAAAGATCGCCATGCTAGTGGCTGCTGATGTCGTGTAGTATTTTTGGATTGGATGGAGAGAAAGACTTGTCTGTCATTGTGTTTGTTTGTGTGTCCACGGTGATAGTCACATGAACAGGTCACCAAAGTATCTAATGACGTTATTTTTTCAACCTGCTACATGTCTACGTATTCACAGAGCTGCCAACTGCTACGCCAAGCTAAAGATTGCTACGCTGAAACACTGAATAATCACAAACATGGAACAGTTCCCTCTTCTTTGTCAGTCATGGTACACATTTCTGCTTTCCACACAGTGTAGTGGTCACAAAATCAGTCATTAAACATCGTCTGCACTTCTTCTTCTTCGTCGTCGTTCACTAGATGGAGATGCCAATCGCCCGCACGAAAGCAGCTGTCCTCTGTAGGTCCTCCAGGCCGCCGAAGAGCTTGACCCTCAGTGGTACTGGTTCCGGCCACGATGCCTGCCTGGGAGCGTCATGGAGTCGGCAGTTCTACAGCAGGTGCTCAGCATTCATGATGTCTGCATTGCAGGAGCACATCACGGACTCGCCAATTCTGAATTTGCTGTACATGTGGGCATTTAGTCGGTTGTGCCCTGTTCTCAGCCTGAACAGAATGACCTGGTCCCGTTTGCTCAGTTGGTAATAGCAGTCAGACTGGTTGAAGTTTGGGTGTTGCTGCTTCCATTTCCTTTTGGATAGGGCTTTAATGACAGTCTTCTCCTCTGAATAGGAGACCTGTCTGTCCTCTTGTTCCAGCTGACTTCCTTTGTTTGCCAGCCTGTCAGCTTGTTCGTTTCCATGGATCCCGCAATGTGCTGGTTCCCACTGTAATGTCAGTTCTGTCTCAGCTGTGAGACTCACCAGGACTGCTGCCAGCTCGTTTAGGTCTTTTATCGTCTGCACTGAAAAGTGTCGCTGCAGATGCTCTAATGGGCATTTTATGTTCCTGCATAATTCTCATGAGACTTTATTAAAAATGTCTGATCTTGTGCAAGAGGGCATAATTGCGGGTGTGGGAATACATTTGTTAAAACACTATTTGCTACTCAGAAAATAAAAAAGAATCCTATATTGCTCCTCTTGAGGTTTCACAAGAGTTGGCGGCAGGTCTGTGTAAATGACAAACTCTCTCTCTCACCCTCTCTCCCTCTCTCTCTCTCTCTCTCTCTCTCTCTCTCTCTCTCCCCCCCCTCTCTCTCTCTCTCTCTCTCTCTCTCTCTCTCTCTCTCTCTCTCTCTCTCTCTTTACGGTTGGTTGTCAGCTTACACTAAATACTATTTTGGGTAGACCGTTTCTTTGAAATTTGATGTTAACGTCAGTATTAGTTTGTGTTTTCGAATTAGCATATCTTTTAATCTCGACTGAGTCACGATCATTCCGTGACCTCACAGCTCTCAGTTTTAAAGCATTGCCGGCTGAGCTGGGTTTTATTGTACTTTTCTGGTGCCTATCCTTTCTTTTTTGGCAGTTCAGGCAAAAAGACGTAAGGGAAATCACTCTGTTTGGTGACTGCTGCCATTTGTCACGTGAGCAATCGCGATACGCTGACATGAAGACAGAAGAGCAAGTGAATTATCTGTGCTATCACTGTGTAATCAAGCTACCAGTGACTTCTTTTACAGTCGGTTGGTGTTATAAGTTGGAGGTAATCTTGAACTTTAGCGTGTTAAATTCATTGCTCAGAATTCAGTGACATTCTTGACTTATTTTTGATACAAGTCCAGGTAAGATTTTACTTTTACAAGTTTTAGCAGGTTTTTGTACTGTGTCCAAACACTTGTGTGTGTCAGTGTGTGTGTGTGTGTGTGTGAGAGTGTGTGAAAGAGAAATATTTTCTCTGCTTCTTTAAACTGCTGAACATTGTTGTTCCCACAGCAATGATTTAAACGCTGATCAACCATGAACCTACAACACCTTGGAGAGTGAGCTGCTATGATCGCCCTTCACCTTAAAGAGTGAGCTGCTATGATCTGCCAACACCTTGATCAGTGAGCTGCTATGATCGCCCAACACCTTGAAGAGTGAGCTGCTATGATCTGCCAACACCTTGATCAGTGAGCTGCTATGATCGCCCAACACCTTGATCAGTGAGCTGCTATGATCTGCCAACACCTTGATCAGTGAGCTGCTATGATCGCCCAACACCTTGATCAGTGAGCTGCTATGATCTGCCAACACCTTGATCAGTGAACAGTCAGCACCTTGAACTGTCAGAAACCATGGCTTCTCCAAACAGCATGGAGGAAGGAGACTCAGCTCTTCTCTCAGATGTCAAGATAGAGATTGATGTCGCAGAAGAGTGTTGGCACATTACTGAAACACGCCCCTATGGTAAGGTTCATAAGATCAGGTGAATGAAACACCTAATGGGGAGGAAGGGGGTGTTTTGGGGGAGTGGTGGTGGTCAAATGACATTATTGGTGACGACCAGTCTTGAAAGCACTTCAATCCTGGATGCTACCACCTGGTGGGTTAAGGGTGGAGATTTTTTCGATCTCCCAGGTCAACTTATGTGCAGACCTGCTAGTGCCTTATCCCCCACTCCCGAGCACAAGATCAAGTGCGCACTGAAAAGATCCTGTGATCCATGTCATTGTCAGAGTTCGGTGGGTTAAAGAAACATGAAAATACCCAGTATGCTTCCCCTCGAAAGCTGCGAATGGCTGCCTAAATGGCGGGGTAAAAACGGTCATACACGTAAAAACCCATTTGTGCAAAAACATGAGTGAACGTGGGAGTTTCCACCCATGAACGAAGAAGAAAAAGAAAGCACTTCACACCTTTTGAAGGAAGGGTGTGGAGGGGGTAGTAGACAAAACGGTCTGGCTGACCAATATATTGTGGTTGCCAGCTTGGGTGGTGTGTTGGCGACTTGACACAGTTTAGACTCTATTGAGTGTTGCTTTTGAAATTGCTTGCGTATGCTTTCAGGTATGTTGAATCAGCAAGCAGAATGCCATTCTCCAAAACAGGAACCAGGTGAAACATTTGATACAGTGCAGGCATTGGATGGACAAGGTGCATTCAGCACTCACAGTGATACCTGGCTGAAACAGGAGACAAGAGACCAGGACAGTAGTACTGTACCTCTATTTATATTTTTGTCGAATATAAGCCATGTACGGTAGGTCTTAACAGAGAGGGAATCTATGAACAGAAAAGTCTCAGAAAAGTGAGTCTTTATGATAAGAGAGAGATTTAGGCGACCTGGACGCCTTGATGGTAAATTGTTCAAATTACCCAAAACAGTGGATTTTCAAATGTTTAATGAGGTTTCTTAAAAGCACAGTGCAGCTCACAACCTTCGTTTTGCGTTTTTGTTGCAGCTGAGTGCATTTACAGTTCAAAAATCCTCCTATGGTAGTAAAACAAACTCAAAACTACCCAACGACGACATCTGTGAAGCTCGACAGTTGGCTTTTTCACGCGAGTGCATAAATTAACCTAGTTATTACGTGGTGTTTGGTCGGAGTTCGATTCAACTGAGTGATTCCGGCCTCCATTTTGTTTTACACAAACTCATGATGATGTCTGACATAGTTTGCTACTAGTGACGTGTCTTTTTGTGCATGATGTGGTGACCTGATCTAAATTTAGATCCAAAAATAGGTCAAGACCAGCCGGGACAGAGTCCGAAATTAATTCGTAAAAAAATCGCAGTTCTTGACTCTTTGGGTGTAAGTCAATGAAACTCGGTAGTTCTTCTAACGGATAGCTGCCTGAGGTATGACTAAAAGCCCCAGGGGCTCCGTGCACCTGGGTTTGACAAGTTCAGTACCTTTAAGCATCACTTTCTCCCCAGGCTGGAAAACTTGGGCAGCTCTGTTAAAAGGTCGACATAGGTTTCAATGAGTTAAAATTTGATATCAAATTTGTGCACATGTAGATTACTGCTAAGACTGTTTATCAATTAAGTCTATGAAGAGCGGTTGCTATATCAGTATATGACATAACCAAGCTAAGAAATGATAACTCTCGTGAAAAATCAGAAGTCCCCAAAACAGGGACACAAAATAACACGCTTTCACCTTTTGCAGTTGGGCAGTTTGAATGTCTCTTTTGCGTTGTTTTTGATTAAAGAGCAGACATCGGCCTCGAGGAGCACCGCAATTATGAAGAATTTGTAGCCTTTTCTTATTGAGTATTTGTTCTGCCAAAAAAAATATGCAGGATCATCCCCGTCGCGATATAACCTTGAATGGTTGAAAACGACGTTAAACACCAAATAAAGAAAGAAAGAAAGGATCATCAAGACTTGAAAAATAGAGTGCGCCCTGCTGAAACCAAGATTTCTTTGTGGTTCGTTCGTTACTCTTACCATCCTGATCACTTACATTAGCACCAGAGCGTGTGAAAGACTCCAAAAATGCAGATGAAACACACCAACCTCGGAGTCATTTTGAGCGAACATAGTCACTGTCTACTTTTCGATCAAATTGTTATGTAATCTCATGTTGTTAAAAGATGTTCAAATTTTTGTGTGCAACATTGCTCAAGTGATTTTACAAACAATAAAACCACTGTAATTTGGAAATTGTCTTAATTCGCTGAATAACAATGGGTTCTTTTATACGTTAGATCGGGAAAGCCATCATACAGAGTTGTTCATAATCCCAAAAATACACTAAAGTCTTTTTCAAAAACTATAGTTTGTTTGAATGATTTTCAGCAATTTTCAACATTTTAAATGGAGAAGACTTGACACTGAGCAATTACCGCTCTGCAGGGAAATCAGCAAGGTTTTATGTTTAGCTATGTGTCAAAGTGAGAGGATGTTTTTTTCTCGCACTAAAGCATGAAAAGACCGTTGGCGATCTACAACATACAGAAGTTCACGTGAGAGGAAAGTAATCTTTGACCTTAACTGGGTTGTTTATTGTTCACTGAGACACACAGAGATATGAAAGGATTTCGACGGGCACAGTGGCGTAGTTTATAAGACATCGGCCTCCTTATCGGAAGGTCGTGAGTTCAAATCCCGGCTGCAACCGCCTGATCTCCCATGTTAATTAATGTGCAGACCTGCTAGTGCCTTATCTCCCTTCGTGTATTCACGCAAGCACAAGACCAGGTGCGCACGGAAAAGATCCTGTAATTCATGTCAGAGTTCGGTGCGTTATAGAAAAACAAAAATACCCAGCATGCTTCCCCTGAAATTGGCGTGTGCTGCCTGAAAGGCGGGTTAAAATCGGCCATGCACGTAAAAACCCACTCGTGCAAACACATGAGTGCATATAGGAGATCCAGTCCATCAACGAAGGAGAAGAAGAAGAAGAAAAAAAACGACTTCTTTCGCACGTTGTTGCAAGGATTTGACTATAATTTGACACATCAGTGATTTTTCATATCAACTTTAAAATTGGAAGAGTATGGTGGTTCCAACTCAATGCTCGCCGAGATAAGTACTATCTAATCGTGGAGTCTATAAACCTCGTTGGTACATTAAAAGGAAAGAAATATTGTTCTCAACCACACGCCACCATACACTGAGCAGAAACAGTTAAAACACAGCAAAAACACCATAGAAACCATGGATTTTTTGCTGTTTTTCAGTTTTGGGGTCGCTCTCTTTTACACGCTAGATCAGCGTGACGGATTTGAACGAAATGTGTATGAACTGTTAGGTAAGACACCAAATAAACTTTCGGATGTAAAAAATGTAAATTATCATTCAGTTTAAGTCACTGTTTCGATGGTTGAAAGTGAATCATGCTGTAAAAAAACATTTTTGAGGGTAGGCGGGGTCACGGACCAGTGACGTCATTTCCAGTTATGGCTCAGATTCCAGAAACACATTTTTGAGCAAAAGAAAGACTGATCTTCAAATACACATATATTTCTGACCAAAAAACTGCTGCTTAACACCTGGGCTATACCATTGAAAAAATATCCTTAACTTCTTGTGCTCAGTGCATGTTTAATCTGCAAAAGGAAACAGGAGAAAAAGTGTATGCTATTCACGGATCATAATCAGCACTCTTGACATGTATGACTTGCTTTTGCTTTCATTTTCCAGTGCCAGTCAGAGAGGTTGTGGCCACAGACACAGCTACCATATCTACAGTGCTGACATTGGAAGGACAAGCTGCAGACAGCGCTCACAGTGATACCTGGCTGAAACAAGAAGAACATTCAAGTACAGAGTGCGATGCTAGATTCGGGCGGTCTGTAAATTTGAAGCAACATATGTTAATACATACAGGTGTGAAAAAGTATGCATGTACAGAGTGTGATGCCAGGTTCAAACACTCTAGGTCTTTGAAGCAACACATGCTAACACATACAGGAGTGAAAAAGCATGCGTGTACAAAGTGTGATGCCAGGTTCAAAGATTCTAGGCCTTTGAAGGGGCACATGCTAACACATTCAGGAGTGAAAAAGCATGCATGTACAGAGTGTGATGCTAGGTTCAGGCAGTCTGGACATTTGAAGGAACATATGTTAACACATACAGGAGTGAAAAAGCATGCATGTACAGAGTGTGATGCTAGGTTCAGGAAGTCTGGACATTTGAAGCAACATATGTTAACACATACAGGAGTGAAAAAGCATGCCTGTACAGAGTGTGATGCCAGGTTCAAACACTCTAGTACTTTGAAGCGACACATGCTTACACATACAGAAGTGAAAAAGCATGCATGTACAGAGTGTGATGCCAGGTTCACAGACGCTAGTAATTTGAAGAAACACATGCTGATACATACAGGAGTGAAAAAGCATGCTTGTACAGAGTGTGATGCCCGGTTCACACAGTCAGGAACATTGAAGCGACATATGTTAACACATACAGGAGTGAAAAAGCATGCCTGTACAGAGTGTGATGCCAGGTTCAAACACTCTAGTACTTTGAATCGACACATGCTTACACATACAGGTGTAAAAAAAAATGCCTGTACAGAGTGTGATGCCAGGTTCACAGACTGTAGTAATTTGAAGAAACACATGTTAACGCATACAGGAGTGAAAAAGCATGCATGTACAGAGTGTGATGCCAGGTTCACAGTCTCAAATACTTTGAAGCGACACATGCTTACACATACCGGAGTGAAAAAGCATGCTTGTATCGAGTGTGATGCTCGGTTCTCACGGTTAGGAAATTTAAAGCGACATATGTTAACACATACAAGTGTAAAAAAGTATGCATGTACAGAGTGTGATGCCAGGTTCACAGACTCTAGTAATTTGAAGCAACACATGCTAATACATACAGGAGTGAAAAAGCATGCATGTACAGAGTGTGAAGCTAGATTCACCCAGTCTGGAAATTTAAAGCAACATATGTTAACACATACAGGTGTAAAAAAGTATGCATGTACAGAGTGTGACGCTAGATTCACCCTGTCTGAACATTTGAAGCGACATATGTTAACACATACAGCAGTAAAAAAGCACGCATGTACAGAGTGTGATGCCAGGTTCACACACTCTGGTACTTTGAAGCGACACATGCTAACGCATACAGGAGTGAAAAAGCATGCATGTACAGAGTGTGATGCCAGGTTCGCACGGTTAGGAACATTGAAGCGACATATGTTAACACATACGGGTGTAAAAAAGTATCCATGTTCAGAGTGTAATGCTCGGTTCACACGGTCAGGGACATTGAAGCGACATATGTTAACACATACAGGTGTAAAAAAGTATGCATGTACAGAGTGTGATGCCAGGTTCACAGACTAGTAATTTGAAAATACACATGCTAATACTTACAGGAGTGAAAAAGCATGCATGTACAGAGTGTGAAGCTAGATTCACCCAGTTTGGAAATTTAAAGCAACATATGTTAACACATAAAGGTGTAAAAAAGCATGCATGTACAGAGTGTGAAGCTAGATTCACCCAGTTTGGAAATTTAAAGCGACATATGTTAACACATACAGAGTGTGATGCCAGGTTCAAACACTCTAGTACTTTGAAGCGACACATGCTTACACATACAGGAGTAAAAAAAGCATGCATGTACAGAGTGTGATGCCAGGTTCACAGACTCTAGTAATTTGAAGAAACACATGCTGATACATACAGGAGTGAAAAAGCATGCTTGTACAGAGTGTGATGCCCGGTTCACACAGTCAGGAACATTGAAGCGACATATGTTAACACATACAGGAGTGAAAAAGCATGCCTGTACAGAGTGTGATGCCAGGTTCACAGACTGTAGTAATTTGAAGAAACACATGTTAACGCATACAGGAGTGAAAAAGCATGCATGTTTAGAGTGTGAAGCTAGATTCACCCAGTCTGGAACATTGAAGCGACATATGTTAACACATTCAGGTGTGAAAAAGCATGCATGTAGAGAATGTGATGCTAGGTTCACGAAGTCAAGTGCTTTGCAGCGGCACATGTTAACCCACACAGGAGTGAAAAAGTATGTGTGTACCGAGTGTGATGCCAAGTTCACACTACCCCCCCGCGGGTTAGGGGGAGTCCCATATTGGTTGGGACGAGAAAGAATTTACCCGATGCTCCCCAGCATGTCGTAAGAGGCGACTAACGGATTCTGTTTCTCCTTTTACCTTTGTTAAGTGTTTTTGTATAGAATATAGTCAATGTTTGTAAAGATTTTAGTCAAGCAGTATGTAAGAAATGTTAAGTCCTTTGTACTGGAAACTTGCATTCTCCCAGTAAGGTCATATATTGTACTACGTTGCAAGCCCCTGGAGCAAATGTTTGATTAGTGCTTTTGTGAACAAGAAACAATTGACAAGTGGCTCTATCCCATCTCCCCCCTTCCCCCGTTGCGATATAACCTTCGTGGTTGAAAACGACGTAAAACACCAAATAAAGAAAGAAAGAAAGTTTAATTGTAATTCATGTGTATGCGTTTCCGCTGAGTGTTGTTCACTGATTAGGGTTGATAACTTTTGTAATTTATATTGTGACACGTAAATAAAGCCGTGTGTGACAGGTAGCCGCGTCAGTGTCTGCCTGGGGGTGACCACTGTGAAGACTGTTGACCGCTGCACTGTGTGTGTGTGTGTGTCACTGTTCTGTGCTGACAATGTGGGGGACTAATGAGCAGCATTAGCGGCATGTTAAAGCAGGCTGTGTGTGTGTGTGTGTGTGTGTGTGTGTGTGTGTGTGTGTGTGTGTGTGTGTGTGTGTGTGTGTGTGTGACCGTTCTGTTACCTAAACTTTTCTAACTTCCCTGGAACATTTGATTGTCACCACACCATTAAATACAGTTCCATCACTGATCTGCGGGGACTTTAACCCTTACACTGGTGCAGTTCTGTAACACATGTTACATAGCCAGTGGTGAATTAACAGAGAGAAAAATAAAAAAAAACGGTCATATAGGTTTTCGCATCCATGGGAGGTAATCGGAACCGACCAAACAGACTGAGCCAGTAGCGCGACATATGTCGTGACAACCAGGTGACAGTATACGTAAAGTAGCGCGACATATGTCGCGACAACCAGCCTAAGGGTTAATGTTGATCTCCTGTCCAATCAACCTAGTGCAGATCAACTCGTAGTACTCATGAAGAATCACCAACTTCACCAGTATGTGCAATGTCCAACACACCAGCAAGGTGGACTACTTCATCATGTGTATATGCAAATGTTCACAGTGATGATGTGCTGATAGATGTCACTGCTGTACACTACAGTGACCACTGCCGGATCACAGCAGCAATTCCATTTGACTTATTCACATAGAAAGTGTAACTGTGCTTATCATTTCCAACACTGAGAGATCTATTTAAGTTGATCAAACTTTGTTTATAGATCTCCTACTACATGTAAAATGACTTGTCCTTTTTCAGTACTTTCTTTGTTGTTGTTAAGCCTGGCATGCCGTTGTAAGCTGAACTCTCAAATAGAAAGTTGATAGTTTGGCCACATGATTATTCCTAAAACCTTCATGTAGAGTTAATACTTTAGCCACATGATAGGTTTTGTTTTATGATAGGTTTAGTTCTTCCCCCCGCGGGTTAGGGGGAAGAATTTACTCGATGCTCCCCAGCATGTCGTAAAAGGTGACTAACGGATTCTGTTTCTCCTTTTACCCTTAAGTGTTTCTTGTATAGAATATAGTCAATGTTTGTAAAGATTTTAGTCAAGCAGTATGTAACTTGTAAGAAATGTTTAAGTCCTTTGTACTGGAAACTTGCATTCTTCCAGTAAGGCAGGGGCGGACAAGGGGGGGGGGGGGGGCACATGGTGCAGGTGCACCCCCCCTCCAGCAAAAAAAAAAGAAAAAAGTGGAAAGCTGATTCTATGACCATTTCTAAGTTCAGATGGCACCATTTTGCTTCTTTGGGCCAAAAAAATTGTCCGGGAAGGCATGCCCCCGGACCCCCCTAGCAAATTCGGGCGCTTCGCGCCCATCACATTCACTTTCGATTCAAAGTGCACCCCCCCTTACAAAGCAACTGATCCGCCCCTGTAAGGTAATGGACTGGGTGGCCGAGTGGTAACGCACTTGCGCTCGGAAGCGAGAGGTTGCGTGTTCAGGCCTGGGTCAGGCCGCAATTTTCTCCCCCAATTTTCTCCCCCCTTTCCTAACCTAGGTGGTGGGTTCAAGTGCTAGTCTTTCGGATGAGACGAAAAACCGAGGTCCCTTCGTGTTCACTACATTGGGGTGTGCACGTTAAAGATCCCACGATTGACAAAAGGGTCTTTCCTGGCAAAATTGTATAGGCATAGATAAAAATGTCCACCAAATACCCGTGTGACTTGAAATAAAGTGTAAAAAATTCCATCTCACACGGCATTAAGTCTCAGGGCTTGGAAACATGAATACACGCATGCAGGAAAAAATTTTTAAAAAATGGGTAGCGCCGTATACTGTATGGCAGCTCGCTTTCCCCAGGGAGAAAGCAGCCCGAATTTCTGTGAGGTTACCCTCATGGACTATATAAAATCTTATCCTTATCCTTATCTTATCCTTATCCTAATATATTGTACTACGTTGCAAGCCCCTGGAGCAATTTTTTTATTAGTGCTTTTGTGAACAAGAAACAATAAACAAGTGGCTCTATCCCATCCCCCCCCCCCCCCTTTCCCCGTCACGATATAACCGTGAACGGTTGAAAACGACGTTAAACACCAAATAAAGAAAGAAAGAAAGGTTTTGTTCTGCTATATATATATATAAAATAACTTGCGCTTTATCATTCCTTTCTTTGAAGTTATTTGTATAGTGCTTACCTTCACCTTAAGCCTGTCCTTGATTGAGCACAAAGTCGACTTGGCGAAGCTTTGCAAAGTCTTTGTACCAAAAACCAGAAGCTGCGGCAGGGTACTTTGACCCCTACTTCGCTTCGCAAGTTTTGACATGCCAAGTTTCGTCTTAGCACGCAACAAACTTGCTTTTTTTTTTGCAGGAACACTGCTTTTCAATTCAACAAGGAAGACAAAATCAGACTCAATACTGAAGTGAAGAATGAATTTATTATCTTTGGTTGACCCAAAGTACAAAATCTAACCTCCTACCTGATTCTTACAGTTTAAATTGATAGTTTGGCCACATCACTATTTTTGTTCTCCTGTATATAAAATAACTTTATACTTTATCATTTCTGATCTTGTGAATGTTTCCAAACTCCTTTATCAGTCGCGATATAACCCTTCGTGGTTGAAAACGACGTTAAACACCAAATAAAGAAAGAAAGTGATCATGGAGTGTTATTTTTATTCTGCTGTACATATAGAAAATATATGAAGTTAAATGCAAAATGATTCCTTTTTGTAAACTTGTTCTTACAAATGTTATAAGGCAAATTAGTATTAGTATCACTACTTTGAAAAAGTATTTTAAGGTTCATACAAGCGATCTTTTGCTAACTAAATGTTTGATTTGCATCACTGATTTCCTTGTGTTAGTGTTCCTGTTGCATGAGTCTGCACACACACACATATGCATACATAAAACAGAACTTTATTTTTATTTATTTTATCTTCCTCTCTCTGTTGTTCATCTCTTTCTCTCTCTCTCTCTCTCTCTCTCTCTCTCTCTCTCTCTCTCTCTCACTCTCTCTCTCTCTCTCTCTCACTCTCACTCTCTCTCTCTCTCTCTCTCAAACTCTCATTACGAGTATGGTTTCAAACAGTTGTGCGTGACTTAAGGTCGCGCTTTAGAATCCCGTCCAACTAGGACACGCGTCAACTGTTTGAACAGACCAAGAGACGGTATCCATGTCCCACCCCCGAGACACCACAACCACAAGGCGGCTATCTTGACCCGTTATGGTCAATGCTTGTTACATTTTGATTGTGCTTGTCCATGCTTCAGTTTGAAAGAGAACTTTGCAAGACACGGAAGAGAGTAGACATGTTTTATTTTGTTAGTGGACCCCACATAACAACACAAGATGAAGTAAACAACAAACTGCATGTCGGTCAATATGTGGCCACCCAGTCGGGTATAGGCAAAGTGGATGTGGGAAGGTAGAGAAAGGAATAAAGATCGCCATGCCAGTGGCTGCTGATGTTGTGTGGTAATTTTGGATTGGATGGAGAGAAAGACTTGTCTGTCATTGTGTTTGTTTGTGTGTCCACGGTGATAGTCACATGAACAGGTCACCAAAGTATCTAATGACATTATTTTTTCAACCTGCTACATGTCTATGCATTCACAGAGCTGCCAACTGCTACGCCAAGCGAAAGATTGCTAAGCTGAAACAAATAATCACAAACATGGAACAGTTCCCTCTTTTTTGTCAGTCCTGGTACATATTTCTGCTTTCCACACAGTGTATAGTCATCCGTGGTATAGTGGTCACAAAATCAGTCATTAAAGATCGTCTGCACTGAAAAGTGTCGCTGCAGATGCTCTCTAATGGGCATTTTATGGTCCTGCATAATTCTCATAAGACTTTATTAAAAATGTCTGATCTTGTGCAAGAGGGCATAATTGCGGATGTGGGAATACATTTGTTAAAACACTATTTGCTACTCAGAAAATTAAAAAAAAATCCTATATTGCTACTCTTGAGGTTTCATAAGAGTTGGCGGCAGGTCTGTGTAAATGACAAACTCTCTCTCTGTCTCCCTCTCTCCCTCTCTCCCTCTCTCCCTCTCTCTCTCTCTCTCTCTGTCTCTCTCTCCCTCTCCCTCTCTCCCTCTCTCTCTCTCCTCTCTCTCTCTCTCTCTCCCTCTCTCTCTCTCTCCCCTCTCTCTCTCTCTCTCTCTCCATGTGCTCGGATCTTGTAAAATAGAGAGCTACGGTTGGTTGTCAGCGAACACTAATTACTACCGGCACGGTTGGCCTAGTGGTAAGGCATCCGCCCCGTGATCGAGAGGTCGTGGGTTCAAACCCCGGCCGGGTCATACCTAAGACTTTAAAATTGGCAATCTAGTGGCTGACTGGTTGGTCCGGTGTTAGAATAATGTGACTGGGTGAGACATGAAGCCTGTGCTGCGACTTCTGTCTTGTGTGTGGCGCACGTTATATGTCAAAGCAGCACCGCCCTGGTATGGCTCTTCGTGGTCGGCTGGGCGTTAAGCAAACAAACAAACAAACAAACAATCACTAATTACTATTTTGGGTGGACTTTTCTTTAAAATTTGATGTTAACATCAATATTAGTTTGTGTTTTCGAATTAGCATATCTTTTAATCTCGACTGAGCCACGATCATTCCGTGACCTCACAGCTCTCAGTTTTAAAGCATTGCCGGCTGAGCTGGGTTTTATTGTACTTTTCTGGTGCCTATCCTTTCTTTTTTGGCAGTTCAGGCAAAAAGACGTAAGGGAAATCACTCTGTTTGGTGACTGCTGCCATTTGTCACGTGAGCAATCGCGATGAAGAGCAAGTGAATTATCTGTGCTATCACTGTGTAATCAAGCTACCAGTGACTTCTTTTACAGTCGGTTGGTGTTATAAGTTGGAGGTAATCTTGAACTTTAGCGTGTTAAATTCATTGCTCAGAATTCAGTGACATTCTTTACTTATTTTTGATACAAGTCCATGTAAGATTTTACTTTTAGCAGGTTTTCTACTGTGTCCAAACACTTTAGTGTGCCTGTGTGTGTGTGTGTGTGTGTGTGTGTGAAAGAGAAATCTTTTCTCTGCTTCTTTAAACTGCTGAACATTGTTGTTCCCACAGCAATGATTTGAACGCTGATCAACCATGAACCAACAACACCTCGGAGAGTGAGCTGCTATGATCGGCCAACACCTTAAAGAGTGAGCTGCTATGATCGGCCAACACCTTGATCAGTGAGCTGCTATGATCGCCCAACACCTTAAAGAGTGAGCTGCTATGATCTGCCAACACCTTGATCAGTGAACAGTCAGCACCTTGAACTGTCAGGAACCATTGGCTTCTCCAAACAGCATGGAGGAAGGAAACTC
The DNA here is from genome assembly GCF_037325665.1 of Littorina saxatilis. Lineage (NCBI taxonomy): Eukaryota > Metazoa > Mollusca > Gastropoda > Littorinimorpha > Littorinidae > Littorina > Littorina saxatilis. The sequence continues at coordinate 44,044,914 of NC_090259.1, forward strand.
AGCTCTTCTCTCAGATGTCAAGATAGAGATTGATGTCGCAGAAGAGTGTTGGCACATCACTGAAACACGCCCCTATGGTAAGGTTCAATATTGCTATTTCATATGTTACGTGGATTTCCATTGGTCAATTGGGCAAAATTGAGCTCAGTGCAAAAGTGATATCGACGACATTTCCCTCGTCGCGATATAACCTTCGTGGTTGAAAACGACGTTAAACACTAAATAAAGTAAAGAAAGTAAAGAAAGACGACATTTCCGTCCATATCAGTTTTGATATCGACGACCTCTTTATTGCTTCCCCACCTCAAAAACAAAAACACCTAAATTTAAAACAAAAAAATATACAGTCGAACCCACCTAAAACGAACACGCTATAGTTACGAATTTTCACTTATAACGTATTAGTTTTAAGTTCCCAACTGAATACCTCTTTCTTCATGCTTAAAAAATATGCTTGAAATGAATTCTTTGTAACGAATTTATGCTTATAACGAGCATTTTTTGGATTCCCAAGCATGCATAATGTCTGTACTCACGCTTATGACGAAATCTTTAAACTCGTCCCGAGATCGACATATCATGGGAATTTGAGAAGTTCAAATGTGTCAAAGTCGCCGGAATGCAAGTGTTCCGCCATGTTTATTTGGTGTCCAAGGGTGGTCACTAATTCCCTTACTTCCATAAATATACTTGTGTATGTTGACCTCATGTGTTTGTTCACTTATTTGAATCAAATAAACTCTTCTCTTATTTTTGGGGGTTTGTATTGTTTTTCTTGTTTGCTAAACTCCAGCTGGAACTTCGTCATGATCATGAGCGAAACATCGCACATGGACCGGATGTGATCATATTACAAAGAGTATCTTCCCTTGCGTCGACTGCTTGAACCATCGCTCAACCGATCACTGAATAAAGTTAAACTGATTACACTGTACTCACAAAACAATTTTAAATTTAGAATCAAAGTGATTGATAGCTCAGACACTGAACATGAATGACTGTTATAATGATCAGCTTTGATCGCGACTACAGTCAGACAGATCGCCTACAACGATGGCAGAGAACAAGAAGAAACGAGCGATCTCTCTTGATACGAATTTCAGTTAAGACGAACTTATTTCCCGATCCCCAGTGATTCGTCTTAAGCGAGTTCGACTGTATATGAAAATGTAATTATCCCAGAATTTAGTTGAGCAAGTGACTAAAGACTTTTTGAAGGAAAAAACATTTTGAAATACTGAAAAGTACAAGAAAAGCGTGAACAAAAAGAAATAATAATCAGAGGGAGGGATATGGAACAGCCAAAACTGAGACAAATACTTTTGTAATTTCTTTACAGTAAATACAAAATGTTCAGAGAATTAGCAATATATCTAACATTTACTGACTGTGTGATGATATCTTCTGCTATTGCTCTGTTTTGACAGTGATATCAAAATCTTGACCTCTGGTCTCGATTTTGATATCACTGTCTCAAATGACATTATTGGTGACGACCAGTCTTGAAAGCACTTCAATCCTGGACGCTACCGCCTGGTGGGGTAAGGGTGGATATTTTTTCGATCTCCCAGGTCAACTTATGTGCAGACCTGCTAGTGCCTTATCCCCTACACGCAAGCACAAGACCAAGTGCGCACTGAAAAGATGCTGTGATCCATGTCATTTCACCAATGAACGAAGAAGAAGAAGAAAGCACTTCACACCTTTTGAAGGAAGGGTTTGGAGGGGGTAGTAGACAAAACGGTCTGGCTGACCAATATATTGTGGTTGCCAGCTTGGGTGGTGTGTTTGGGACTTGACACAGTTTAGACTCTATTGAGTGTTGCTTTTGAAATTGCCTGCTTCTGCTTTCAGGTATGTTGAATCAGCAAGCAGAATGCCATTGCCCAAAACAGGAACCAGGAGAAACATTTGATACAGTGCAGCCATTGGATGGACAAGGTGCAGTCAGCACTCACAGCGATACCTGGCTGAAACAGGAGACAAGAGACCAGGACAGTGGTACTGTACCTCTATTTATATCTTTGTCGAATATAAGCCATGTAGGTCTTAACAGAGAGGGAATTTAAGAACAGGGAAAGTCTCAGAAAAGTGGGTCTTTATGATGAGAGAGATGTGGGCGACCTGGACGCCTCAATGGTAAATTGTTCAAATTACCCAAAGCAGTTGATTTTCAAATGTTTAATGAGGTTTCTTAAGCATCACTTTCTCCCCAGGCTGGAAAACTTGGGCAGCTCTGTTAACCCTTACACTGGTGCAATTCTGTAACACATGTTACATAGCCACTGGTGAATTAACAATAACAGAGAGAAAAATAACAAAAAACAGTCATATAGGTTTTCGCAGCCATGGGAGGTAATCGGAACCGACCAAACAGACTGAGCCAGTAGCGCGACATATGTCGTGACAACCAGGTGACAGTATACGTAAAGTAGCGCGACATATGTCGCGACAACCAGCCTAAGGGTTAAAAGGTCGACATAGGTTTCAGGGCCCAGCTGAAAACAAGATTTCTTGGTGGTTCGTTCGTTACTCTTGCCATCCTGATCACTTACATTAGCACCAGAGTGTGTGAAAGACTCCAAAAATGCAGATGAAACACACCAACCTGGGAGTCCGGAGTCATTTTGAGCAAACTTTGTCACTGTCTATTTTTCGATCGAATTGTTATGTAATCTCATGTTATTTAAAGATGTTCGAATTTGTTTTTGCAACAATGCTCATCAAGTGATTTTACAAACAATAAAACCACTGTAATTTGGAAATTGTCTTAATTCGCTGAATAACAATGGGTTCTTTTATACGTTAGATCGGGAAAGACATCATACAGAGTTGTTCATAATCCCAAAATACACTGAAGTCTTTTTCAAAAACTATGGTCTGTTTGAATGACTTTAAGCAATTTTCAACATTATAAATGGAGAAAACTTGACACTCAGCAATTACCGCTGTGCAGGGAAATCAGCAAGGTTTTATGTTTAGCTATGTGTCAAAGTGAGAGGATGTTCTTTTCTCGCACTAAAGCATGAAAAGACCGTTGGCGATCTACAACATACAGAAGTTCACATGAGAGGAAAGTAATCTTTGAGCTTAACTGGAACGGCACGGTTGGCCTAGTGGTAAGGCGTCCGCCCCGGGGTCATACTTAAGACTTTAAAATTGGCAATCTAGTGACTGCTCCGCCTGGCGTCTGGCATTATGGGGTTAGAGCTAGGACTGGTTGGTCCGGTGTCAGAATAATGTGACTGGGTGAGACATGAAGCCTGTGCTGCGACTTCTGTCTTGTGTGTGGCGCACGTTAAATGTCAAAGCAGCACCGCCCTGATATGGCCCTTCATGGTCGGTTGGGCGTTAAGCAAACAAACAAACAAACAAAAAACAAACCGCCTGGTGGGTTAAGCTGGGTGGAGATTTTTTTCGATCTCCCAGGTCAACTTATGTGCAGACCTGCTAGTGCCTTATCCCCCACACGCAAACACAAGACCAAGTGCGCACTGAAAAGATGCTGTGATCCATGTCATTGTAAAAGTTCGGTGGGTTAAAGAAACACGAAAATACCCAGTATGCTTCCCCTTGAAAGCGGCGTATGGCTGCCTAAATGGCGGGTAAAAACAGTCATACACGTAAAAACCCATTTGTCCAAAAAACATGAGTGAACGTCGGAGTTTTCACCAATGAACGAAGAAGAAGAAGAAAGCACTTCACACCTTTTGAAGGAAGGGTTTGGAGGGGGTAGTAGACAAAACGGTCTGGCTGACCAATATATTGTGGTTGTCAGCTTGGGTGGTGTGTTTGGGACTTGACACAGTTTAGACTCTATTGAGTGTTGCTTTTGAAATTGCCTGCTTCTGCTTTCAGGTATGTTGAATCGTCAAGCAGAATGCCATTGCCCAAAACAGGAACCAGGAGAAACATTTGATACAGTGCAGCCATTGAAAGGACAAGGTGCAGTCAGCACTCACAGTGATACCTGGCTGAAACAGGAGACAAGAGACCAGTACAGTGGTACTGTACCTCTATTTATATCTTTGTCGAATATAAGCCATGTAGGTCTTAACAGAGAGGGAATCTAACAACAGGGAAAGTCTCAGAAAAGTGGGTCTTTATGATGAGAGAGAGATGTGGGCGACCTGGACGTCTTAATGGTAAATTGTTCAAATTACCCAAAGCAATTTTCAAATGTTTAATGAGGTTTCTTAAGCATCACTTTCTCACCAGGCTGGAAAACTTGGGCAGCTCTGTTAAAAGGTCGACATAGGTTTCAGGGAGTTAAAATTTGATATCAAATGTGTGCACATGTAGATTACTGCTTAGACTGTTTATCAATGAAGTCTATGAAGAGCGGTTGCTATATGAACCTACATTAGACATAACCAAGCTAAGAAAAGATAACTCTCGTGAAAAGTCAGGGACACAAAATAACACGCTTTCACCTTGTGCAGTTAGGCAGTTTGAATGTCTCTTTTGCGTTGTTTTGGATAGAGCGGACATCGGCCTCGAGGAGCACCGCAATTTTGAAGAATTTGTAGCCTTTTCTTATTGAGTATTAATTTTGTTCTGCAAAAAATATTCAGGATCATCAAGACTTGAAAAATAGAGTGCGCCCTGCTGAAAACAAGATTTCTTGGTGGTTCCTTCGTTACTCTTACCATCCAGCAGCCCAATGCATAGCCCCTCCATAGGAGTCTAAATTGATGACGTCACTGCAATAAAGTCTGTGGACTCCATAAAGTCTCTTATTTCTAATGCATGGACCGCGCATAGAGCCTTATGCCATCCATAAAGTTATAGCAGGCCCCTCTGATCACTTACATTAGCACCAGAGTGTGCAAAAGACTCCAAAAATGCAGATGAAACATCCCGCAGTGGGGCACTGCGGTTATGAAATTAAAGGCCCCTCCTGTTTTTGGAACCACAGGAGCTTTCTAGTTTGCTGTTAGGTAGATTTTTGGTTCCTCTTTCCTGTCATGCTCTCTTTTTCTTCATGAATTCTTTTCTTTTTTCTGCCTTCTTGCTCATTCACCTGTATTTTTTCCAAAAATCTCTTCTCTTGCCGCTTGTCTCGCGATTCATGTATAGTTTAATCTGTTAGTGTTCTGATGTAAGTCCAGCAGTAGATAGGTTAAGCCTATTTTAACATACTGGAAACTGGTAATCTTCCAGTAGGTATTAATTTAGTTTTACTAAAGCCTGCTGGGACACAAGTAATGGGTTAGTGCATTTGTAAACAGGAATCGCTTGACAAGTGGCCCCCTTCATCCCCCCCTTCCTCGTCCTGATATGGCTCTGCGTAGTCGGCTGGATGTTAAGCAACAAATAAACAAACAAACAAGCAGATGAAACACACCAACCTCGGAGTCCGGAGTCATTTTGAGCAAACTGTGTCACTGTCTACTTTTCGATCAAATTGTTATGCAATCTCATGTTATTAACCTTGAGCACTCCAGATTCCAGCCAGCATTACTTCCCCTGTAGCCACATTATTTTGCTTTCCTGGCATAAGAATAACACCTACTCACTTTTAACACTTACAACTTCTTCTCAAAATGCACTATATAAGCATGAAACTTTGTGGTTGTGATGGGGTTATATTTAACATTAACACATTTTGTTTGCATGCATCATTTATTTTCTTAGCAATAAATACAAATAAAAAATGAAAAGGGGTCGTGTTGGCTAGTCCGTGGAATTTTGTGAAACTAACCAGTCTATGCCTGGTGAAACTCCTTTGAACAGGTAATCATGTTGACCATCCAACTTCCTAATCCTGGTTTTTAAATAAGTAGATGTGTGGACCAGTGCATGTCATAGGACGATTTTTTTACTAGTTCGGTTAGCAACAACAAGCAGAGAAAAGCTTTGATCTCATGCACTAGATCCACAGGTCGCCATTTCCGAACACGCGAACTTTTTACGTCTTGTCACTGGCTTGCTTTGCGCTGAATTTGAGTCAGTTTCTATGCAGTGTCTCTTCGACAAGCTAGTCAAGCATTTGCTACACACAAAAACGCAGAAGAAAGTATCCAACATCAGTCAGATTATCGGTAATGTTTGCTGGTCCTGTCATTTCACAAAACTGGACCAGCCACTGTTTGTATCCATCTGCACTTTCGTTAATTCCGTTTTGTAACCGTCACTGTCACTTGACGAACTGTCATTTTTTTCACCGCGATACACAGTTCATTGCGAAGATCTTCCTCAGTAATTTGTTCCGATTCCGCATACAATTTGTTGTCAAGAAACAACTCAAAAGAAAGTTTCAAATTCATCATCCTCCATCTTGCTTGTCAAAGCACTAAAGTATTTTATCGATGCAAAAACAAAAGCAGAAAACTTTAACAACACTAACTCAAATTCAGCGCACACAACACGACGAGATAACGGAAGGAAGTGAGCCTTGCTCTGGCTCAAGTGCCGTTAAAAATACCGTTATTCTCGTATGCAAATACAAACGAGAAGTTGGTCATACGAAGAAGCCTAGCGCTGGCGACGCAAGTTGCTGCTGGCTGGGAAAGGGGGAGGAAATGGCTGGGCAACGAAAGTCGCCGTTGGCGTGCTAAAGGTTAAAAGATGTTCGAATTTATTTTTGCAACAATGCTCAAGTGATTTTACAAACAATAAAACCACTGTAATTTGGAAATTGTCTTAATTCGCTGAATAACAATGGGTTCTTTTATAGGTTAGATCAGGAAAGCCATCATACAGAGTTGTTCATAATCCTAAAAATACACTGAAGTCTTTTTCAAAAACTATGGTCTATTTGAATGACCTTGAGCAATTTTCAACATTGTAAATGGAAAAAACTTGACACTGAGCAATTACCGCTGTGCAGGGAAATCAGCAAGGTTTTATGTTTAGCTATGTGTCAAATTGAGAGGATGTTTTTTTCTCGCACTAAAGCATGAAAAGACCGTTGGCGATCTACAACATACAGAAGTTCACGTGAGAGGAAAGTAATCTTTGAACTTAACTGGGTTGTTTTTTGTTCACTGAGACAAACAGAGATATGAAAGGATTTCGACTGGCACAGTGGCGTAGTTGATAAGACATCGGCCTCCTTATCGGGTCGTGAGTTCAAATCCCGGCCGCAACCGCCTGGTGGGTCCAGGGTGGCGATTTTTCCGATCTCCCAGGTCAACTAATGTGTAGACCTGCTAGTGCCTTATCTCCCTTCGTGTATTGACACAAGACCAGGTGCGCAGGGAAAAGATCCTGTAATCCATGTCAGAGTTCGGTGGGTTATAGAAACACAAAAATACCCAGCATGCTTCCCCTGAAATCGGTGTAAGCTGCCTGAAAGGCGGGTAAAATCGGTCATGTACGTAAAAATCTACTCATGCAAACACATGAGTGCATATAGGAGATCCAGTCCATTAACGAAGGAGAAGAAGAAGAAACAAGTCGCGTAAAGCGAAATAACAACATTTAGTCAAGCTGTCGAACTCACAGAATGCAACTAAACGCACTGCTTTTTTCATCAAGTCCGCATACTCGTAGTTTTGTCAGTCCACCGCTCGTGGCAAAGGCAGTGAAATCAACAAGCCAGAATAGTGCGGTAGTGGTCGCGCTGAGCAGGATAACACGCTTGTCTGTATCTTTATTCTTTTTACCGTACTGAGTTTGTTTGTAATCCAAATATAACATATGTATATGTTTTTGGAATCGGAAAATGACGAAGAATAAGATGAAATTGTTTTTGGATCGTTTAATATAAAAAAAAATTAATTATATGTTTTCGAGTTTTAATGACCAAACTCATTCAATAGTTTTTAAGCCACCAAGCTGAAATGCAATACCAAAGTTCGGCCTTTGTCGAACATTGCTTTGGCAAAATGTCAATCAAATGTCAATCAATCTACACTGGCTGCCTATCACTAAAAGGATCGAATACAAACTCTCCTCTCTTTCTTTTGCCGTCATTTCTGGTTCTGCCCCAGAATACTTGTCAGAACTCTTCAAACTCTACACCCCCTCCCGTCAGCTTCGCTCCGCCGCCGACACTCGACTCGTCCGACTCCCCACAGTGCAAACAAAGACATGTGGCGAGAGGTCCTTCGCCTATCAAGCCCCTGTGACCTGGAATAGATTACCTCTGCCTCTCAGACACACAGATTCTCTCACTACATTCAAGACAAATCTCAAAACACACCTCTTTCAGCGCAAGTGATTTTTTGTGCTTAGGCTGTGTATTGGATTGTCTCTGTATGCCTGCAGTATTAGTTGTCAGTAATTATTACATGTGCTGATTGTTCTCTTTGCCTGCGCGCGTATAGTATGTTGGTTATGTTTGGTCATAGTATGTTTGTTTATGTTTGGTCGTTATCTTTGCCTGTGCGTGTCTTGTATGTTTGGTCGTTTTCTTTTCCTGTGCATGTATAGTTTGTTGGTTATGTTTGGTCGGTTTCTTTGCCTGTGCGTGTATAGTATGCTTGGTCGATGTATGTATTGAAAAGCGCTAAGAGTAGACGTTTTTCTAGAATAGCGCTATAAAAGTTTGCATTATTATTATTATTATTATTATTATTATTATTATTATTATTATTAAAAATGAGGGTGTGACAGTGCCGCCTCAACTTTTACAAAAAGCCGGATATAACGTCATCAAAGGTATTTATCGAAAAAATGAAAAAATGGTCCGGGTATCTTCTTCTTGTGGTTCGCTGTTAGATCGTCAGTCCCGACTGCAGGGCGAAAAGTGCTGTCCTCTCCAAGTCCTCTCTGAACGGGTATATAATTCCCAGGAACTCTAATGTCAAATTTCATAAAGATTGGTCCAGTAGTTTAGTCTGAATCGCTCTACACAGACACACAGACACACACACACACACACACACACACACACACACACACACACACACACACACACACACACACACCACGACCCTTGTCTCGATTCCCCCTCTATGTTAAAAGAAACGACTTCTTTCGCGCGTCGTTGCAAGGATTTGGCTGTAATTTGACACATCAGTGCTTTTTCATATCAACTTTAAAATTGGAAGAGTATGGTGGTTCCAATTCAATGCTCGCTGAGATAAGTATTATCTAATCGTGGAGTCTATAAACCTTGTTGGCACATTAAAAGGAAAGAAATATTGTTCTCAACCACACGCCACCATACACTGAGCAGAAACAGTTAAAACACAGCAAAAACACCATAGAAACCATGGATTTTTTGCTGTTTTTCAGTTTTGTGGTCGCTCTCTTTGAGATCGGCCTGACAGCGCGACGGTATTGAACGAAATGTGTATGAACTGTTAGGTAAGACACCAAATAAACTTTTGGATGTAAAAAACTGCTGTTTAACACCTGGGCTATACCATTGAAAATATATCCTTTTTGTGCTCAGTGTATGTTTAATCTGCAAAAGGAAACAGGAGAAAAAGTGTATGCTATTCACGGATCATAATCAGCACTCTAGTATGACTTGCTTTTGCTTTCATTTTCCAGTGCCAGTCAGAGAGGTTGTGGCCACAGACATAGCTACCATATCTACAGTGCAGACATTGGAAGGACAAGCTGCAGACAGCGGTGACAGTGATGCCTGGCTGCAACAAGAGGAACATTCAAGTACTGAGTGTGGTACCTGGCTGAAACAAGAGAAACAATCTAGTACTGAGTGTGATACCTGGCTGAAACAAGAGCAACATTCCAGTACTGAGTGTGATACCTGGCTGAAACAAGAGAAATGTAAACCTACTGCTAATACATATTTTATTTCAGTGTTAGCATGGTTAAAGGGAGGATTCGGGGTGAGGTACAATCTTGCTTTCACAATAAACAAACAAAAAATGAGGTAGTGTTCTAAGAAATTTATTTTGGATAAAGCATTTCCTTTAAATCAGTTTTCAGATTACAATCATATGTTCAACCGACAAAATATAAAAGTTCTTCTGTTTAAATTACTTAGTTTCAAAAATACAAAATCTCCTCTCTAAAAATCTAAAACTCTCTCATCAAAAACCAGACACAACCAGGGGTCCACTAGACCAAAAAATATCCATCGTGAATCAAACGCTTGCTGATCGATGATCAACAACAAAAAGGTTACCCCTGGTTTAGGAATAAAACGTTTTATAATTCAGGACAAATTTGGGCTGGATCAGCTGGTTCAGTCAGATTCTCAAGGAAAGGAAGATTCAAGTCTTGTAGAAACCCAAAGGTAATTATTAATTTAGAACAGTTTACCTCTTAACAAATAAAACAACATTTCCAAATATTCACTAAAATTACCAAGCTTCAATTAAGCATCTTTCAAATAATTTCTAAACACTAAATATATTTTTAAAGTTCCCAAAAACTATAAACTATAACATTCCTGGTTATTAAAAACTGGGATCCAAGACATGTCTATACTCTTAAACTAAAACAAATTTTCTAATAATAATATTCTAAAACATCATTAAATCATTACTAAATAGTACAAGTAAAGCATAACTAAACAATAATACAACTTTAGACCTTACAAAACAAAATGGTAAAAAACGAATTGGAACCAAACAAGGGAAGTAATTCAAATCATCAAATATTTTAGAACAGCCACAGTTCTTCCCCTTGAGTTGATATAGAAGTTTCTCAGAGCAGCTAACTAGTAAACTGTGAAAGAACTACTAATCTTTCACTGGTTTACATACACCCCTCCAAAGAAAATGTTTCCTTATTTTCTCAAAAAATTGGAACATTTCCCAAAAAATTAAATAACATTTTAACAAAAATGTTCACAAAACCATAATTGTTCCCAACAACTGAACACAGTACAAAACACAACATAAATGCAAGTCATTAGCTATACTTTCCTTCCTGAGTATATATTCAAAACGTCTGGAGAAAACAAAATCTTTTGTCAACTCTTCATAGCACCAAAACACTGTTGCAACTAGCAGTCACAACAATAGGTTACTCTCCACAATTCCACTTAATTGTAGCACCGTCAAAATCATATCATCATCAAAAGGAACAATTCTTTTGAAATAAAAAATGACCAATCTCAGTAAATCTCACTGTTCAACAAACTTACAATAGCAAGTAAAGTTAAGTAAGACTGCAAAAATCTCAACATCAAAATCATCAACACATATGCTTATGACCGAAAAACCGAAAATGCACAAGCATAACATGTAGATTTATCCTCTTTAAAAATACAAACACTATCAAAGAACTTAATACAGTTCTCTAAAAACTCAAAACCCAAATATTCACAATAATCACATGAATATTTGTTCACATCAGCACCAAAATATCCTGTTTTGACTTCAACAAGGCAAACAATCCTCAGAACCAAATTCTGAACTTCAAAAGAAACAAGATCAGACAAAAAAATAACAAAGCATCAAATGACAACTCAGAACATGATCATGAACACAAATGTATGATTGTCCGAAGAGCATCCTCTATGTCCCTAGCCATACCATCTGACATGGGTATGTCCTGCAGTGTTACCAAGGACTGAGTCACTACCTCGGATAGTCGACAATTTACCAGACGTTCCAGACCCACACGATGACACAGGTTAAGCCTTTCTACAGGTCGTCTTATTCGAGTCGATCGCCTGCGTGGGGGTGATCTAGCAGAAGTTTCTCCCTCAGTCTCAGAAATTTCTTCCTCACTCTCGGTCTCTTCTGACGATGCATCTGCTTGCTCTCCTGATGAACTGTCTTCTGACTCAGACTTAGCCTTTTCACTGTCATCTCGGGTAGAGGGGACAAAGGCTGGAGCATTAACATTCAACCCATCTCTCTCAAGTTTGATTAAAACTTGAAAAGGTTCCATATCAGTCTCCTCCTGTTCATCATCTGACTCGATGACTGGGATGTTCTTCTTGGGAATGTTGCGTCTGGGTGCAGGTGTAGGTCGTACTGCCATTGTGTCACCTCCTAGCATACCGATCGGAAGGAGAAGATTTCTGTGCAGCGTTCGCTTGGGACCACTGCCCGTCTCCTCTTGAACCGTGTATACTGGAACGTTAGGCGACTTTGACACAACAATGTAGACTCCCTTCTCCCACCTGTCTGTCACCTTGGAGACAATCCTGGGTCCCAGTCGTCGAACCAAGACCCGGTCTCCACATTCCAACTCAGCTGCATGAGCAGCAGAATCGTATCTGGCCTTGTTTCTGTTTGCTGACTTGGTCATATTTGCTGTGGCCAAGTCGTACGATTTCTTCAGCTGCTCTTTCAGTGTTCTGACGTACTGCCGTGGGGTTCTTTTGTCTTTACTCAGATCTATACCAAACGCTAGATCAATCGGCAGCCGTGGTTGTCTCCCGAAAAACAAGAAATACGGACTAAAAGAAGTGCTTTGGTGAATACAGCAGTTGTACGCGTGGACTGCTGCGGGTAAGCTTTTCCTCCAGTCAACCTTTTGCTCATCTTCCAGACTTCGCAACATGTGGATTAGTGTTCTGTTCCACCTCTCCACCGGATTCCCAGAAGGGTGGTAAGGTGTCGTCCTACACTTCTTTATGCCTGCCAGATCGCATACTTCCTTCAGAAGTTGTGACTCAAAATCACGTCCCTGATCTGACAGAATGCGTTTAGGAAACCCATAGATCATGAAGAAATTGTTCCACAGAGCCTTAGCCACAGTCTTAGCAGTCTGGTCTTTAGTACAAATGGCAGTACCAAACTTGGTAAAATGATCCATTACCACTAAGATATTCTGCTTCTGTCCCTTCACATCAATAGTAAGATAATCGATGGAGAGTAGCTCAAGAGGGAATGATGTCTCTATGCTGTTCATAGGAGCTTTCTGTTGACGCGCCCCCCTTCGAATACAGCGACTGCATTTCTTGATCTTAGTTTCAATGTCTCGAGCCATGTACGGCCAAAAGAAACGGAGTCTGGCTTGTCGGATTGCGTCTTCAGCATGTGTATGGAACAAATCCTCATGGACTCCCCTCATGGCTTCAGCCCTATGGGAGGAAGGAACAACTAGCTGCCACCTAATGTTGTCTTCTTCCAGCACTCTTCTGTATAAGACACCGTCCTTCACCTCTAATTTTCCCTGTTCTTTGGCAAGCATCTTCAACTCGGGGGTACAGTGTTCTGTTTTGCTGGCATCCAACTTCACTCTCTGTTCCAAGTGTTTTATCACTATCGCTAAGTTTTTGTCTTCCAGCTGAAGTTTTCGCCAGCAGCGCTCAGATCTCGGTGTTGGTTCTTCAGGCGGGCCTAGAATGTCATCACTAATCAGTTCCGGGTTCTTGACTAAATGTTCAACTGCTGGGTACCACTCTGACTCAGAATCCTGAAATTCTGTGTCGTCTTGAAACTGTTCGCGATGCTGGACTGACTGGCGACAAAGAGTAGCAGTACGACGGACTCCCTTAGCGGTGAGGATGGCACACACAGTTTCCCGGTTCAATTCTACGGTTGCCTGGGCCTCTTCCTCAAACCTTTTTGCCTTATCGCGCAGGAACTCAGTCTCCTCCATCATTTTCTGGTACTCTAGGTCTTCTTCAGGCGGCTCCTGCGGACGTCGGGATAGAGCATCGGCATCGACGTGAGTTGTCCCCTTCTTATACCTCAGTTGAAAGTCAAAGATTGATAGTGATGAAAGCCAACGGTGACTGGTCGCGTCAAGTTTTGCATTTTTTAGAATGTAGCAGAGCGGATTGTTGTCCGTCACGACGGTCACTGGCGAGCCCAGAAGATAGTCGCTGAACTTGTCGCTCATGGCCCACTTCAGTGCAAGAAATTCCCGTTTGTGTGCCGGATAATTCTGCTCAGACTTGTTCAATCCCCGGCTTGCGTAGGCTATCACCTTCAACTGTTTGTCCTGTTCCTGGTACAGTACGGCGCCTAAACCTGTGCCACTGGCGTCGCAATGAAGAGTAAAAGGTTTTCTCTTGTCGGCAATCCCCAGAACAGGTGAATTTGTGAGCGCTTGAATGATCGACTGGAATGCTTTTTGTTGTTTCTCACCCCACAGATGGGAAATATCTGACGAGAGACTCAGAGTGGGCTTCTTTGATCCTGTCTTCTTCTTGCACTTAGCTGGAACATATCCTATCGTCAAGTCATTCAGGGGTTTTGCCAGACTGGCGAAGTCTTCGATAAAACGGCGATAAAACCCTGCAAAACCAAGGAAAGACTTGACCTCTTTCACGGTGGAGGGTCTTGGCCATGAAGTGACAGCCGCAAGTTTCTCTGGTTCAGGGCGTATGGTCCCTTCTGATATCATGTAACCCAGATGACGGATCTCGGTGGCTCCGAAAATACATTTGGACGGATCAAGCTTCAAATTGAATTTTCTCAGTCTTTCGAGCACTTTCACTGTTCTTTCCTCCAGTTCTTCAAGCGACTGTGCATGAATCAAAATATCGTCCAGAAATATTATCAGCTCAACAAGATTCATGTCACTAAAAACAGTCTCCATGAGTCTCTGAAAACAAGCGGGAGCATTCACTAGTCCTTGGGATAACCTATCCCACTCAAACAAACCAAAAGGAGTAATAAATGCTGACACTTTGCTGGCATGATCAGACATGGGAACCTGATAATAAGCTTTACACAGATCCATGCTGGAAAAATACTTAGCTCCGCTTAGTGTCAAAAACAGATCCTCAACCTTTGGGATGGAGTAGCTATCTCTCACTGTACGTGCATTAACTTTTCTGTAATCAACACACATTCTGAGCGCACCAGTCTTCTTTCTCACAAGGACTATGGGACTTGCAAAAGAAGAGTTTGATGGTCGTATGACCTTTGAATCCAACAACCCCTGAATATGTTGTCGGCATTCCTCAAAGTCTCTTGGAGAAAGAGGTCTTGCTCTTTCTCTGATGTCAGGTCCAGGCTGCAGCTCAATGTCAAAAAGTCCTGTCTCAGCCCGACCAATGTCAAACTCACTTTTAATAAAAACATCACTAAAACTGTCCAGTCGTTTTCCAAAACGATCACACCACTCAGGCGGAGCTTTCTCACCAAACTGAAACTTTAGTCCTGAGGGTTCTGAGGATGTGGTAGTAGTTGCACTGCAAGCATGTACAGTATTGCTGTCACTGTCAGTACTCTCACTGGGTGACAACGTACTCAATAGTTTGTGAAGGTCATACTCAGCATGTACAACAAACAAATCTGCAACAATCTGACGTTTTCTAACAACAATGTTACAATCAGAACTGTTACATAAAAAGACTTTAAGACGGGGTAGAGCACTGGTAGGCACCTTGCAACTGATCACCCTCAGACCTTCAGGTAGGGTATGAAAAACTGGCTCTTGAACAAGAACTGAACTTCGCGTACTTGGTACGTGAACTCCGCTGAAACCCTTGACCTCAACGGTCTCACCGGCCGGGACAGTGACATCCTTTTCAAGTAGTCTCACTGAACCAAGCCGTCCGGTCTCATTTCTGGCTAAGTCTTTGTATGCAAAAGCTACTTCACTTCTGAGAGGTAACACAGTTGCGAAATGCCCCCCGACTCTCTGCTCACACTTCTTCGCGAACAGATTAAGGGTGTTTGTGCCGATAATGAATGGTACTTTAGAAGAATACTCAGTATCGGGGCAAACAAGAACCATAGTGGACACACTCTCACTCACACCAACAACATCCAATGGCAAACACACACTCATCACAACATAGCCCAAATATGGTACAATACTTCCACCCGCCCCTCTCACAGTGAGTTCAGTCTCCAGATCACGCAGTTCCAAATGCTGGAAATGTTTTCGATAGAAAGATTCACCGACTGTAGACACCTGTGACCCTGTGTCGATGAGACACGTACTACGCACATCACCTATCTGGATAGGTGTCTCACAGGCTGGTCCCACTAAAGAGTCAATGTTACTGTCACAATCATCTGTATTAAGTTCGGCAATAATATCTGTGCTGCTTAAATTAACCGACGTCCTGGAGGTGTTCTTCACTACTACTCTCACAGTCAGATCAGTGCACTGTGCACTGAGCACTATCAACCCTGGTGGAAGTAGATCAGGATCTCGGGGAAAAATGTTAATATCCTTGGTCGTTTCATCAGGTATTTTCCCCCGTAGTTCTAATGTCTTCCCAGGATTGATACTGACTGTGAGAGGACTTTGCAGCCTAACTGCATTGAGACTCAACAAACCGCTGTCGATGATGTCGGCGGCCTTGTTGAGTCTCCGGGCTCTCTCCGTGGCAGGAAGCTCAGTCAACGGCGGCCCGTTGCCATTGACTGACGACCGTTTAACGGGCTGCCCATCTTGGACCGCTCCTCCGCGACTCTCCTGGGATTTGGAGGACTCCTGCAATCCCTCGCGATGTGTGCCCCAAACACCCCGCAATTGAAACACAGTCTCTTGCCCCCCCTCGGTGCAGGTCTCACGCCCTCTGTTGGGGCAGGCCGAAGGCGCTCTGCCACTTTGTCGGCCAGCTTGTCGTAGTCAATGGCAGGGGCCTCCACCTGGTGGGCGTGTGCCTGTGTTGTGGCCTTCGTTGCCGATGCTGGGGCCATCTCCGCCGTCCGGCGGACCATCAGCAGTAAGTCGTCCAGGGCTGGTGCTGCTGTCCCTGGAAAACCAAATTTGTTGCGCATCTCCAGGGCCAGCAGAGGCAGGGTCGACTGTAAACCCGTACAGAAGGTTCTGTAGAGTTTCGTCTGGAGTTCTTCTTTTCCGAGCTTGGCCATCGTGTTGATCTCCAGCAGCTCCCCCCAAAGCTGAAGCAGAAAATCAGCTGCCTTCTCTTTTGGTTTGAGCCTTCTGCTGGCAAAGGCAAGGAGCTGGGCCTCAGTGTCCTCCACACACCCAAAAAGACTACGGATTTTAGAAATAATGTCCGCGTTGGTGGTCAGTTCCTTCACGGCGTTGAAGGCCACTCCCCTCAAGCTGGCCAAGATGCGGGAGTCGCAAGGCTTGAGGTCGGGTGTCAGCAGAAATGATTCCATCTGCTGAGCCCAAGCCCTAAAATCACACTCGTTCCCTCCAGCGGGGGCAAGGCCGGTGAAAGTCTTCAACCTCTGAGGCTGGGGAGGGTTGTCCACTTGGACCGTGATGGGTTGCTGGCGTTGACGACCCAGTTCCTCTGTGACGCCAGCCAGTCGCTCTCGCAGGTCGTTCAGCTCGGCTGTGGCGGCGTCAGTCGCCTCTTGCTTCTGCTTGATGGCCTCCTCCTTCTGACGCCCCAGCTCATTGGCCATCTCCTTGACCTGGTCCCGCAACTCCGCCATCTCGTCAGCGGTTGGGGCCGTCTCACGAGCCATCTTTTTAAATCTGTATCACCCTGGTTGTGTACCGCGTGTTACAAATTAAAAAAAAATATGTCCTACAAAAAATCCAAAAATTTTCCTTCTTCTTACTACTGTATAACTTCTTTTTCCTTTCTCTATTTTTTTATGTACTAAGTTGAAAATTTTCTGTGAAACAAAAAAACCTCAGCCCCACATTGGGCGCCAAAATGTAAACCTACTGCTAATACATATTTTATTTCAGTGTTAGCATGGTTAAAGGGAGGATTCGGGGTGAGGTACAATCTTGCTTTCACAATAAACAAACAAAAAATGAGGTAGTGTTCTAAGAAATTTATTTTGGATAAAGCATTTCCTTTAAATCAGTTTTCAGATTACAATCATATGTTCAACCGACAAAATATAAAAGTTCTTCTGTTTAAATTACTTAGTTTCAAAAATACAAAATCTCCTCTCTAAAAATCTAAAACTCTCTCATCAAAAACCAGACACAACCAGGGGTCCACTAGACCAAAAAATATCCATCGTGAATCAAACGCTTGCTGATCGATGATCAACAACAAAAAGGTTACCCCTGGTTTAGGAATAAAACGTTTTATAATTCAGGACAAATTTGGGCTGGATCAGCTGGTTCAGTCAGATTCTCAAGGAAAGGAAGATTCAAGTCTTGTAGAAACCCAAAGGTAATTATTAATTTAGAACAGTTTACCTCTTAACAAATAAAACAACATTTCCAAATATTCACTAAAATTACCAAGCTTCAATTAAGCATCTTTCAAATAATTTCTAAACACTAAATATATTTTTAAAGTTCCCAAAAACTATAAACTATAACATTCCTGGTTATTAAAAACTGGGATCCAAGACATGTCTATACTCTTAAACTAAAACAAATTTTCTAATAATAATATTCTAAAACATCATTAAATCATTACTAAATAGTACAAGTAAAGCATAACTAAACAATAATACAACTTTAGACCTTACAAAACAAAATGGTAAAAAACGAATTGGAACCAAACAAGGGAAGTAATTCAAATCATCAAATATTTTAGAACAGCCACAGTTCTTCCCCTTGAGTTGATATAGAAGTTTCTCAGAGCAGCTAACTAGTAAACTGTGAAAGAACTACTAATCTTTCACTGGTTTACAGAAACATTCAAGTATTGAGTGTAATGCTGGGCTCAAAGAGTCCAGTAATCTGAATCCAAGTTTGTTAATAAGCCTGACAGAGAAAAAACTTTCCTGTACAGAGAGTGGTGCTAAGCCTAAAAAGTCTGGACATTTCAAGCGACACATTTTAGGTGTAAAAAAGCATGCATGTACAGAGTGTGATGCCAGATTCAAAGACTTAAGTAATTTTAAGCGACACATGCGAATACATACAGGAGTGAAAAAGCATGCTTGTACAGAGTGTGATGCCAGGTTCAAAGACACTAGTAAGTTGAAGCAGCACATGCTAATACATACAGGAGTGAAAAAGCATGCATGTTCAGAGTGTGAAACTAGATTCACCCAGTCTGGACATTTGAAGCGACATATGTTAACACATACAGGTGTAAAAAAGCATGCATGTACAGAGTGTGATGCCAGGTTCAAAGACTCTAGTAGTTTTAACCTACACATGCTAATACATACAGGAGTGAAAAAGCATGCATGTTCAGAGTGTGAAACTAGATTCACCCAGTCTGGACATTTGAAGCGACATATGTTAACACATACAGGTGTAAAAAAGCATGCATGTACAGAGTGTGATGCCAGGTTCAAACGGTCAGAAACATTGAAGCGACATATGTTAACACATACAGGTGTAAAAAAGCATGCATGTACAGAGTGTGATGCCAGGTTCAAAGACTCTAGTACTTTGAAGCGACACATGCTAAAACATACAGAAGTGAAAAAGCATGCATGTACAGAGTGTGATGCTTAGTTGACACGGTCAGGAAGTTTGAAGAAACACATGTTAACGCATACAGAAGTGAAAAAGTATGCATGTACAGAGTGTGAAGCTAGATTCACCCATTCTGGAACATTGAAGCAACATATGTTAACACATACATGTGTAAAAAAGCATGCATGTACAGAGTGTGATGCCAGGTTCAAGAAATTTGAAGCAACACATGCTAATACATATAGGAGTGAAAAAGCATGCATGTTCAGAGTGTGAAGCTAGATTCACCCAGTCTGGAACATTGAAGCAACCTATGTTCACACATACAGGTGTAAAAAAGCATGCATGTACAGAGTGCGATGCTAGGTTCAGTCAGTCACTAAGTTTGAAGCAACATATGTCAACACACACAGGAGTGAAAAATTATGTGTGCACTGAGTGTGATGCTAGGTTTGCACTCTCTTCTACCTTGAAGCGACACATGTTAACCCATACAGGGGTAAAAAAGTATGCATGTACAGAGTGTGAAGCTAGATTCACCCAGTCTGGAAATTTAAAGCAACATATGTTAACACATACAGGTGTAAAAAAGTATGCATGTACAGAGTGTGACGCTAGATTCACCCTGTGAACATTTGAAGCGACATATGTTAACACATACAGGTGTGTAAAAGCATGCATGTACAGAGTGTGATGCCAGGTTCAAAGACCCAAGTACTTTGAAGCGAGATATGCTAACACATACAGGTGTAAAAAAGCAAACGGCCTAGTCATTTAAAGGACCCCATATTAGCACATACAGGAGTGAAAAAGTATGCATGTAAAGAATATGAAGCTAGATTCACCCAGTCTGGAAATTTGAAGCGACATATGTTAACACATACTGGTGTAAAAAAGCATGCATGTACAGAGTGTGATTCCAGGTTCAAAGACTCTAGTTTGTTTGTTTGTTTGTTTGCTTAACGCCCAGCCGACCACGAAGGGCCATATCAGGGCAGTGCTGCTTTGACATTTAACGTGCGCCACACACAAGACAGAAGTCGCAACACAGGCTTCATGTCTCACCCAGTCACATTATTCTGACACCGGACCAACCAGTCCTAGCACTAACCCCATAATGCCAGACGCCAGGCGGAGCAGCCACTAGATTGCCAATTTTTAAGTCTTAGGTATGACCCGGCCGGGGTTCGAACCCACGACCTCCCGATCACGGGGCGGACGCCTTACCACTAGGCCAACAGTGCCGGTAAAGACTCTAGTACTTTGAAGCGACACATGCTAACTTACACCGGAGTACCCGGCCCCGCGGGTAAGGGGGAAGAATTTACCCGATGCTCCCCAGCATGTCGTAAGAGGCGACTAACGGATTCTGTTTCTCTTTTTACCCTTGTTAAGTTTTTCTTGTATAGAATATAGTCAATTTTTGTAAAGATTTTAGTCAAGCAGTATGTAAGAAATGTTAAGTCCTTTGTACTGGAAACTTGCATTCTCTTAGTAAGGTAATATATTGTACTACGTTGCAAGCCCCTCGAGCAAATTTTGATTAGTGCTTTTGTGAACAAGAAACAATTTACAAGTGGCTCTATCCCCTCTCCCCCCTTTCCCTGTCGCGATATAACCTTCGTGGTTGAAAACGACGTAAAACAAAAACAAAACAAAAATAAAATGTCCAATCTTGACTTTCAACTTTAAATAAACATGCATCCTCATCACAATTAACAAGGAAAAGCATCAATAAAAAAAACGCTGTACAACATTGTCTTTTCTAAAAAAATTGTGACACACTTTTTTCAAATTAATAATATAAAAATCGTCTTCTGTCTACTGCACCTTACATCTTGATACCCCGAAATAATGATCTGCCTTTTCAACTTTACCAGTACACTAAATTTTCACTATAACCAATCTATTTTTCTATGTCAAAAACTGTTTTACCGAAAAAAAGTTTTTGAACATGATAAACTTCTCCATCACATATATATATATATATATTGTATATAGTACAGCATTTATTATTCTCCTTAGGCCAAAAAAAAAAATTGTCTGTTTCTGGTAACATGGCTAAAAAAAATAGGGTTGGTAGGTCGGGATTTTTTTTGGTTGTTTTTTTGTTTTTTGTTTTTTGTTACCCCAAATGTAGACCAATAAAACTAACTTTAAAAATCGCGCAAAGAGACTGGATTCACTATACATAGAGACAAGACACTCAACACATTTACAAATCGTCAGCGGACTTTCGTTTTCACACGTTTTTGTTGTTCATTTTCTCACCCTGTCCTTTACCACCAAAAAAAGAAAAAAAAATTTCAGTTTGGAAAAAAAAAGTTTAGGGTCGGCGCCGAAATTTAGGGTCGGTCGGGTGACCAGAAACAGACAATTTTTTATTTTTTGGCCTTAACATTCAGGCCAACAAAGTCAATGTCATAGACAGTCATTCGCCCCCCGCGGGTTAGGGGGAGTCCCATATTGGTTGGGACGAGAAAGAGTTTACCCGATGCTCCCTAGCATGTCGTAACAGGGGTGTACCTTAACTTTTTTTGCTACCGGCCAGGGGGGCCGGTAAGTCAAAAATTGAACCGGCCCCCCCAAATCCCAACCGGCCCCCAACTTGCCGGGATTTCTTACAACCGCCCAGCGGCTCGTCGCTTGCTAACCACATACACAAAAGACGTACATTCATACTTATAATGCATACATACATGTGGATTTGCACTACTAATAACTACCACAAACACACAGAAAACTTGATGACTAAAATGCTATGTTTTAATATAATGATAATTAACCTTGTTTTAATAAAGAATTTAAAATAAAAGCCGCCACAAAGAAAGAAGAAATCAAAACCACATTCACACCCTGTCACACAATCACACACTAAACCTCACTAAAGGTTACCCCCTTTATGTACCCCTACCACACAATTTACAAAGTAATTTACTATGGAACTTTACTTACCACATAAACACACACTACAAAAGAGTAAATCAGCATTTTTTAATTTTATTTAAATTATGTTTTTTGTTGTATAAAACCAAGTATAAAAAGCTGACTACAAACAAAACATTTTCTAAGTTGCTTTCTTGTTTTGTTTCTTTTTCTTTATGTCTGTGTTATTAATATTACTGTAAAAGTTGCATACCAGCCAAATTTACCACAGCTTAAGTCATAAATAATCAAAAGCATTACATTTCATTTCTATTTCCTAATGAAAACAAACAGATGTTCAGATTTCCTGATCCTAGAATTGTTCACAGGTGATCTTTATGCTTTTGATTCAGCAGAGTTGCATCCCTTGTCCTATTGTTGAAGGTCTGTCTTTTCTTCTTTATCACATATAGTGGATCTGGGTGTTTTTTTTTACTTAATAATAATAATAATAATAATAATAACGATTACTTATATAGCGCATAAACCTCGTGGTGACGAGCCCAGAGCGCTTTACACTTACATAATCATAATACAAACAAGGAAAGAGAACTAAATCCGAATAAATTCAAACATGGTCACACACACCCACACACGCACGCACACACACGCACACACACACACACACACACACACGCGCGCGCGCGCGCACACACACACACAATCTTTCTTTCGTCATTGTCAATGTTCAGGTAACCCGCAATGTCATTCCATGTACGCATACGTTATTCTGGTACAACACACACAGGCACATACACATCCTCATGAACGCCACACTTTAGTAGATAATACACGTGGCAGCGCCGATGACTCACCGATCATGGGATCTCCTTCAGAGGTCTAACTTAAACATGTGTGTTTTGAGGGCTGTTCTAAAGGCAGATGGTGACTGGGAATCCCTAATGCTCCGGGGGATTTTCTCCCAGACAAGAGGTCCCTGGTACTTGAAGGATCTCTCAAATCCATAGTTAGTTGATTTTCTGTTTCTTTTTGGTTTACTAAGTACATTGGTATCTGTTGCAGAGCGAAGAGAGGAGAGGTTTGAATATTTTGATAACATCTCAGAGAGATAAGCAGGTCCTGTACCATGAAAGAAAGAGAAACAAATGCATGCAATTTTGTATTGAATACGACTTCTTACAGGCAGCCAGTGAAGGGATCTCAAAACAGGTGTGATGTGGTGTCTTTTAGGGGTCTTTGTGATTAATCTAGCGGAGTTGTTCTGTACTTTCTGCAGTTTTTCAATGAGATAGTCAAATGAACCAGAAAGAAGGGCGTTTCCGTAATCTAGCCTTGAAAGAACGAGAGAGCAAATGAGGGTTTTTGTAGCATCGGAAGAAAGGCAGTGGCGGATGGAGCTAATTTTTCTCAGTTCATAGTAGGCATTTCTACAGACAGTGGAGACTTGTTGTTTGAAGCAGAGAGTTTCGTCGAAGATGACACCGAGGTTTCGTACTTGAGAAGCCAACTGAATATCAGTTCCAGCTATAGAGATTTGGGCAGGAAGGGATGGTTCTTTTTTAAGAGAAGGGGGTACAACTAGCATGATCTCGGTCTTGTCGTCATTAAGTTTCAATTTATTTTCGGTCATCCACAATTTCAAGTCAGAGATGCAGTTCTTAGTTGTCTCGATTGTGTTGGGGAGGTCAGTAATAGGGCCAGATTTTTGTAACTGAGTGTCATCAGCAAAGCTTTCATAGGAAACAGAGTGGCGAGAGATGACATTAGATATTGGTTTCGTGTACATGATGAATAGCACCGGGCCAAGTACAGATCCTTGGGGGACACCGAAAGTCAACGGGGATGGAGCAGATTGGAAGCCGTCAATGGAGACTATCTGAGAGCGGTCTGTGAGGTAGGACTTAAACCAAGCTAAGGCAGTGTGGCAAATACCAAAAGAATTGTGAAGTCTTGTCAGGAGAACGGAATGGTCAATAGTGTCAAATGCTGCCGAGAGATCTAATAGAGAAAGGACAGACACATGCTTTTGATCGAGAGCTAAGAGAAGGTCATTTGCAACTTTGATGAGAGCGGTTTCTGTTGAGTGGCCAGCCCTATACGCGGACTGATGGGGGTCGAGGAGCTTGTTCTGGGTGAGGTGCCCAATGATCTGAGAGAGAACTATCTTTTCAAGTAATTTCGAGAAAAAAGGAAGATTTGAGACGGGTCTGAAGTTTTTTAGGCAGTTAGGGTCTAGGGAAGGTTTTTTAAGCAGAGGGCGGACTACCGCCGATTTGTATACAGATGGGAAGATCCCGGTGGCCAGCGAGTCATTGACGATACCGGTAATGCATGGAACTAGCGCATCAATACACTGGTTGAGAATGCACGAGGGCAATGGGTCAAGCTCACATGTCTTACGGTTGGATTCAGCAATTTTTTCTCTGACAAAACATTCTGACACATAGTGAAAACCCGAGAAAGATGTTCCTGAGAATTTTTTCTCTGTGAATTTGCTGGTGGTAGAGGTTAGCTGAGAGTCAAGTTCTTCTCGTATTGTCTGTACTTTAATTCTAAAGTAATCGGAAAATTCACAGGGTAGACGACTTGGAGTGTATATGGTCGGGAGAGGACAGTTTTTCTCTTTACCAAGCAGACTATTTGTGACAGAATACAGCTGCTTCATAGTCTTAGCTGCGAGTACCTGGGCTGAGTTATATGCAGTTTTGGCAGCTTCAACAAAGCGATTAACCTGGTGTTTAGCTCTGTTAAAAATCTCTGTGTCGATGTACGTGCTCGACGGTCGCAGCATGCGGCGTTCAGCTCTGCGTCGCTCCTGCTTCAGTGGCCGCAGCTCATCAGCGACAGCGCTATACCATTCACATGAAGACCGCGACGACACCTTGCGACGTCTTGGCGGGGCATGCGAATCTAGAGCATCTTTGAGGTACTGGTCGAGTTGATGAGCGGCGGGATGGACGGAAGAGTTGATGGAGGCCAGCATGTCCTCTGTCAGGGCGGCAACATCAACAGCGGCGATATTCCTTCTCATGACGAAGGTAGGGCGATGTTCAGGTTTAGGGAGAAATAAGTCCAGTACAGCACAGTAGTGATCCGAGGGTAGAGTGTAATCCATAGTCAAAGACTTGATGATCGATTCATCATCTCGGCAAACAACCCAATCCAAGGTGTGTCCGTTGCGCTGTGTTGGAACGGTGATGGTTTGGGAGAGTTTGAATACGTTGAGAATATCCCACATATCCTCAGTGAGGGGATGGCGCGCATCATCGAACCAGACGTTGACGTCACCGACGATGAGCAATTTGCCCCTAAGCCCATTGCAGTACTCCAGAAAATCCGGGAACTCGTTTTTAAACTGCATATGTGTGAGCTTGTTCTTACGGCTAGGTGGGGGGCGGTAGATGACGAAGAGGTGAAGGGTGTCAGATGGAAGGACAAGAGTCAGCTCAACGAGCTCAAAAGACGGGTGGGGGAAGTTGAAGTCTGTTTTTGGTTTGATGTTAGGGAGAAGGGATTCCTTGATGATAATTGCAATCCCACCTCCTACGCGCCCTTCCCGAGAGTAAGGCAGCGTTTTGTAGCCGGGGGGTGTTAAGTCCTTGATCTTAGCGTTAGCTCCTTTATGGGGGAGCCACGATTCAGTAATGCAAAAGATATCCGTGTCGTTGTCCATTATAAAAGCGTTGATTGGGGCGCTGGTCTCTTTATTTGCTGCTGACTGAGCGTTAAAAACACAGACAGAAAGATTTTCAGATTGCTTTATGTTGCAAGGCACACGGACAAGATTGCCGTGATTTACAGTTGAATGGCGCGTATGGTAAGACGAGTGAGGGAGGAAAGGAGCATGGATGTCGTCAGTACGATTGAGAGCTGGGGCGGAAAGAGGTAGGACAGTATGACGTCTACTTTCTTTTTTGTGCTCTTCTTCTGTGTGTTTTCCTGATGACGTCAGCACCAGGATTTTCCTTTGCTTTTTTCTTCCCCCTCGGCAGCCACGCTTTTTAGGAAGATGTACGCCGATCCGTAATTCACGTAATCGCGAGGTTAACTCAGGGTCAAGCTTAGCAGATTGTGCAGATAGAAGCTGTTCGCGTGTGTAGGGTGTCGACAACTTCACAGGTTCAATTTCTGGAAAATTGTCGTGCACGGCGCGTGGATCTGCGTGAAAACCGTGAGCCTGGCGGAGTTGTGACACGCTGCGCCTGGGAAACCCGTGGGGAGAAATAACAGGAGAAAATGGAGGCTTGGTTTGGTGGCGAAAAGTCGACTGGCAAAGCAAGTTACTGACCAGAGCGACGACGGTAAATGTCCAAATTTGCTGGAAACGTGGAGGCAGCATAGTGAGGAACACTGACCAAAAGATGGCCCACATCATGACGAACACACTCGTACAAAAATCCGTCCAAGAAAGTCACAAATATCGACGAAAACAGCACAAACAAGGGAGAGACTAGTCAACGCAGCCTCCCGGCGCGAGAGCAGTTCACACTTATCTTCACATACTTCCTTAGTTGAAGGGAAATAATTGACAGCAGTAGTACTGTCACTACTTGTACTAAGTTGGTCAGCAAAGCTGGTGTTAACATATTTGGGAAAACGGTCTCAATGAGTATCCCTGCAGTCAATGACATAATTATATACATTTCCCAGAAACCGGATCAGTAGTACATAGCAGGCACATCAAAGGAAAAATACAGAGGGCTAGGGGGAATATGTTTGCTCTGGATGGGCGGTCAGATCAAAGGCAGATGCATTGTAAAAGCTGGTTGGCCTTGAGACCTGGGTCAATGACCGTTACTTGCAATCTGAACACAGCTGCCTGTCGAGACACTGACCTTCTTACTCGGGGTCAATGACCGAGTTTTTATCTGAGAGGAAACTGTTTTACAACATGTGAAAGTCTCTGAAGGATTGGTGAGCGCAGGATAAGATCAGAGAGGGGGTGAAGTGAATAGCGCAAAGAGGGGGGACGGAGGGGGGGGTTTAACTATTTTGACTGCTGATGCAATCGCCAGCGGCTCGTGGCACTGGAGGGGTGATGACACGGTCAAGTGAGGCGGAGGGGGGTAGCTGTCTAGCCAATGTGTCTGACATTGATTGATGGTAGTCCTGAGTCCTCAAAGTGGGGGAAGGGGGGGGGGTGAGTGGGCAGTAGAGAAGTGACAGATTTTGAGATCGCCCACAAAGATATTTGTTCGCCGGCCGTTCCGATTGACTACGTTGCCTAACGACTTTGTACTTCAGCAAAATTTGAACCCGCCCGGCGGGCGATTTCAGAGAAATTTCGAACTCGCCCAACGCGATTTGAAGTCGCCGCGGGCGAGCGCCAAAACTCACCCCTGTCGTAAGAGGCGACTAACGGATTCTGTTTCTCCTTTTACCCTTGTTAAGTGTTTCTTGTATAAAATATAGTCAATTTTTGTAAAGATTTTAGTCAAGCAGTATGTAAGAAATGTTAAGTCCTTTGTACTGGAAACTTGCATTCTCCCAGTAAGGTAATATATTGTACTACGTTGCAAACCCCTGGAGCAAATTTTTGATTAGTGCTTTTGTGAACAAGAAACAATTGACAAGTGGCTCTATCCCATCTCCCCCCTTCCCTCCGTCGCGATATAACCTTGAATGGTTAAAAACGACGTTAAACACCAAATAAAGAAAGAAAGACAGTCATTTAATTCCAAGACAATAATCACAGCTTTGAACCTACCCTTTCGTTTCACCAGATGAAAACAACAACAGCTTTAACACAGCTGCAGTGCACTCAAACTTCCCCCTGGTCCAATTCCCCCGACCTTGACTTTTGTACTCTCGAAGTCACTACTCCCATGTTCAAATCAGCTCATGCATAGTGAACAGCTGGGAAGTGAACTTTGGGAGTTCCCACTACTAAAGTAGATATTCACTTCCAGGGTTTCTCGCCTTCTCCATTAGCATAATGCCCTAGGAGTGTAACAAAATGTATCTCTCTTGTCTAATCATGTAATCATGTCACAGTCAAGTTTTCACAAAATACACAGAAACTGGCGGCCACTAATTCGTGATGGGCATCTGTCTTCTTGCTTGTGCACGGACATATTACTTTCTTCTTCTTTTGTTTAATGATTATTTTGAATGCAGTCTGTATGTCTATGGGCATGGTGTTTTAAGCTTAGTTGCGTCAGAGTGTATGTCTATGGGCATGGTGTTTTAAGCTTGGTTGCGTCAGAGTGTATGTCTATGGGCATGGTGTTTTAAGCTTAGTTGCGTCAGAGTGTATGTATATGGGCATGGTGTTTTAAGCTTAGTTGCGTCAGAGTGTATGTATATGGGCATGGTGTTTTAAGCTTAGTTGCGTCAGAGTGTATGTCTATGGGCATGGTGTTTTAAGCTTAGTTGCGTCAGAGTATATGTCTATGGGCATGGTGTTTTAAGCTTAGTTGCGTCAGAGTGTATGTCTATGGGCATGGTGTTTTAAGCTTTGTTGCGTCAATGCAATCTAGCTAGTATATAATACTTGACTCATATCAAATGAACTCACATTTTTCTTGTTCTATGCAATGTATAGTATATGATATGTCATTATATGTAAATTGTGTTCTTACTTGAGGTCATCCATACACATATAAACAGTTGTTTTCTTTACTTGTGTATTCCGGTATTTTTGCCTTTAGGGCGAGGGCGAGATTTTAAAATGCAGATCACTGCTTACTCTTTTACCCTTGTTATAAAGAATTGTCATTCAAGGGGCTCTATCCCATCTCCCCCTTTCCCCGTCGCGATATAACCTTCGTGGTTGAAAACGACGTTAAACACCAAATAAAGAAAAGAAAAAGAAAAAGAATTGTCATTGTCACATGCTCGCAAGTGGCACCACTTTTTACTGGAACAATGCCCAGTGTGCCGAATCCAGTGGCCTGCATGTACAAAGTAATTCACTTACCTTTTTACAATTATAATGATGTACTACTCTTAGCGTTACTGAATATAAGTGGAACATAGTTGTTGAAATATACACCCCCCGCGGGTTAGGGAGAAGAATTTACCCGATGCTCCCCAGCATGTCGTAAGAGGCGACTAACGGATTCTGTTTCTCTTTTTACCCTTGTTTAGTGTTTCTTGTATAGAATATAGTCACTTTTTTTTAAAAAGATTTTAGTCAAGCAGTATGTAAGAAATGTTAAGTCCTTTGTACTGGAAACTTGCATTCTCCCAGTAAGGTAATAATACATTGTACTACGTTGCAAGCCCCTGGAGCAATTTTTTTATTAGTGCTTTTGTGAACAAGAAACAATTGACAAGTGGCTCTATCCCATCTCCCCCCTTTCTCCGTCGCGATATTACCTTCGTGGTTGAAAACGACGTTAAACACCAAATAAAGAAAGAAAGATGTTGAAATATACTTACAAAACTGCTGCATACAGTGCAAGTAATCGCGCCCCCTAATTGGCGTAGAGGCGCGTCCCCCGGGTGGTGGATGGGGGAGCCTTCTCTACTAACTTCTGAGAGAAGGTCGCATCACTCTCGATGCCGTGAACCTAATTAGGATCTTTTTCTTGTTTCTTCTCTATTTCTGCCTCCCCAAAGTCCTTTTTCTTTCCTTTTTTCACCCATAAAATTCTTCACTTATTACCCTTGTTAAGTGGTTCTTGTATAGAATATAGTCAATGTTTGTAAAGATTTTAGTCAAGCAGTATGTAAGAAATGTTTAGTCCTTTGTACTGGAAACTTGCATTCTCCCAGTAAGGTCATATATTGTACTACGTTGCAAGCCCCTGGAGCAATTTTTTGATTAGTGCTTTTGTGAACAAGAAACACTTAACAAGTGGCTCTATCCCATCTCCCCCCTTTCCCCTATCCCATCTCCCCCCTTTCCCTCGTCGCGATATAACCTTCGTGGTTGAAAACGACGTTAAACACCAAATAAAGAAAGAAAGTGCAAGTAATTCAGCATCCTTTGCTGAAGTCCATGATGTTAAAAACTCAATAATCTATTTAGACTTGTCTTGTGCAAAGTTACATACTGAGACATGCGAGAAAAACCTTATGTGCTCAGCGTGTGGTGCTGAATTGATTTAATTGAATGATTTGTGTGAGCATGTACAAATGTGCTAGATTTCTGCAATGTAATTGTCATTTGAGAGAGAAGATGCTTCAGTGTTATTTGCATTATGCAATGTACATCAAATAACCACTCTAAATGCATACATGTGTAATGGAGTAAGCGAGATTTATACGGAACCAATCTCCTGGCACCTGAGAGAATAGCAAGCATTGAAATGAACAAGCGACTTTAATCCTTGTAAAAATAATGATTTTGATGCAATGTACAGTCAGTCTGTTTTTTTAAGTGGGTATAGTGGGGAAATGTCAAGTGGGTGTGATTTCCTTTGATACGGGTGGATGAGCGAAGCATGTCAGACAGCTCTAAGGTTGTTGTCTATATCCCCCCTCTCCCCCCACCCCCACACGGGTTGTCTGATTTATGAATGAGATCTTCTGGTCGCTTTATTTGTGTGGTTACCAAGATTCTGATAGGATGTGTGAAAGCTCTCTGTGTTCCTTGTTACATTTTGATTGTGCTTGTCCATGCTTCAGTTTGAAAGAGAACTTTGCCAGACACGGAAGAGAGTAGACATGTTTTATTTTGTTAGTGGACCCCACATAACAACACAAGATGAAGTAAACAACAAACTGCATGTCGGTCAATATGTGGCCACCCAGTCCGGTATAGGCAAAGTGGATGTGGGAAGGTAGAGAAAGGAATAAAGATCGCCATGCCAGTGGCTGCTGATGTTGTGTAGTATTTTTGGATTGGATGGAGAGAAAGACTTGTCTGTCATTGTGTTTGTTTGTGTGTCCACTGTGATAGTCACATGAACAGGTCACCAAAGTATCTAATGACGTTATTTTTTCAACCTGCTACATGTCTATGCATTCACAGAGCTGCCAACTGCTACGCCAAGCTAAAGATTGCTACGCTGAAACAAATAATCACAAACATGGAACAGTTCCCTCTTTTTTGTCAGTCCTGGTACACATTTCTGCTTTCCACCCAGTGTAGTGGTCACAAAATCAGTCATTAAACATCGTCTGCACTGAAAAGTGTCACTGCAGATGCTCTCTAATGGGAATTTGAGGTTTCACAAGAGTTTGCGGCAGGTCTGTGTAAATGACAAACTCTCTCTCTCACCCGGCCCCTCTCTCTCTCTCTCTCTCTCTCTCTCTCTCTCTCTCTCTCTCTCTCTCTCTCTCTCTCTCTCTCTCTCTCTTTCCATGCAGGTCGGGGTTGAAGGGTACATGTGCTCGGATCTTGTAAAATAGAGAGCTACGGTTGGTTGTCAGCGTACACTAATTACTATATTGGGTGGACTTTTCTTTTTAAATTTGATGTTAACATCAATATTAGTTTGTGTTTTCGAATTAGCATATCTTTTAATCTCGTCTGATCCACGATCATTTCGTGACCTCACAGCTCTCAGTTTTAAAGCATTGCCGGCTGAGCAGGGTTTGATTGTACTTTTCTGGCGCCTATCCTTTTTTTTTTTGCAGTTCAGGCAAAAAGACGTAAGGGAAATCACTCTGTTTGGCTACTGTTGCCATTTGTCACGTGAGCAAACGCTATACGCTGACATGAAGAGCAAGTGAATTATTTGTGCTATCACTGTGTACTCAAGCTACCAATGACTTCTTTTACAGTCGGTGTTATAAGTAGAGGTCACACGCCGAATCTCAGTGGATTTGAAACAGGTAATCTTCAAGTGAACTTTAGCGTTGTGGTTTCATTACGTGCAGCTATCGGGAAGGCGTTAGACTGAATCAGAATGTTTCTCCGCCAAGTTCAAGCGGTTCTTGAGTGAGAGATTCTTGTCAAGATCTTGCAGTTGAAGCAGATTTGTGATGTAATTCGATCAATTTTACCCAAAATTCGATGTATTCGAAATCGCAGCAAGCGGTTACGTCCCATTCCCATGAATAAGAAAAAAAATATTTTGTGTTGAAAGTCAAAATACCATTTCTGATCACAAATTAGAATCCAAGAGGGGAATGAATACATGGTTCACAGTACGATCAACAGCACATTGGATGGGAGGGGAATAGTCAGTATTGAGTTTGTGTGCGATAAACAACGCACTGGCTATACGCACTCGGAGTGTATATAGAGGACCTGACCACTGTATACACTCAGTCTTTAACTTCCGGTCGCGAAGCGAATTTGCCATTCGACACCACTTTGCGAATGGAACGCAGAGCAGTTGATTATAAGAGTTATAAGAGTTTAAAGAAACGAAAACAATCTGATGCTGCATGGCCTTTGCTGTGACGTAGATTGCATTTTCGACACTGAACCGCATCAACACTCGGAGCGTCATTCGACGCCATTTTGCGAAGGTACGCTTCACTTTCGATTCATGGTATCAAAGTATGCTGGGATCAAACACACACACGAAACTGATGCTTAATGGCAGTTTATTGTCAGAGTTTGGAACACACTTGGAGTGTGTATCGACCTAGAAACGTTTGTATACAATGTGAATGTACACTATTTGCCAACCCTCAACACTCCGAAAAAGAGATAGCGGAAGTCCATACGTCAGACTGATTTTTCATTGGCTACTTCCTAACGACTTGTTAGGGGGCATTTCATTGGTTACAGATTTGTAACAGAGCTTTTCATTGCCGCAGTGTATACAGACTTATCCATCCTGTATACACTCTGAGCGCGTATAGCTTTTGCCGATAAGCAAAGCCGTCTGACGTCCTCCCTATAGCTGCTAGTTTCTTTTGATTTTTAGAAAGGTCTGTTTCTGTTGTGGGAAGCGTCTTAGCGCTGTATGGCATGCACTTTGCATGCCTAAGCTAGACTGTACAATTGACTTCTTTAATCCAATGGTCTTGATCTATGTTGACGAATGGGTATTTATGAAAACTAAATAGATAATGATGAAGACCAGAAGTCTCAACTCCTGCAAGGAGAAGGTGATGCAAACCACTCACTGAAAAAAATTATTTAATTATTTGGCCTAGTTTCAGAGCTGTTTTGAGCAAATTATTGCAGGTGTTTCTAAATTACAGTATAGTGTCAGTGAATGTCCCTTGAGTTTTTGAAGGTCCAGGGGCGGGGATGTAGCTCAGTCGGTAGCGCGCTGGATTTGTATCCAGTTGGCCGCTGTCAGCGTGAGTTTGTCCCCACGTTCGGCGAGAGATTTATTTCTCAGAGTCAACTTTGTGTGCAGACTCCCTCCTCAGTGTCCGAACCCCCCAGTGTGTACACGCAAAGATCCTGTAATCCATGTCAGAGTTCGGTGGGTTATAGAAGTACAAAAATACCCAGCATGCTTCCCCCGAAAGCGGCGTATGGCTGCCTAAATGGCGGGGTAAAAACGGTCATACACGTAAAATTCCACTCGTGCAAAACACGAGTGTACGTGGGAGCTTCAGCCCACGAACGCAGAAGAAGAAGAAGGTCCAAATTGCCGGAAAACTCTCCAAAATGACGGCTTAGACTATATCTTTAAGATAATGGCAGGTTTTACAGTATTGCATGGCTGACATAGCAAAAGCGTTTGTTGGCTAATATATTGTTTACTAATATTTAAAAAAAAAACTATGTTCGTTTACGTATTTTTGGTTATTTGTGGTGGTTTGTATGTTAAAAAGGAGACAGAAAACACTAAGATTTGTTGAAATAAAAATTGACTTTACAAGAGTGTCATCGATAAACTGTGCTATCATTCAATTTGCGACAGACATTATTTCCCAGATTTTTTGCCTGCTGTAAAAGGGCCGTGCAGAGTTCATGGAAAAATTTTGTCAAGCAATTCCATGGAAATGTGAGATGGACCGTGAAGTTACCGTGAGACCTGCCTTATACATAGCTCATGATTTAGTAGCAATTAAGCCTCTAATTTTGCAGAACCTGCCCCTGTAAGCATAATTAACAAGTCATTTAAGACTTTTGAAGTCACAAAATGAACTGTATGAATGATTTCCGTGTTTTTTTACATGGGTTTTAAGAACAGAAACATTAAAACTGCCATTTTCAATCAAGGGAGGCAACTCTGTTGTGTAAATGATGTCCTTTGGTTTATCAAAAACATCTAGGGGTATCACTTGGACTGGGTGGCCGAGTGGTAACGCACTTGCGCTCGGAAGCGAATGGTTGCGAGTTCGACCCTGGGTCAGGGCGTTAGCAATTTTCTCCCCCCTTTCCTAACCTAAGTGGTGGGTTCAAGTGCTAGTCTTTCTGATGAGACGAAAAACCAAGGTCCCTTTGGGTACACTACATTGGGGTGTGCACATTAAAGATCCCTCGATTGACAAAAAGGGTCTTTCCTGGCAAAAGTGTATAGGCATAGATAAAAAAAATGTCCACCAAATTACCCGTGTGACTTGGAATAATAGGCCCATAAAAAGTAGGATATGCGCCCAAATGGCTGCGATCTGATGGTCGATGTGAATGCGTGGTGTATTGTGTAAAAAATTCCATCTCACACGGCATAAATAAATCCCTACGCCTTGAGCCCGAGTCTGGAGAGACGCGCGCGATATAAGACTTCATATAACATAACTTGGGAGATATTGTTTACATGTGAGTTGTTCTTTGCTACTGGTCCCAAGTGGGGGTCAGCTCACACGGACGCATTTTTCAATACAGTCTAGGGGAGAAACTGGTCACAAAGCACCCAGTACATGCCAGAGAGATAGGAGAATCAGCACAATCAAAGAAAATACCAAAATCTTTCAATAGATATGGAAATATTAAGATTTACTGTGAAAATGCTAGCAAAAATGGCGTCCAAAAACGGGAACGCACACTTGATGCGTCTTTGAAGACTTACCTCCCGTTCTGTGTTGTTGATAAAAGTCGTGTTTGTGCTGTTTTTGTTGAAATAGTATCTAATAAAACTGATGCAGTTCTTGAAATGTTGCAAATTAATTATTGTTGTCTTTGTGAAATGCGAGAGTGTTCTGAGGCGTAATCTGCATACGGCTGATGTCCCACATAGGGTACCCCATATCGATCAGCGTATCACTCCAAATGATCTTCATAGTAGAAAAGCAGATACACTACCAAAACACTGCATAACAGATCTACAAGACTGAGCCAGAATCATTGAAAGTTACTTCCTGTATAAAATATTGCAATCAAATTTGTTCACGCCGTCCCACATGCAACGCAGGTTACCCTCGCCTTCGATTCAAAGTAACTCCACTCTGACTGAATTACCATCGAAACGCAGATAACGAACTGATTCGGAGATTACATGCCACACATTTATGATACTTTACACACACATTTCAACTGTGTTGTTTCGTGATAAACAGCCATAAACAAACAAATGTGGCGCCGCCACGTCGACTCGGAAGGAGAAACGCAGGTTACCAAGAGGTTGTTTCAAATACCTGTCTGATTAAAATCATTGTTTTTCACGAATTAAGGCTCTTTGGCAGATATGGTGAGTTGGAAACTGTCTATGAATGTTTCATTTAACGTCAAATGCGTACATTCTTGTCGATATTGTTACCTTTGGGTTTATAAAGGAAGTCAATGGTCGTGTTTTCCTAAAGTGACTTTTGTCAGCATAGAATTTGCTGTGCTTCGATCATTGACTGAGAAGAATCTTCCGATGACACTAGTTCATTTCACTACGCGACTGCAGATCTGCAAGGAAACTTATGGCAGGGGAAATAAGCTTACTGAAGACGAATAAGCGGAGTAACTGTTCTTCAACGGATTGCTCTCACTGATCTAAATATTTAGATCTTGTCGTCTGCTAGTCTGCTCATAAGTAGTCTTCGGTCGTGTGAAAGTCATATCTATTTCGACTGTGTGCATCGATCCGTGTAGTAAAATGTTGATCTTTGATGATTTGGCAACATAACTTCGCTAAATGTGCTTCGAATGTATCTCCCCGTTAACCATTTGAAAACGTCTTTTAACAAGACCATGTTTTGACAGCCCAGACGGGGATGATTCTCGATAGCTCACAGGGTAT
Organism: Littorina saxatilis; assembly: GCF_037325665.1. Taxonomy (NCBI): domain Eukaryota; kingdom Metazoa; phylum Mollusca; class Gastropoda; order Littorinimorpha; family Littorinidae; genus Littorina; species Littorina saxatilis. Next base: position 44,080,835 of record NC_090259.1, read on the forward strand.
ATAATGTTTTCCGCCGTTTTGTAAAGAATCCTGTCAAATTTGCTATTCCAAAAGTACCCTATGACACGACTCGAGTGGCAAAGAACATTCTCTGCAATTCCTGTCTTATTCCGTGCAGCCGTTTCGGGTCCTATCATCATCATACAAACATACACACAAGAACCAGCTTTAAAAGTTAGATTATGTAAGAACCACGTGAACCAGTGATGTTTTCTTATGTCCATCAGATACTACAGTATTTCTGCTTTATGAAAAGCTATATTTCAAAAACAAAACTAGAGATTTGAATTTTGATCACTTTTCCCCCTTTCTGTCACCATACTGAAGAACAACTCATGTACATTGTATAGTTTCATGAAAATCGGTCCATTGGTTTTTTTTCTGAACGGCTTTATACATGCACACACACAGTCACATACACCACCATCCTTGTCACAATTGTCTATGTTCAAACATTTAGTGAAAACTTGATTTAAATGTTAAAAAAAATCAGAGAATTACAGGTCTTAGAACATAGATTTAAAACTGCAATACATGTACCTATTTGTTATCTGTACCAGAGAGGTATACTTTGTCAACTTTTATTAACTTTTCAATCATTGGAAAGTATTGTCCCCACAAACTCTGATATATCTACCCATGAGCTTGTGGCTGGTTGCTGTGTGAAGAACCTGTGGTTGCTAGGGAAATAATGCAGAATACATTTTAACCTTTCTACTTTTCAGATGGGAAGTTAGTAGCAGAGGGGAGGGGGAATAATCATTAATTGTATCGAAAGACAGCTAGGCAATCAACCGAATGCAATTAGTATCCAAATTGACTAAAAGTAGCATCAAAATAGGTCCCATGAAGTTTGTATTGTTTGGCGATAAGTTGGACAGACCTATTTTATTCCGGCACTAATAAGAAAATCTGTGTGGTGTGCGGTTTTGGCAAACAGTTTAGATCAGTAGTCTTAAAATTGATTGAATGCTAACGTAACCCCTGTTGCCAGTTTGGTGTTTTTCAAAGTTGGTCACTCGATGATGGGACCGGTCCATTGCTGTTGGTGTGAGATTTGAACCCTGCATTTTGCGATGCATGATTTTACTTTTAGCAAGCTTTCTACTGTGTCCAAACGCTTTAGTGTGCCTGTGTGTGTGTCTGTGTGTGTGTGTGTGTGTGTGTGTGTGTGTGTGTGTGTGTGTGTGTGTGTGTTTGAGCGAAAGAGAAATCTTTTCTCTGCTTCTTTAAACTGCTGAACTTTGTTGTTCTCACAGCAATGATTTGAACGCTGATCATCCATGAACCTACAACACCTTGGAGAGTGAGCTGCTATGATCGGCCAACACCTTGATCAGTGAGCTGCTATGATCGCCCAACACCTTGAAGAGTGAACAGTCAGCACCTTGAACTGTCAGGAACCATGACTTCTCCCAGCAGCATGGAGGAAGGAGACTCAGCTCTTCTCTCAGATGTCAAGATAGAGATTGATGTCGCAGAAGAGTGTTGGCACATCACTGAAACACGCCCCTATGGTAAGGTTCATAAGTTCAGGTGAATGAAACACCTAATAGGGAGGAAGGGGATGTTTTGGGGGAGTGGTGGTGGTCAAAGGACATTATTGGTGACGACCAGTCTTGAAAGCACTTCAATCCTGGACGCTACCGCCTGGTGTGTTAAGGGTGGAGATTTTTCCGATCTCCCAGGTCAACTTATGTGCAGACCTGCTAGTGCCTTATCCTCCACACGCAAGCACAAGACCAAGTACGCATGGAAAAGATCCTGTGATCCATGTCATTGTCAGAGTTCGGTGGGTTAAAGAAATACGAAAATACCCAGTGTGCTTCCGCTCAAAATAGCAGGGTAAAAACGGTCATACAAGTAAATACCCACTTGTGCAAAAACATGAGTGAACGTAGGAGTTTCTGCCCATGAACCAATCAATCAATCAATCAATATGAAGCTTATATACCGTGTATTCCGTGGGTACAGTTCTAAGCGCTTGTCGAAAAGTTGTCAACACAGGACTAACAGAGAAACTAACATCTACAGACGGACACGAACCCTATCACACACTAGCAAACCCTGATAAACATACAACAAACAACAGTTTAACAACAATGTACACATCAATAGCTACCGGCACGGTTGGCCTAGTGGTAAGGTGTCCGCCCCGTGATCGGGAGGTCGTGGGTTCGAACCCCGGCCGGGTCATACCTAAGACTTTAAAATTGGCAATCTAGTGGCTGCTCCGCCTGTCAGAATAATGTGAGTGTGTTAGACATGAAGCCTGTGCTGCGACTTCTGTCTTGTGTGTGGCGCACGTTATATGTCAAAGCAGCACCGCCCTGATATGTCCCTTCGTGGTCGGCTGGGTGTTAAGCAAACAAACAAACAAACATCAATAGCTAGGTCCAAAATAATATTAAGCACAAAGAAAACACCTCACAGAGCACAGCACAAGAATGTCTTTTGGGGCACAACACATCACGTCGAACATGAAAGTCGCAGCCAGCTACGGGAAGAACTGAGTCTTCAACCTACTCTTGAACGCGTCAAGCGGCAGGGAGTTCCAGACGGAGGGGCCCGCGGAGGGAAATGCACGCTGACCAGCAGATGCGAGTTTCGAGCGAGGGATGTGGAGGCGGAGTGGGTCAGCAGCAGAACGAAGGGGACGGTCGGAGGGCTGGGTGTACAGGTCCAGGGAGGATTGAAGGTACTCGGGAGCAGAGTCGTTGAGACACTTGTAGACCAGTTTGTAGGAGATTCGGGTGTTGACAGGGAGCCAGTGCAAGGAGCGAAGTAGGGGGGTGATGTGGTCTCGCTTCGTCTTCCTTAACGTCAGCCTGGCAGCAGCGTTCTGGACTCGTTGTAGGCCATGAATGGATGAGGCGGGGAGGGCAGTCAGAAGGCAGTTGCAGTAGTCAAGACGACTGAAGATGAGGGAGACAACCAGCTTCACACTGGCGTCGTGGGTGAGGTAGCGACGGATGGAGGCGATGCGTCGCAGGTGGAAAAAGCAGGTCTTGATGATGAAGGAGATGTGTGTCTGCATGGAGAGAGTGGAGTCGAGAAAGACGCCAAGGCTCTTGACAGCAGGGGAGAATGGAACAGTCGCGTCATCCAGGTGGAGGTCGGTCACAGTGAGGGAAGCAATCTTCTGTCGTGTTCCAACGAGAAGGGCCTCCGTGTTCTCACTGTTCAGCTTCAACTTGTTCTCAGTCATCCAGTTCTTGATGTCGGTGAAACAACTGGAGATGGATCCCAGGAGATGGTCAACGTCCTCCGGCTTGGTGCTGCTCTGGAGCTGCGTGTCATCGGCAAAGGAGTTGTAGTTCAAGCCGTGGCGTTCGATGACCAGGGAGAGGGGTTGGGTGTACAGGGTGAAAAGGACAGGGCCGAGGACAGACCCTTGTGGGACGCCGAAGCGGGCAGGGACAGGCTGAGAAGAGAACGAATCAGTGGTGACAGACTGAGAGCGGTTCTGGGGGTAGTTCCGGAACCAAGAGAGGGCGGTGTCGTGAATGCCGAACGTTGAACTGAGGCGATCGACGAGTAGCTGGTGGTCGATCGTGGCAAAGGCCGTGGAAAGGTTCAGCAGCACAAGGGCAGAGACGAGACCGCTATCTGTTGCGTTCAGGAGGTCCGTGGTGAATCGCAGGAGCGCCGTCTCGGTGCTGTGGTGAGGGCGGTACGCTGACTGGTACACTGGCATCAGCGAATTCCGAGACAGGTGGGCGCTCAACTGCTCCAGGATGATACGATCCAGTAGCTTGGAGAGAAAGGGCAGGTTGGACACAGGGCGGTAGTTCAACTCGTTGACGTCAAGGCCGGGCTTCTTGATGAGTGGGCGAACAACGGCAGACTTGAAGCAGTCGGGAACGACGCCTGTGGCCAGGGAGATGTTGATGATATCTGTGATAGACGGCAGGAGCTTGTCCAGACACTTGGTGAAGAGGAAGCCTGGCAGGGGGTCTAGCTCGAAGAGAAGAGGAAAGCACTTCACACCTTTAGAAGGACGGGTTTGGAGGGGTTAGTAGACAAACAAGTCTGGCTGACGATATATTGTGGTTGCCAGCTGGGGTGGTGTGTTGGGGACTTGACACAGTTTAGACTATTGAGTGTTGCTTTTGAAATTGCCTGCTTCTGCTTTCAGGTATGTTGAATCAGCAAGCAGAATGCCATTGCCCAAAACAGGAACCAGGAGAAACATTTGATACAGTGCAGCCATTGAAAGGACAAGGTGCAGTCAGCACTCACAGTGATACCTGGCTGAAACAGGAGACAAGAGACCAGGACAGTGGTACTGTACCTCTATTTATATCTTTGTCGAATATAAGCCATGTAGGTCTTAACAGAGAGGGAATCTAACAACAGGGAAAGTCTCAGAAAAGTGGGTCTTTATGATGAGAGGAGTTTTTAAAAATGCAGCGATTTAGGCGACCTGGATGTCTCAATGGTAAATTGTTCAAAATACTTGCTATATGAACCGACATTAGATATAACCAAGCTAAGAAAAGATAACTCTTGTGAAAAATCAGAAGTCCCCAAAACAGGGGCACAAAATAACACGCTTTCCCCTTGTGCAGTTAGGCAGTTTGAATGTCTCTTTTGTGTTGTTTTTGATTAAAGAGCAGACATCGGCCTCAAGGAGCACCGCAATTATGAAGAATTCGTAGCCTTTTCTTATTGAGTATTTGTTCTTCAAAAAATATTCAGGATCATCAAGACTTGAAAAAAAGAGTGCGCCCTGCTGAAAACAAGATTTCTTGGTGGTTCATTTGTTACTGTTACCATCACTTACATTAGCACCAGAGTAGCACCAGATGTGCGAAAGACTCCAAAAATGCAGATGAAACACACTAACCTCAGAGTCCAGAGTCATTTTGAGCGAACTTAGTCACTGTCTATTTTTCAATCAAATTGTTATGCAATCTCATGTTATTAAAAGATGTTCGGATTTTTTTTGCAACAATGCTCATCAAGTGATTTTACAAACAATAAAACCACTGTAATTTGGAAATTGTCTTAATTCGCTGAATAACAATGGGTTCTTTTATTCGTTAGATCGGGAAAGCCATCATACAGAGTTGTTCACAATCCTAAAAATACACTAAAGTCAGTTGGTTATACCTACCTATATGCAGTATACATTTATTAAGGTAAGGAAACCCCATGGAAATTAACCAAAAATTGTTGATAGGTGTGTTTTGGGGTTTTGACACTATGAAACACTTTGATCTATGTTCTTTCAGTTGAGCATAACCAAAATGTGAATTGTTGGCAAAAAAGGCATTTTTTAAAAACTTGTTGTGGTTGTACTGATTGCTTTGGAATCATTTCTGGCCTCATTATATATTCGTTATTTTCAAATCACCATAACTTTCATTTAAAACCGGGGATATAGCTCAGTTGGTAGCGCGCTGGATTTGTATTCAGTTGGCCGCTGTCAGCGTGAGTTCGATCCCAGGTTCGGCGGAAATTTATTTCACAGAGTCAACTTTGTGTGCAGACTCTCTTCGGTGTCCGAACCTCCCCCCGTGTACACTACATTGGGTGTGCACGTTAAAGATCCCACGATTGACAAAAGGTTTTTTCCTGGCAAAATTGCTTAGGCACAGTTAATAATTGTCTACCTATACCCGTGTGACTTGGAATAATAGGCCGTGAAAGGTAAATATGCGCCGAAATGGCTGCAATCTACTGGCCGTATAAAATTTCATCTCACACGGCATCACTGCAGAGCGCCTAGAACTGTACCCACGGAATATGCGCGATATAAGACTCATTGATTGATTGATTGATTGATTGAAAATGTAGATCTACATACGCTGCTTGTGTTCGTCTGCTGTCGCCCGAAAGTGGGTAAACTTGTTTTTGATTGGCTGATGTGTAAGAGGGTATGAAGCCAACACTTACAAAACAGAATTTGTTTTATATAGTACATTTGCAGGCTGAATCTAAATATGCCATGTGCATATCTTGTACGGTTTTAGATCTGAAAACTTGTTGTGCTACGATTACAGTGGTTCGGTATGAGTAGGTCTAAAAAGTGTTCCTGGCGTCAAGTTTACAGATTCCTGTTTGCTCTCAGAAGACAACACATATTTCTCGGGAATCTACATGCTGCCAGTCCTCGCAATACGAAAACTTCAACAAATCAAAAGAAGAAAATAACAAACACAAACAGTTGCTGTTGCTAGTTTTGAGCAAGTTGATAACAAAGTGATAAGGATCAGAGACACGTCACAGTGTTGAGCGATGACGATTTTCTTTTTCATTTTCAATTTCATTACTTTATTGTTCCATTGCTGGGAAATTCTGATTGCTTGCTCCCAGTGGAAAGCTAGCAGCAACGCAGTCGCGTTACCCAGGTGTCTGCGTGTTGATGTGTATTCAGCCACCTGCACTTATGGCAGAATGACCAAGGTCTCTTATGTGCCATTGTGATGACACGGGGGTGAGACATGGCTTCCGTCTCTGGGTCGGCAAATAAAGTTGACCCATGTCTATCCCGGCCCGAATTCGAACCTGCGACTTTCCAATCACAAGTCCAGTGCTCTACCAACTGAGCTACTGGGCCAAGCTATCTATCACTAAAAATACACCACCAATAACTTACGTTCAACTTCAAGCGCGCTTTTCTCAAAATCACGTTTTTCGTACCATGCATTGAGGTTACATGGATATTTTCAAAAGTATTCAACAGATTGTCATAAAATTTGGCACGGTGTTTGTTCATGTATTGTTTTACATTTTGTTCCTCTGAATACGATAACCGGCACGGTTGGCCTAGTGGTAAGGCGTCCGCCCCGTGATCGGGAGGTCGTGGGTTCGAACCCCGGCCGGGTCATACCTAAGACTTTAAAATTGGCAATGTAATGGCTGCTCCGCCTGGCGTCTGGCATTATGGGTTAGTGCTAGGACTGGTTGGTATGGTGTCAGAATAATGTGACTGGGTGAGACATGAAGCCTGTGCTTCGACTTCTGTCTTGTGTGTGGCGCACGTTATATGTCGAAGCAGCACCGCCCTGATATGGCCCTTGGTGGTCGGCTGGGCGTTAAGCAAACAAACAAAATCTGAATACGAATTCTGAACAAAGTCATCATTTTTGTTACGGTCTTTCTATTTGGTACTTGTTTGGACTGGTCAAAAACAACATGTTTATTTATTAAGGAGATTTCTATAGCGCATAACTAAAAGCACTATGTTTGTGCATTAGTCAAAAAGCTGGAGGAACAAAACGCAGAGGTGTCATTTTTTGACACTTCAGCCAAATGTGGTGACAATCGGAAGAATAGTTTTGATCACATGTGTGTAACTCGACTCAGACCATTAACGGCGCCACAACACTTGATCCTAAAAATCTGATGTTATGTAATTGTTTCTGCAAATATCATAACAAAATTTGCACCCTGCATTCCTTGATAATTCAAGTATGTGCCGTGCAGGTTTTGTGCAAATCGGTTTGTATTCTAGTGTGTAACGCGAACACAAAAATACGCACATTTGCGAGAAATGAATGGGGTTTCCTTACCTTAATTTCATTCCCCCAGCGGGTTTAATTGGATTACGGTCTCTTTCATTAAACTTATTCTTGGATTACCCTGCGAACTGTGCTACTGTGTAGTTCATACTTGGATTATCTCCCTTGGATCATCGTGACTTTCTAGTTTGGATTATGCCTATGCGCCGTCTTTTTCTCAGCCAGTGATGTAGTTCTGTGTAACTTGTGCCAGAGAAGCTGACTCGAGTGCATAATCTGTGATAAGGGTATTAATATATAAACATATTTTTGCCATGTGTGGCCCACTAACTACTATGTGCTAAACAATACCTGCCAGGCACCAGCCCTAATACACCACTTTGTCTTCAGTTGTCCAGCCTTCATGTGCTGTTTTTGCAGCCATGCAGTGGGGAATTGTTCTCCCCCTTTTGTTCACCCTGCTCTACCATAGACTCCAGCCTCCCTCCACCGTCAGTACTTGGACGCTACTACCCCCCACCTCTTCCAGCACCTCCACCCATCCTCCACTACCATGGACACTCAACCCATCCTCCATAGAAGCTGTGTTCGCCGTAAGCCAAAGACCGCTACAAACTATACTCTCCCGTTGTGACCAAAACCCATCCACAACTCTTCTTACTATCCTATTATCTGGAGACGTTCACCTCAACCCCGGCCCACCGACTGTCTACATCTGCGGCTTGTGTGACCATGAGGTGTCCTGGAACTGTGTTTGCTGTGATGCCTGCAACATCTGGTACCACTTCTCCTGTGCGGATGTGGGAGCTTTGCGGACTGACCTTGACCGCTCAACAGCAGTCTGGAACTGCCCTAGATGCAACAGCTGCAACTGCGACAGCTTCACCTTCAGAAGCTATGAACTCGACTGTTCCAACTACTACTACCCTCTCCAGAACCTTAGCCAGACTATTAGTACATCTTCACCCATAGACCCCTTTTCTCCACCCAGAGCCAGCAGCCCGAAGACCTCAAGTTCTTCACGTAGTACTTCACCCTCCACCCACCCCTCAGTACCCCCACCCCACCAGAGAAGCACCAGATCTGAAAGCTCCTCCGTCTTTGACCTTCCGCCAAAATCCAACCTAAGAGTCATGACCGTCAACTGCCAGAGCGCCGACTCCAAGAAGCAGGAGCTAGCAGCGTCCCTCCACTACGTCAAGCCCGACATCGTCTGCGGTACGGAGTCCTGGCTGCGAGGCATCCAACCAGGAAAGTCCCCATCACAAGACCACATCAAGTCGGCAGAAGTTTTTCCAGACTACTACGACATGTACCGGAACGACCGAACCACTCGAGGGGGCGGCGTCTTCATCCTCGTACACAAGTCTCTTACTTCTGTCGAACAGCCAGAGTTCGTCACCGACTGCGAGATCGAGTGGGTCAGAGTCAAGCTGAAGGACCGGAAGGACCTCCATGTGGGAGCGTTCTACATGCCTGACCGGAACCAGCACGACCTAACCGAGCTTCAAAGGTCGATTGACAAGCTCACCAACAACGGAAAGCTCCAACGAGAAGTCATCCTAGCAGGTGATTTCAACTGCCCCAACATCGTTTGGTCCACCCACACCGCCTCCTCATCCGGCAGAGATAACGCCATACAGCAGTCGTTGATCGACATCACCTCCTCCTCCCTCCTCACCCAAATCCAACACACCCCCACCCGTGGCCCCAACATCCTAGACTTGGTCTTCACCTCCAACCCCTCCCTTGTAAAGTCCTCTGTAAGCGCCCCTGGCATCTCAGACCATGACATCGTAGTGTCAGACTTCAACACCAGGCCCCAGGTTACCCCGCAGAAAGCGCGCAAGCGCTACAAGTTCAAGAAGGCCAACTGGGACAACATGAAGAAGGACATGGACGATGCAGCCAGCACAGTTGAAGAGGAATACAAGGCAGTCAAGGACGTCAACACCCTCTGGGAAACGTTCAAGAGCCTCCTCGTTAGCTCCATGGAGAAAAACATCCCGTCCTTCACACTGCGGTGACCCCAGAACTTGCCTTGGCTCAACGCTTCCATCAGGAGGATGCTCAAGCGCAAGAAGAAACTGCTAAAGCGTGCAAGGGCTACGAAGAGCTGGTCCCCCTACAGGAACTACCAGAAATACTGCAGACGAGAGCTCCGGCGTGCCGAGTGGCAGTACATCAATGGCACCATCCAAGAGGGACTAGACCAGAACAACTCCAAACCCTTCTGGCGTTTCATCAAGGCGAAAAAGCAAGACTCAACAGGTGTGGCCCCGCTAAAAGAAGACGGTAGACTCCACAGTGATAGCCAGACCAAAGCTGACCTTCTTTTGAAACAGTTCAAGTCTGTCTTCACCAAGAGTACCAGCTGCACGCTGCCAAATCTTCTACCCCCATCTGCCACCATACAGCCCATCAGTATCACCACAGCCGGCGTCGCCAAACTCCTTTAAAACATCAAACCCAACAAAGCCTCTGGTCCCGACAACATTCCCAACATCGTCCTTAAGACCCTAGCCCACGACATAGCACCATCCCTGTCCGTCATCTACCAGCTCTCATTAGATTCTGGGCGTCTCCCACAAGATTGGCTCAGTGCCAACGTCGCGTGCGCGTTCAAGCAAGGCGACCGTCACTGCCCAGCCAACTACCGCCCCATTTCACTCACTTCTGTCCCCTGTAAGATGCTGGAGCACATTAGCCGCCACATCCTATCCCACCTTGAAACCAACAACATTCTGACAAATCTAAATCATGGCTTCCGATCCGGGTATTCCACAGAGACCCAGCTCCTGACAACAGAAGACCTGCTATCCCCATACGACCGGGGGCGCCAAGTCGACATGGCCATCTTGGATTTTTCAAAAGCCTTCGATACGGTACCCCATGATCGTCTCCTCCACAAATGCAACAGCTACGGAATCTCCGGCTCCATCCTCGCCTGGCTCCAGACCTTCCTCACCCAACGTACCATGCAGGTAGTTGTGGAAGGCTCGACCTCCGCCCCAACCACTGTCGACTCTGGAGTCCCGCAAGGCACCGTGTTAGGGCCTCTTCTCTTCCTTTGCCACATCAACGACCTCCCGGATGCAGTCAAGTCCCAAGTGCGCCTCTTCGCAGATGACTGCCTCCTCTACAGGGAGATCGTTGACTTCAGCGACCACATCGCCCTCCAGGAAGACCTGAAGAGCCTTGAATCCTGGGCAGAGAGATGGGGCATGCGCTTCAACGCTACAAAATGCTACGTCATGACTCTAGCACGGTAAACCCCTACCTCCTACCTCTATTCCCTAGACAGCACCATCCTCAATAGTGTACCCACGAACCCCTACCTTGGCATCCAGTTCTCTAACGACCTAAAGTGGTCCACCCACATCAACTACATCACTAAAAAAGCAAACAGCACCCTCGGATTCCTCCGCCGCAACCTGCGCCACTGCCCATCAAACTGCAGGCACAACGCCTACCTTGCCCTCATCCGCCCTCTTCTTGAGTATGGTGCCACCATCTGGGACCCATACCTTAAGCAGGACGTCGAGAGATTGGAGCGCATACAGCGGAACGCATCCCGCTTCATCTCTGGTGACTACAGAACCACGACTCCTGGCTTCATCACTGGGCTCCTACACAAGCTTCAATTACCAACCCTCCAGGAACGTCGTGAACACCTGCGCCTAACCTAGGGGCGGGGATATAGCTCAGTTGGTAGTGCGCTGGATTTGTATTCAGTTGGCCGCTGTCAGCGTGAGTTCGATCCCAGGTTCGGCGGAAATTTATTTCACAGAGTCAACTTTGTGTGCAGACTCTCTTCGGTGTCCGAACCTCCCCCCGTGTACACTACATTGGGTGTGCACGTTAAAGATCCCACGATTGACAAAAGGGTCTTTCCTGGCAAAATTGCCTAGGCACAGTTAATAATTGTCTACCTATACCCGTGTGACTTGGAATAATAGGCCAAAATGGCTGCAATCTACTGGCCGTATAAAATTTCATCTCACACGGCATCACTGCAGAGCGCCTAGAACTGTACCCACAGAATATGCGCGATATAAGACTCATTGATTGATTGATTGATTAACCTCCTTCTACAAAGGGGTTGAGGGGCTGGTGCCGGCAATCCCGCCTGACAAGTTCCTGATCCCTCAAAAACCAGGACGCCTCATTCGTCCACGTCAATCTAATCTTCCAGAGATTTTAGCACCTCGAACCCAGTAGACAACTACATCAGGAACAATAGCAGATGCTTCATTGTGCCACGCTGTAACACTGAGCAATACAGACATTCGTTTTTTCCAAAGACTGTAGTGGCCTGGAACAAATTAGATGAAGTAACTGTAACCTCGGCATCGACCGAGAGCTTCAAGTCGGCGCTGGCAGTAGCCAGACGACGATAAAGAACTAGCTGTGCACCCCCCGCTCTGCTGCATCATGAATGCCAGACATCTGGATGACTTGTTCTACAAGTGCAGTGTAACATACAGAAACAGAAACAGAAAGTTAGGGGGAAGAATTTACCCTATGCTCCCCAGCTGAGCTTTGCCTCCTCCATTTGCAGTCCGTATGTTCTGCTTTTTAAAATGTTTACTGTGGCGTGTGTTTCTTCTCCTCCCTGTTCGCCGTGCAAAGCAAGACCAAAGCCCCAATTCCTCATGAAGTCAATACAGTGACACTCCAAGATGTGAAGTTTGGGAATAATTTTGCTGGGGAAGTTGAGCCGAAAGAATGTCATGTACTGATGTAGCCGTTGATGTTTATAGCGATGCTTTGCAAGGTGTTAACAGTCCTGTAGGGTTGCTTGGAGATACAACTCTGTAGATTTGGGAGTACAGTTCATTTAGTGTCGAACCTTTCGCTGATGTCATCTGCCTGTGCATGCAAAGTGTGAAGCAGCTTTTACACACTGTTTTGGAGTGCTTCAGATCTTGATCTTCTTTATTTTTCTGTCCATAGCACTGGTTAATTTCTTGAATGTAGTTTCTGCTCTTTATTGCTTTGCAAGGGTCGTCGTACCGTTTTCTCGCTCTACAGCCACATATTCTGCAGATACAATGTAGTCTCTCTTCGTGTAAATCTCTTGTATGTAGACGATCTTCCATTGCTACCCGTTATATCGTGCGTGTCATGCTCGCGCTTGTAACTTTCTCACACTATTAACACACTCGTGACCCCCCGCGGGTTAGGGGGAGTCCCATATTGGTTGGGACGAGAAAGAATTTACCCGATGCTACCCAGCATGTCGTAAGAGGCGACTAACGGTTCTGTTTCTCCTTTTACCCTTGTTAAGTGTTTCTTGTATAGAATATAGTCAATGTTTGTAAAGATTTTTAGTCAAGCAGTATGTAAGAAATGTTAAGTCCTTTGTACTGGAAACTTGCATTCTCCCAGTAAGGTCATATATTGTACTACGTTGCAAGCCCCTGGAGCAAATTTTTGATTAGTGCTTTTGTGAACAAGAAACAATTAACAAGTGGCTCTATCCCATCTCCCCCCTTTCCCCTCTCCCATCTCCCCCCTTTCCCAGTCGCGATATAACCTTGAATGGTTGAAAACGACGTTCAACACCAAATAAAGAAAGAACACACTTGTGAAAAACATTAACTGTCAATTTTTTCTTCTTTTTACATTTAGTCAAGTTTTGACTAAATGTTTTAACGTAGAGGGGGGAATCGAGACGAGGGTCGTGGTGTATGTGCGTGTGTGTGTGTGTGTCTGTCTGTGTGTGTGTGTAGAGCGATTCAGACTAAACTACTGGACCGATCTTTATGAAATTTGACATGAGAGTTCCTGGGTATGATATCCCCATACGTTTTTTTCATTTTTTTGATAAATGTCTTTGATGACGTCATATCCGGCTTTTCGTGAAAGTTGAGGCGGCACTGTCACGCCCTCATTTTTCAACCAAATTGGTTGAAATTTTGCTCAAGTAATCGTCGATGAAGCCCGGACTTCGGTATTGCATTTCAGCTTGGTGGCTTAAAAATTAATTAATGACTTTGGTCATTAAAAATCTGAAAATTGTAAAAAAAATATTTTTTTTTAAAAACGATCCAAATTTACATTCATCTTATTCTCCATCATTTGCTGATTCAAAAAACATATAAATATGTTATATTTGGATTAAAAACACGCTCTGAAAATTAAATATATAAAAATTAATATGAAAATTAAATTTTCGAAATCAATTTAAAAACACTTTCATCTTATTCCTTGTCGGTTCCTGATTCCAAAAACATATAGATATGATATGTTTGGATTAAAAACACGCTCAGAAAGTTAAAACAAAGAGAGGTACAGAAAAGCGTGCTATCCTTCTGAGCGCAACTGCTACCCGGCTCTTCTTGTCAATTTCACTGTCTTTGCCGTGAGCGGGTGACTGACGATGCTACGAGTATGCGGTCTTGCTGCATTGCATTGCGTTCAGTTTCATTCTGTGAGTTCGACAGCTACTTGACTAAATGTTGTATTTTCGCCTTACGCGACTTGTTCTTTCCTTCTTTGATTCCTTCTTTATATTAACAAAAGTTGGTCTCCAAAACAAAAAAAGTAAAAGCTAGCACAGACCAGAACAAACTGTTTGTTGCACGTTTAACGAGATGAACGAATAAAACTACACTGGCATACCTTCATATTCAACACTACACAACAATTAAAGTAAATCTTCTCAAATGCTGTTTTCAACAGTCTACAATCCATGAACAACTCAGTTAATATAATCCGCGGAACTGAATGTTGAACAGGGGTCGACACTAACTTATTTGGCCTGGGGCCACACTGGCCCCAGAGATGGAAATTGCTGGGGCGGAAAACAAAAATCTGGGGCCCACTCTTATTCATGCTATATATATACACACAAAAATTAATAATAAAAAACACAAGAGAAGTGAAAAAGAGTGTACTGTACCCCATGATCGGCATCAACGTATCTATTGGTCTGAAGGGCTTGCATCCGAAGACACATGCTCACCACACTCTGAATAATCAGAATCACTGTCACTTTCGAACTCAGCAGCTGTACAACTATCTTTTGTTGGTCTGCTGCTGTCCATATATGTGGGTCTCCGCTTGCGAGATCCTGCTGTCATCCAGTGAGTGACAGAGGGAAGGGGATCAAAATCTTCGATGTCTGGGGCATGGAGTTGAACAGTCATCGGATCCGTCAAGGTGTCGCTGCGCAGACGTGACCTCCAGTCTGTCTTGACTCTCTTCATAAGAGAAAAGCCTCTCTCACAATCAGCACTGTGTGCTGGAAGTGTCTGCACAAAGTCAACCAATGACAGAATGTTTCCAAAGTCATCCCGTCTTCCTCTGAGAGAGAACCACTGCATCTGTGACATATCCATATGACCAGCTTTTGTTTTCGCATGTAGTTTCAGCCCTGTCCATTCAACCTCAGCTTGGTGAATGTCTACCCCAGCCTCCTCAAGGATAACTTTGTATTCTGCGAGAATGTCTGTGACCTCCTCCTCACCAAAGTCATCCCAAACATTCTGGGGGTCTGCATGTGTGGGCCACATTTTGAAATCTGCAATGTTCATGGCTGTCAACACACTTCCTGTCACGTCTTCAAATCGTTGGTCAACAAATGCAGTCTGTCACCCTGGAATCCAGCTTGTTCAGCTCTTTCTCTCTGTCCTTGGCCAAGATTCTCTTTTGCTTGTCTCAAACATGGTCCATCCCTGGTGGCAAGACGGTCAACCTGAGATTTCAGCTCCTGAATCGTGCTGTATGCACCTGAAATCCCTCGTGCCGATTCTTGGAGCGATTTTGATGCATTTCCCAACACTCTGAAGAGATCCTGAAGGAAGGCCGTTGTGAGAGTGAACCGAGGTTCTTTCATCATCTTCAAAAAACCCTTTGCCTTGTTCTTGGCGTCTGAAGACACACGTTCTTGAAGGTCTGGATTTGACAGCTGTTCAAGGTGGTTGACGATTGCTGGCATGGCTCTTACAATATTGGACAGTGCCCTGTCACTGTGCATGACCCATCTTGTACCACCCACACGTGTTGGCACAAGGAAAGGAAGGTCAGCAGCCTGTGCTGCTCTTTGAAGCATAGAACGGTTCAGAGGGCTTCTGTAATAGAAGTCGTAGAGATCTTTCATGAGTTTGCTCACTTTTTTGTAGTACTCTACCTGAGCAGTCATGTCCTTGAATGCTAGCTCTAGCCTGTGTGCTGTACAGTGCACAGTGACCAGTTTGGGTCTGCTTGTTTTCAGTCTTGCGGCCACGCCTTGTTTGCACCCAAAGTTCACTGCTGCTCCATCGCTCGCAAATCCTACAAGTTTTCTCTTCCATTCCTCAGATGACTGTCCAGTGAACTCCCGCAGAGCCTGATCCAAAGCTTCCAACACATGAGGTGCATCTCCTCGTTCCAAGTGTTTCACACCAGCAAGTCTGACTCTCACTTCCCCTTCCACACAATATCGAACATAAAAGATCTCCTGCTCTCTTACAGCAGTGTCTGTTGCTCCGTCACACATCACGCTAAGGAAAGGCACGTTTTGAAGTTCTGCACACATTTTTGACTCACATGCGAAGCAAAAGTGAGTCTATGTACTCACCCGAGTCGTCCGTCCGGACATCCGTCCGGACGTCCGGAAAACTTTAACGTTGGATATTTCTTGGACACTATTCAGTCTATCAGTACCAAATTTGGCAAGATGGTGTATGATGACAAGGCCCCAAAAAACATACATAGCATCTTGACCTTGCTTCAAGGTCAAGGTCGCAGGGGCCATAAATGTTGCCTAAAAAACAGCTGTTTTTTACATTTTTCCCATTTTCTCTGAAGTTTTTGAGATTCAATACCTCACCTATATATGATATATAGGGCAAAGTAAGCCCCATCTTTTGATACCAGTTTGGTTTACCTTGCGTCAAGGTCAAGGTCACAGGAGCTCTTCAAAGTTGGATTGTATACATATTTTGAAGTGACCTTGACCCTGAACTATGGAAGATAACTGTTTCAAACTTAAAAATTATGTGGGGCACATGTTATGCTTTCATCATGAGACACATTTGGTCACATATGATCAAGGTCAAGGTCCCTTTGACCCTTCTGAAATGTGACCAAAATAAGGTAGTGAACCACTAAAAGTGACCATATCTCATGGTAGAAAGAGCCAATAAGCACCATTGTACTTCCTATGTCTTGAATTAACAGCTTTGTGTTGCATGACCTTGGATGACCTTGACCTTGGGTCAAGGTCACATGTATTTTGGTAGGAAAAATGTGTAAAGCAGTTCTTAGTGTATGATGTCATTGCTAGGTCAAGGTCAAGCATGTGAGTCGTATGGGCTTTGCCCTTCTTGTTTCTCTTTCAACTTCAGCCACTGTATGAACAAAGTCACGTTGTCAGTTATGTATGTTTTGCCCACAGCAAGACCATTTGCTGTTCCCAATTATGCCAATCTTTCAAACTCTGTAAACGGCAAAGCATCCTTAGCTATCAGAAGTGCATTTCTTGTATCTTCAACTTGCTGATCTCTTGTGACTTCAGTTGTTGTAAAGCCTTTTTACCCTCAGAAACGTTGACATCACCTGCAGGTGTGACTTGCGTTTTAGATTTCCTTTTCGCTTCTTCTTTCTTGAAGGCCCACATGTGTTTCTCTCTATTTTGGTGACGTGTCAAGTTGTAGTGCTTGAAGTTTTTGGAGCCTGTGGACACAGGAGTTTTTTCACAAACATGTTACACTCAGTTTTAAAATAAATATCATTAAGAGTATGTAGAAACTTTCAAAAACCGAGTCAGGAAAAAATATCTTTTTTATGTATCTGTAACTTAACATATATGAATGAGAGAGAGAGAGAGAGAGAGAGAGAGAGAGAGAGAGAGAGAGAGAGAGAGAGAGAGAGAGAGAGAGAGAGAGAGAGAGAGAGAGAGAGAGAGAGAGAGAGAGAGAGAGAGTGTGTTTGTCATTTAAACACCGCCAACTCTTGTGAAACCTCAAGAGTAGCAATATAGGATTTTTTTTAATTTTCTGAGTAGCAAATAGTGTTTTAACAAATGCATTCCCACAGGGGGGGGGGAGGGGGGAGAGAGGGGGAGAGTTAATCTAATGTTGATTCTAGGTATTCAAAAATAGATCTAAAAAATATGGCCATTGGGGGATTTTTTTCTGAAGATGGGTGCAATGCGGACAAACAAACGGGATCTTGTTTAAGGATCCAGTAGAAATTACTAGAACACAATGTCAATGATTAGTGAATTTAGTTATTTGTATCATTTTACTACTAGATGAAGGGGGGTGCACGATTTCACATTTTCTTGCGGGTCGGGCGTGCATCTGCTGTTATCAATTTCCCACGCTGTGGTAATTCTAGAATTCTGGCTTGGGCTGGCGCTAGCGCTCGCTGGCAGCAGGGAAAGTTTGGGAAACTGAGCGTGCGGCCTGAAACAGGCGTGCCCATCTCCCCCCTTTCCCCGTCGCGATATAACCTTGAACGGTTGAAAATGACGTTAAACACCAAATAAAGAAAGAAAGACCTTAATTTCAGTCACTTTCAATTTTACTAAGTTGTTCCTTAGAAATAGCCTGCTTCTGATTTCAGGAATGTTTAGTCTGCAAAAGGAAACAGGAGAAAAAGTGTATGCTATTCACAGATCATAATCAGCACCCTCGATTGCTTTTGCTTTCATTTTTCAGTGCCAGTCAGCAATGTTGTGGCCACAGACACAGCTACCATGTCTACAGTGCAGACATTGGAAGGACAAGCTGCAGACAGCGCTCACAGTGATACCTGGCTGAAACAAGAGGAACAATCTAGTACTGAGTGTGATACCGGGTTGAAACAAGAGAAACACTCTAGTACTGAGTGTGATACCTGGCTGAAACAAGAGCAACATTCTAGTACTGAGTGTGATATCTGGCTGAAACAAGAGAAACATTCGAGTATTGAGTGTGATGCTGGGCTCGAAGAGTCCGGTAATTTGAAGCCAAGCATGTTAATAAGCCTGACAGAGAAAAAACTTGTCTGTACAGAGAGTGGTGCTAAGCCTACAAAGTCTGGACATTTGAAGCGACATATGTTGACACATACAGGTGTAAAAAAGCATCCATGTACAGAGTGTGATGTCAGGTTTACAGGCTCTAGTACTTTGAAGGGACACATGCTAACACATACAGGAGTGAAAATGTTTGCTTGTACAGAGTGTGATGCTCGGTTCATGCGGCCCAGTCATTTAAAGCAACACATTTTAGCACATACGGGAGTGAAAAAGTATGCATGTACAGAGTGTGATGCTAGGTTTACTTGGTCTGGAAATTTGAAGACTCACATGTTAACGCATACAGGAGTGAAAAAGTATGCATGTACAGAGTGTGATGCTCGGTTCAAACGGCGCCATAATTTGAATTCGCACATGTTAACACATACAGGAGTGAAAAAGTATGCATGTACAGAGTGTGATGCTAGGTTCAAAGACTCTAGTACTTTGAAGCGACACATGCTAACACATACAGGAGTGAAAATGTTTGCCTGTACAGAGTGTGATGCTCGGTTCAAACGGCGCTGTAATTTGAATGCGCACATCTTAACACATACAGGAGTGAAAAAGTATGCATGTACAGAGTGTGATGCTAGGTTCATGCGGCCCAGTCATTTAAAGCAACACATTTCAACACATATGGGAGTGAAAAAGCATGCATGTACAGAGTGTGATGCTAGGTTTACTCGGTCTGGAAATTTGAAGATTCACATGTTAACGCATACAGGAGTGAAAAAGTATGCATGTACAGAGTGTGATGCTAGGTTCAGTCGGTCTGGACATTTGAAGCGACATATGTTTACACATACAGGTATGTTAAGTCCTTTGTACTGGAAACTTGCATTCTTCCAGTAAGGTAATATTTTGTACTACGTTGCAAGCCCCTGGAGCAAATTTTTGATTAGTGCTTTTGTGAACAAGAAACAATTGACAAATGGCTCTATCCCATCTCCCCCCTTTCTCCGTCGCTATATAACCTTCGTGGTTGAAAACGACGTAAAACACCAAATAATGAAAGAAAGAACACATACAGGTGTAAAAAAGCATGCATGTTCAATGTGTGCTGCCAGGTTCAAATGAACACATGTATACACATACAGGAGTGAAAAAGTATGCATGTACAGAGTGTGATGCTAGGTTCATGTGGCCCAGTCATTTAAAAGAACACATTTTAGCACATACGGGAGTGAAAAAGTATGCATGTACAGAGTGTAACGGTTCACGCGGTCTGTAAATTTGAGGCAACACATGTGAACACATGCAGGTGTAAAACCAGCACGGTTGGTCTAGTGGTTAGGCGTCCGCCCCGTGATCGGGAGGTCGTGGGTTCGAACCCCGGCCGGGTCATACCTAAGACTTTAAAATTGGCAATCTAGTGGCTGCTCCGCCTGGCGTCTGGCATTATGGGGTTAGTGCTAGGACTGGTTGGTCCGGTGTCAGAATAATGTGACTGGGTGAGACATGAAGCCTGTGCTGTGACTTCTGTCTTGTGTGTGGTGCACGTTATATGTCAAAGCAGCACCGCCCTGATATGGCCCTTCGTGGTCGGCTGGGCGTTAAGCAAACAAACAAATTTAAAGGAACACATTTTAGCACATACAGGATTGAAAAAGTATGCATGTACAGATTGTGATGCTAGGTTCACGCGGTCTGGAAATTTGAGGCAACACATGTTGATATATACAGGTGTAAAAAAACATGCATGTACAGAGTGTGATGCCAGGTTCAAAGACTAGTAATTTGAAGCGACACATGCTAACACATACAGAAGTGAAAAAATATGCATGTACAGTCTGAGTGTGATGCTCTGTTCACGCATTCTAGAAATTAAGAGGCAACATTTGTTAACACATACAGGAGTGAAAAAGTATGCATGTACAGAGTTTGATGCTCGGTTCACAGTCAGAACATTTGAACAAATACATGATGTTAACACATACAGAAATTTTTAAAAAGTTTGCATGTACAGAGTGTGATGCTAGGTTCACACGGCCTAGTCATTTGAAGAAAGACATATTAGCACACACAGGAGTGAAAAAGTATGCGTGTACTGAGTGTGATGCTAGGTTCACGCGGTCTGGAAATTTGAAGCAACATATGTCAACACATACAGGTGTAAAAAAGCATGCATGAACAGAGTGTGATGCCAGGTTCAAACACTCTAGTACTTTGAAACGACACATTCTAACGCATACAGGAGTGAAAAAGTATGCATGTACAGAGTGTGAAGCTAGATTTACCCGGTCTGGAACATTGAGGCAACATATTAACAGCTATTGTGTTTTCAGCGTAGCAATAGGGTCCGATATTTAGACGAGACAAGCATAATGCAGACGAGTCGCATTATACTTGTTCGAGTCTAAATATCGGACCCTATTGCTACGCTGAAAACACAATAGCGATTATATAGCTGTTCTAACCTTGATTTGTTGTTCCAAACTTACAAAATGACAGTTTTTGCGTCGATGCGTTGATCTCAGGTTTTGATAGCAGACGCCGTTTCTTATGCGCATTAGTTTTGCGCAGGAGCCACACTGACTTTGGAAAATAACATTGATTTGACAACACAGCTGTTAAACAGCTTTTTGTTATTTCATTCGTATACAACAAAAAGAAGTTTGAGTTTTTTTAACCTTCGCCGGCACTCGTGGGTCCGTGCGGACCCAGAAGGGTGTTTGATTGCAAATATCTCTTAAACGAGTTGGAATTTTTTAATGAGCTTTTAGAAATGCCTCAGACACCCAACAAGCTATCATCTCCTAAAAGCTCATTAAATTTCAGTGATAATTAATTAATTAATTAATGGTCAAATTTAGACTACACACGGAAGCATTCGTGGGGACGTGCGGACCCATACTTTTCAAAGAAGGAAAAGCGTGTATACTCTTCCGAGGCACTCATGGGGACGTGCAGACCCATACTTTTCAAAGAAGGAAAAGCGTGTATACCCTTCCGAGGCACTCATGGGGACGTGCAGACCCATACTTTTCAAAGAAGGAAAAGCGTGTATACCCTTCCGAGGCACTCGTGGGTCTGTGCGGACCCATACTTCTCAAAGAAGGAAAATTGTGCTAACCCTTCCGTGGCACTCGTGGGGCCATGCAGACCCATAATATTTTAATTGTTCCAAATACCGTGTATAATTAATTAATTATCACTGAAATTTAATGAGCTTTTAGGCACGGCGGTTCCCCCTTTCACAGATGGCATGATTAAGTTTGCTGCTGGCGCCTGCCCATGCAGCCCCTGCCCTGCTTATCTGTTATCACATTCCTGGCCCCGCTGGGGCTTCAGCCTTCTTTGTTCCACTTGCTGGCAGCAGAAAATGAGTCAATTTCCCACGGTTTAATTGCCTTCCTGCCACTGCCTGGCAGCAGAACCAGATTTTTTTTATCTAGTTTATATCTTGAAGAGCCCTGTCTGGAGCACTTTCCATGTGGTTTCGTCTTAAAGACTTTTTGTCTTGTATTAGTTTCTGATCATCAGAGTACATGTACGCTGTGTGTTTCATTTGTGTGGCATTGTGTTGTGACAGGCAAATTTTTCACCCACTGTTCAGCAGAAAAGAAAGGATTGAATCATAGTATTATTACAAGTGACATCACACTCAGTTATTTTGTGCAGCAGTGTGACCTAATATTTCCAGTTTTCTTCTTTGTCTTCATGTGACAGTGTATGTTTGGTATGCAGTGTGTTTCATAATGGAGCATACTGAAACTGAACATCTAATTTGTGTTAATGCATTGTGTAGACTGTGTGGGGAACGCTCTGCAAGAACAAAAAAAGATCGACATTGTAATGTGAAACTGTGTGTGGACTATGCGGACAAACTGAAAAACTTTTTTAACATTGATGTATCTTCTGATATTAGTGCAAAACATTCGACCACGTTTTGTCAGAAGTGCTATTCAAAGCAATTAAACCGTACGCCCTCAAACACAACAGCTGATCGTGTTAAGGAACAAGCTCAAGCTCAAGCCATTAGTAACATTTGGTGTCAGTATGATTCCAGCCGACCCTGGTTTGCTGGTGTCAGTATAATGTGAACAGCCTTCTTTAAATCTACCCCAAGATACATGGAAGTAAATCTAGCTATAACAACAACAACAACTGCCGTGTGCTGACATTTTGGAATACTGTTTTCCTACTTGGATACCTGTAAGCGGGCTCAAGAAAAGATACCTCACACACACAAGGTAAAAATCTTTTAAGTGTCAGCATGAACATCTGTTAACATTAACCTTGCAGATTTGTTTTTAATTTGTTCTGTCTTCAAAAGTGGACCGTGGCGCGATCTGTAGCCACTCAAATACATGTCATTAATTACATTGTGCCGTGTGTACTGTTCTCTGTCTGTCTTCTTTCAGCAGGCTACAGCAGTGGCACACCTACAGCATAGTGGTCATATTTAGTATCGTTTGAAAGTTTATGGTCTTGACTACAAGGCTATGTGTAAATAACACACATGCTGACATCGTAATTCAAGAGAACTAACAAGATAGAAGTGTTTTCAAAACACACAGCTTACTCGCAAGGCAGAGATAGCAGTGCGTAGCTGCCGAGAGGTTGAGCTAGGCCGCACTCTGGCCTGCTAGTAGAAGGGAGCTTTTCTCTTAGCCTTCTACTGCTGAGATGGCTTGTGTGGGTGATGCTATCGCGCGGTTGTACAGTCACTACTGTGTAGCCAGCGCTGAACCGGGGGATGGGTGATTAATTACCGCTGGCGGCCTTGCACTGAGGAAGGGGTGATAAAGGGGTCAGATTCCGGCTGTGTCTGTGAACTAAACCTAATAGCAGAAACTGCCGTGTAGGAGATGATAGCTTTTTAGGTGTCTGAGGCATTTCTAAAAGCTCATTAAATAATTCCAACTCGTTTAGGAGATATTTGCAATCAAACACCCTTCTGGGTCCGCACGGACCCACGAGTGCGTCCGTGTGTAGTCGATAACGAGTGCCGGTCCATGTCATTGTCAGAGTTCGGTGGGTGAAAGAAACACGAAAATACCCAGTATGCTTCCCCTCGAAAGCGGCGTATGGCTGCCTAAATGGCGGGGTAAAAACGGTCATACACGTAAAAACCCATTTGTGCAAAAACATGAGTGAACGTGGGAGTTTCCACCCATGAACGAAGAAGAAAAAGAAAGCACTTCACACCTTTTGAAGGAAGGGTGTGGAGGGGGTAGTAGACAAAACGGTCTGGCTGACCAATATATTGTGGTTGCCAGCTTGGGTGGTGTGTTGGGGACTTGACACAGTTTAGACTCTATTGAGTGTTGCTTTTGAAATTGCTTGCGTATGCTTTCAGGTATGTTGAATCAGCAAGCAGAATGTCATTCTCCAAAACAGGAACCAGGTGAAACATTTGATACAGTGCAGGCATTGGATGGACAAGGTGCATTCAGCACTCACAGTGATACCTGGCTGAAACAGGAGACAAGAGACCAGGACAGTGGTACCGTACCTCTATTTATATTTTTGTCGAATATAAGCCATGTACGGTAGGTCTTAACAGAGAGGGAATCTAAGAACAGGAAAGTCTCAGAAAAGTGAGTCTTTATGATGAGAGAGAGATTTAGGCGACCTGGACGCCTTGATGGTAAATTGTTCAAATTACCCAAAACAGTGGATTTTCAAATGTTTAATGAGGTTTCTTAAAAGCACAGTGCAGCTCACAACCTTCGTTTTGCGTTTTTGTTGCAGCTGAGTGCATTTACAGTTCAAAAATCCTCCTATGGTAGTAAAACAAACTCAAAACTACCCAACGACGACATCTGTGAAGCTCGACAGTTGGCTTTTTCACGCGAGTGCATAAATTAACCTAGTTATTACGTGGTGTTTGGTCGGAGTTCGATTCAACTGAGTGATTCCGGCCTCCATTTTGTTTTACACAAACTCATGATGATGTCTGACATAGTTTGCTACTAGTGACATGTCTTTTTGTGCATGATGTGGTGACCTGATCTAAATTTAGATCCAAAAGTAGGTCAAGACCAGCCGGGACAGAGTCCGAAATTAATTCGTAAAAAAATCGCAGTTCTTGACTCTTTGGGTGTAAGTCAATGAAACTCGGTAGTTCTTCTAACGGATAGCTGCCTGAGGTATGACTAAAAGCCCCAGGGGCTCCGTGCACCTGGGTTTGACAAGTTCAGTACCTTTAAGCATCACTTTCTCCCCAGGCTGGAAAACTTGAGCAGCTCTGTTAAAAGGTCGACATAGGTTTCAATGAGTTAAAATTTGATATCAAATTTGTGCACATGTAGATTACTGCTAAGACTGTTTATCAATTAAGTCTATGAAGAGCGGTTGCTATATGAACCTACATTAGACATAACCAAGCTAAGAAATGATAACTCTCGTGAAAAATCAGAAGTCCCCAAAACAGGGACACAAAATAACACGCTTTCACCTTTTGCAGTTAGGCAGTTTGAATGTCTCTTTTGCGTTGTTTTTGATTAAAGAGCAGACATCGGCCTCGAGGAGCACCGCAATTATGAAGAATTTGTAGCCTTTTCTTATTGAGTATTTGTTCTGCCAAAAATAATATGCAGGATCAACCCCGTCGCGATATAACCTTGAATGGTTGAAAACGACGTTAAACACCAAATAAAGAAAGAAAGAAAGGATCATCAAGACTTGAAAAATAGAGTGCGCCCTGCTGAAACCAAGATTTCTTTGTGGTTCGTTTGTTACTCTTACCATCCTGATCACTTACATTAGCACCAGAGCGTGTGAAAGACTCCAAAAATGCAGATGAAACACACCAACCTCAGAGTCCGGAGTCATTTTGAGCGTACATAGTCACTGTCTACTTTTCGATCAAATTGTTATGTAATCTCATGTTGTTAAAAGATGTTCAAATTTTTTTGTGCAACATTGCTCAAGTGATTTTACAAACAATAAAACCACTGTAATTTGGAAATTGTCTTAATTCGCTGAATAACAATGGGTTCTTTTATACGTTAGATCGGGAAAGCCATCATACAGAGTTGTTCATAATCCCAAAAATACACTGTTTGTTTGAATGATTTTCAGCAATTTTCAACATTTTCAATGGAGAAGACTTGACACTGAGCAATTACCGCTGTGCAGGGAAATCAGCAAGGTTTTATGTTTAGCTATGTGTCAAAGTGAGAGGATGTTTTTTTCTCGCACTAAAGCATGAAAAGACCGTTGGCAATCTACAACATACAGAAGTTCACGTGAGAGGAAAGTAATCTTTGACCTTAACTGGGTTGTTTATTGTTCACTGAGACACACAAAGATATGAAAGGATTTCGACGGGCACAGTGGCGTAGTTTATAAGACATCGGCCTCCTTTTCGGAAGGTCGTGAGTTCAAATCCCGGCTGCAACCGCCTGATCTCCCATGTTAACTAATGTGCAGACCTGCTAGTGCCTTATCTCCCTTCGTGTATTCACGCAAGCACAAGACCAGGTGCGCACGGAAAAGATCCTGTAATTCATGTCAGAGTTCGGTGCGTTATAGAAAAATAATAATAATAATAATAATAACGATTACTTATATAGCGCGTAAACCTCGTGGTGACGAGCCCAGAGCGCTTTACACTTACACAATCATAATACAAACAAGGAAAGAGAACTAAATCCGAATAAATTAAAACATGGTCACACACACCCACACACGCACGCACACACACACGCACACACACACACACACACGCGCGCGCGCACACACTCACACACACAATCTTTCTTTCGTCATTGTCAATGTTCAGGTAACCCGCAATGTCATTCCATGTACGCATACGTTATTCTAGTACAACACACACAGGCACATACCCAGCATGCTTCCCCTGAAAGGCGGGTTAAAATCGGCCATGCACGTAAAAATCCACTCGTGCAAACACATGAGTGCATATAGGAGATCCAGTCCATTAACGAAGGAGAAGAAGAAAAAAAAAACGACTTCTTTCGCACGTTGTTGCAAGGATTTGACTGTAATTTGACACATCAGTGATTTTTCATATCAACTTTAAAATTGGAAGAGTATGGTGGTTCCAACTCAATGCTCGCCGAGATAAGTACTATCTAATCGTGGAGTCTATAAACCTCGTTGGTACATTAAAAGGAAAGAAATATTGTTCTCAACCACACGCCACCATGGGGTCCTGATTTGGCCTATTATGGTCCGCTGGACCCGAAAAGCAACAGCTAACTAACATACACTGAGCAGAAACAGTTAAAACACAGCAAAAACACCATAGAAACCATGGATTTTTTGCTGTTTTTCAGTTTTGGGGTCGCTCTCTTTTACACGCTAGATCAGCCTGACAGCATGACGGATTTGAACGAAATGTGTATGAACTGTTAGGTAAGACACCAAATAAACTTTCGGATGTAAAAAATGTAAATTATCATTCAGTTTAAGTCACTGTTTCGATGGTTGAAAGTGAATCATGCTGTAAAAAAAACATTTTTGAGGGTAGGCGGGGTCACGGACCAGTGACGTCATTTCCAGTTATGGCTCAGATTCCAGAAACACATTTTTGAGCAAAAGAAAGACTGATCTTCAAAAACACCTGGGCTATACCATTGAAAAAATATCCTTAACTTCTTGTGCTCAGTGTATGTTTAATCTGCAAAAGGAAACAGGAGAAAAAGTGTATGCTATTCACGGATCATAATCAGCACTCTTGTATGACTTGCTTTTGCTTTCATTTTCCAGTGCCAGTCAGAGAGGTTGTGGCCACAGACACAGCTACCATATCTACAGTGCTGACATTGGAAGGACAAGCTGCAGACAGCGCTCACAGTGATACCTGGCTGAAACAAGAAGAACATTCAAGTACAGAGTGCGATGCTAGATTCGGGCGGTCTGTAAATTTGAAGCAACATATGTTAATACACACAGGTGTGAAAAAGTATGCATGTACAGAATGTGATGCCAGGTTCAAACACTCTAGGTCTTTGAAGCAACACATGCTAACACATACAGGAGTGAAAAAGCATGCATGTACAGAGTGTGATGCTAGGTTCAGGCAGTCTGGAAATTTGAAGCAACATATGTTAACACATACAGGTGTAAAAAAGCATGCATGTACAGATTGTGATACCAGGTTCAAAGACTCTAGTACTTTGAAGAAACACATGCTGATACATACAGGAGTGAAAAAGCATGCTTGTACAGAGTGTGATGCCCGGTTCACACAGTCAGGAACATTGAAGCGACATATGTTAACACATACAGGAGTGAAAAAGCATGCCTGTACAGAGTGTGATGCCAGGTTCAAACACTCTAGTACTTTGAATCGGCACATGCTTACACATACAGGTGTAAAAAAGTATGCATGTACAGAGTGTGATGCCAGGTTCACAGACTCTAGTAATTTGAAGAAACACATGCTGATACATACAGGAGTGAAAAAGCATGCTTGTACAGAGTGTGATGCCCGGTTCACACAGTCAGGAACATTGAAGCGACATATGTTAACACATACAGGAGTGAAAAAGCATGCATGTACAGAGTGTGATGCTAGGTTCAGGCAGTCTGGACATTTGAAGGAACATATGTCAACACATACAGGAGTGAAAAAGCATGCATGTACAGAGTGTGATGCTAGGTTCAGTAAGTCTGGACATTTGAAGCAACATATGTTAAAACATACAGGAGTGAAAAAGCATGCCTGTACAGAGTGTGATGCCAGGTTCAAACACTCTAGTACTTTGAAGCGACACATGCTTACACATACAGAAGTGAAAAAGCATGCATGTACCGAGTGTGATGCTAGGTTCAGGCAGTCTGGAAATTTGAAGCAACATATGTTAACACATACAGGTGTGAAAAAGTATGCATGTACAGAATGTGATGCCAGGTTCAAACACTCTGGGTCTTTGAAGCAACACATGCTAACACATACAGGAGTAAAAAAGCATGCATGTACAGAGTGTGATGCCAGGTTCACAGACTCTAGTAATTTGAAGAAACACATGCTGATACATACAGGAGTGAAAAAGCATGCTTGTACAGAGTGTGATGCCCGGTTCACACAGTCAGGAACATTGAAGCGACATATGTTAACACATACAGGAGTGAAAAAGCATGCCTGTACAGAGTGTGATGCCAGGTTCAAACACTCTAGTACTTTGAACCGACACATGCTTACACATACAGGTGTAAAAAAGTATGCATGTACAGAGTGTGATGCCAGGTTCACAAACTCTAGTAATTTGAAGAAACACATGTTAACGCATACAGGAGTGAAAAAGCATGCATGTACAGAGTGTGATGTCAGGTTCACAGTCTCAAATAGTTTGAAGCTACACATGCTTACACATACAGGAGTGAAAAAGCATGCTTGTACCGAGTGTGATGCTCGGTTCTCACGGTTAGGAAATTTAAAGCGACATATGTTAACACATACAAGTGTAAAAAAGTATGCATGTACAAATTGTGATGCCAGGTTCACAGTCTCAAATAGTTTGAAGCTACACATGCTTACACATACAGGAGTGAAAAAGCATGCATGTACAGGGTGTGAAGCTGGATTCACCCAGTCTGGAAATTTAAAGCAACATATGTTAACACATACAGGTGTAAAAAAGCATACATGTACAGATGGGATGTCAGGTTCAAAGACTAGTGCTTTGAAGCAACATATGTTAACACATACAGGAGTAAAAAAGCACGCATGTACAGAGTGTGATGCCAGGTTCACACACTCTGGTACTTTGAAGCGACACATGCTAACGCATACAGGAGTGAAAAAGCATGCTTGTACAGAGTGTGAATCCAGGTTCGCACGGTCAGGAACATTGAAGTGACATATGTTAACACATACAGGTGTAAAAAAAGTATCCATGTTCAGAGTGTGATGCTCGGTTCACACGGTCAGGAACATTGAAGCGACATATGTTAACACATACAGGTGTAAAAAAGTATGTATGTACAGAGTGTGATGCCAGGTTCACAGACTCTAGTAATTTGAAAATACACATGTTAACACATAAAGGTGTAAAAAAGCATGCATGTACAGAGTGTGAAGCTAGATTCACCCAGTTTGGAAATTTAAAGCAACATATGTTAACACATACAGGTGTAAAAAAGCATGCATGTACAGAGTGTGAAGCTAGATTCACCCAGTTTGGAAATTTAAAGCGACATATGTTAACACATACAGAGTGTGATGCCAGGTTCAAACACTCTAGTACTTTGAAGCGACACATGCTTACACATACAGGAGTGAAAAAGCATGCATGTACAGAGTGTTATGCCAGGTTCACAGACTCTAGTAATTTGAAAATACACATGCTAATACATACAGGAGTGAAAAAGCATGCATGTACAGAGTGTGAAGCTAGATTCACCCAGTTTGGAAATTTAAAGCAACATATGTTAACACATAAAGGTGTAAAAAAGCATGCATGTACAGAGTGTGAAGCTAGATTCACCCAGTTTGGAAATTTAAAGCAACATATGTTAACACATACAGGTGTAAAAAAAGCATGCATGTACAGAGTGTGAAGCTAGATTCACCCAGTTTGGAAATTTAAAGCGACATGTTAACACATACAGAGTGTGATGCCAGGTTCAAACACTCTAGTACTTTGAAGCGACACATGCTTTCACATACAGGAGTGAAAAAGCATGCATGTACAGAGTGTTATGCCAGGTTCACAGACTCTAGTAATTTGAAGAAACACATGCTGATACATACAGGAGTGAAAAAGCATGCTTGTACAGAGTGTGATGCCCGGTTCACACAGTCAGGAACATTGAAGCGACATATGTTAACACATACAGGAGTGAAAAAGCATGCCTGTACAGAGTGTGATGCCAGGTTCACAGACTGTAGTAATTTGAAGAAACACATGTTAACGCATACAGGAGTGAAAAAGCATGCATGTTCAGAGTGTGAAGCTAGATTCACCCAGCCTGGAACATTGAAGCGACATAGGTTAACACATTCAGGTGTGAAAAAGCATGCATGTAGAGAATGTGATGCTAGGTTCACGAAGTCAAGTGCTTTGCAGCGGCACATGTTAACACACACCGAAGTGAAAAACATGCATACATGTACAGAGTGTGGTGCAAGGTTCACACGGTCTGGGCATTTAAAGCAACATATGTTAACCCACACAGGAGTGAAAAAGTATGTGTGTACCGAGTGTGATGCCAGGTTCACACTACCCCCCGCGGGTTAGGGGGAGTCCCATATTGGTTGGGACGAGAAAGAATTTACCCAATGCTCCCCAACATGTCGTAAGAGGCGACTAACGGATTCTGTTTCTCCTTTTACCTTTGTTAAGTGTTTTTTGTATAGAATATAGTCAATGTTTGTAAAGATTTTAGTCAAGCAGTATGTAAGAAATGTTAAGTCCTTTGTACTGGAAACTTGCATTCTCCCAGTAAGGTCATATATTGTACTACGTTGCAACCCCCTGGAGCAAATGTTTGATTAGTGCTTTTGTGAACAAGAAACAATTGACAAGTGGCTCTATCCCATCTCCCCCCCCTTCCCCCGTTGCGATATAACCTTCGTGGTTGAAAACGACGTAAAACACCAAATAAAGAAAGAAAGAAAGTTTAATTGTAATTCATGTGTATGCGTTTCCGCTGAGTGTTGTTCACTGATTAGGGTTTATAACTTTTGTAATTTATATTGTGACACGTAAATAAAGCCGTGTGTGACAGGTAGCCGCGTCACTGTCCGCCTGGGGGTGACCACTGTGAAGACTGTTGACCGCTGCACTGTGTGTGTGTGTGTGTGTGTCACTGTTCTGTGCTGACAATGTGGGGGACTAATGAGCAGCATTAGCGGCATGTTAAAGCAGGCTGTGTGTGTGTGTGTGTGTGTGTGACCGTTCTGTTACCTAAACTTTTCTAACTTCCCTGGAACATTTGATTGTCACCACACAATTAAATACAGTTCCATCACTGATCTGCGGGGACTTTAACTCTTACACTGGTGCAGTTCTGTAACACATGTTACAAAGCCAGTGGTGAATTAACAGAGAGAAAAATAACAAAAAACGGTCATATAGGTTTTCGCATCCATGGGAGGTAATCGGAACCGACCAAACAGACTGAGCCAGTAGCGCGACATATGTCGTGACAACCAGGTGACAGTATACGTAAAGTAGCGCGACATATGTCGCGACAACCAGCCTAAGGGTTAATGTTGATCTCCTGTCCAATCAACCTAGTGCAGATCAACTCGTAGTACTCATGAAGAATCACCAACTTCACCAGTATGTGCAATGTCCAACACACCAGCAAGGTGGACTACTTCATCATGTGTATATGCAAATGTTCACAGTGATGATGTGCTGATAGATGTCACTGCTGTACACTACAGTGACCACTGCCGGATCACAGCAGCAATTCCATTTGAGTTATTCCCATAGAAAGTGTAACTGTGCTTATCATTTCCAACACTGAGAGATCTATTTAAGTTGATCAAACTTTGTTTATAGATCTCCTACTACATGTAAAATGACTTGTCCTTTTTCAGTACTTTCTTTGTTGTTGTTAAGCCTGGCATGCCGTTGTAAGCTGAACTCTCAAATAGAAAGTTGATAGTTTGGCCACATGATTATTCCTAAAACCTTCATGTAGAGTTAATACTTTAGCCACATGATAGGTTTTGTTTTATGATAGGTTTAGTTCTTCCCCCCGCGGGTTAGGGGGAAGAATTTACTCGATGCTTCCCAGCATGTCGTAAAAGGTGACTAACGGATTCTGTTTCTCCTTTTACCCTTAAGTGTTTCTTGTATAGAATATAGTCAATGTTTGTAAAGATTTTAGTCGAGCAGTATGTAACTTGTAAGAAATGTTTAAGTCCTTTGTACTGGAAACTTGCATTCATCCAGTAAGGCAGGGGCGGACAAGGGGGGGGGGTGCACATGGTGCAGGTGCACCCCCCCCTCCAGCAAAAAAAAAAAAAAAAAGTGGAAAGCTGATTCTATGACCATTTCTAAGTTCAGATGGCACCATTTTGCTTCTTTGGGCCAAAAAAATTGTCCGGGAAGGCATGCCCCCGGACCCCCCTAGCAAATTCGGGCGCTTCGCGCCCATCACATTCACTTTCGATTCAAAGTGCACCCCCCCTTACAAAGCAACTGATCCGCCCCTGTAAGGTAATATATTGTACTACGTTGCAAGCCCCTGGAGCAATTTTTTTATTAGTGCTTTTGTGAACAAGAAACAATAAACAAGTGGCTCTATCCCATCCCCCCCCCCCCCCCCCCCCCCCTTTCCCCATCACGATATAACCTTGAACGGTTGAAAACGACGTTAAACACCAAATAAAGAAAGAAAGAAAGGTTTTGTTCTGCTATATATATATATATAAAATAACTTGCGCTTTATCATTCCTTTCTTTGAAGTTATTTGTATAGTGCTTACCTTCACCTTAAGCCTGTCCTTGATTGAGCACAAAGTCGACTTGGCGAAGCTTTGCAAAGTCTTTGTACCAAAAACCAGAAGCTGCGGCAGGGTACTTTGACCCCTACTTCGCTTCGCAAGTTTTGACATGCCAAGTTTCGCCTTAGCACGCAACAAACTTGCTTTTTTTTTGTAGGAACACTGCTTTTCAATTCAACAAGGAAGACAAAATCAGACTCAATACTGTAGTGAAGAATGAATTTATTATCTTTGGTTGACCCAAAGTACAAAATCTAACCTCCTACCTGATTCTTACAGTTTAAATTGATAGTTTGGCCACATCACTATTTTTGTTCACCTGTATATAAAATAACTTAATACTTTATCATTTCTGATCTTGTGAATGTTTCCAAACTCCTTTATCAGTCGCGATATAACCCTTCGTGGTTGAAAACGACGTTAAACACCAAATAAAGAAAGAAAGTGATCATGGAGTGTTATTTTTATTCTGCTGTACATATAGAAAATATATGAAGTTAAATGCAAAATGATTCCTTTTTGTAAACTTGTTCTTACAAATGTTATAAGGCAAATTAGTATTAGTATCACTACTTTGAAAAAGTATTGGAAGGTTCATACAAGCGATCTTTTGCTAACTAAATGTTTGATTTGCATCACTGATTTCCTTGTGTTAGTGTTCCTGTTGCATGAGTCTGCACACACACACATATGCATACATAAAACAGAACTTTATTTTTATTTATTTTATCTTCCTCTCTCTGTTGCTCATCTCTCTCCCTCTCTCTCTCTCTCTCTCTCTCTCTCTCTCTCTCTCTCTCTCTCTCTCTCTTACTCACTCTCACTCTCTCTCTCTCTCTCTCTCTCTCTCTCTCTCTCTCTCTCTCTCTTTCTCTCTCTCTCAAACTCTCATTACGAGTATGGTTTCAAACAGTTGTGCGTGACTTAAGGTCGCGCTTTAGAATCCCGTCCAACTAGGACACGCGTCAACTGTTTGAACAGACCAAGAGACGGTATCCATGTCCCACCCCCGAGACACCACAACCACAAGGCGGCTATCTTGACCCGTTATGGTCAATGCTTGTTACATTTTGATTGTGCTTGTCCATGCTTCAGTTTGAAAGAGAACTTTGCCAGACACGGAAGAGAGTAGACATGTTTTATTTTGTTAGTGGACCCCACATAACAACACAAGATGAAGTAAACAACAAACTGCATGTCGGTCAATATGTGGCCTCCCGCAGTGGGGCACTGCGGTTATGAAATTAAAAGCCCCTCCTGTTTTTGGAACCGCAGGAGCTTTCTAGTTTGCTGTTAGGTAGATTTTTGGTTCCTCTTTCCTGTCATGCTCTCTTTTTCTTCATGAATTCTTTTCCTTTTTCTGCCTTCTTGCTCATTCACCTGTATTTTTTCCAAAAATCTCTTCTCTTGCCGCTTGTCTCGCGATTCATGTATAGTTTAATCTGTTAGTGTTCTGATGTAAGTCCAGCAGTAGATAGGTTAAGCCTATTTTAACATACTGGAAACTGGTAATCTTCCAGTAGGTATTAATTTAGTTTTACTAAAGCCTGCTGGGACACAAGTAATGGGTTAGTGCATTTGTAAACAGGAATCGCTTGACAAGTGGCCCCCTTCATCCCCCCCTTCCTCGTCCTGATATGGCTCTGCGTAGTCGGCTGGACGTCAAGCAACAAATAAACAAACAAACAAACAATATGTGGCCACCCAGTCGGGTATAGGCAAAGTGGATGTGTGAAGGTAGAGAAAGGAATAAAGATCGCCATGCCAGTGGCTGCTGATGTCGTGTAGTATTTTTGGATTGGATGGAGAGAAAGACTTGTCTGTCATTGTGTTTGTTTGTGTGTCCACGGTGATAGTCACATGAACAGGTCACCAAAGTATCTAATGACGTAATTTTTTCAAATACATGCTACATGTCTATGCATTTACAGAGCTGCCAACTGCTAGCATACGCCAAGCGAAAGATTGCTAAGCTGAAACAAATAATCACAAACATGGAACAGTTCCCTCTTTTTTATCAGTCCTGGTACATATTTCTGCTTTCCACACAGTGTATAGTCATCCGTGGTATAGTGGTCACAAAATCAGTCATTAAACATCGTCTGCACTGAAAAGTGTCGCTGCAGATGCTCTCTAATGGGCATTTTATGGTCCTGCATAATTCTCATGAGACTTTATTAAAAATGTCTGATCTTGTGCAAGAGGGCATAATTGCGGATGTGGGAATACATTTGTTAAAACACTATTTGCTACTCAGAAAATTCAAAAAAAATCCTATATTGCTACTCTTGAGGTTTCACAAGAGTTGGCGGCAGGTCTGTGTAAATGACAAACTCTCTCTCTCTCTCTCCCTCTCTCCCTCTCTCTCTCTCTCTCCCTCTCTCTTTCTCTCTCTCTCTGTCTCTCTCTCTCTCTCTCTCTCTCTCTCTCTCTCTCTCTCTCTCTCTATTTACCTGCAAAATAGCTCATCTGTGTCCTTTTTTACATCATATCTGTCAGATAGGAAACAAGCAGTCTACCTAAACGGTTCATATTCATCACAAGGCACTGTAAAATGTGGAGTCCCACAAGGTTCTATCCTTGGTCCCTTACTGTTTGGACTATACATTAATGATTTACCATTACACCTCAAACAAGAAAATGCTGTACTTGATCTTTTTGCGGATGACTCAACACTTCACAGCAGTAATACAGATATAAATCTCATAAGAAAAGTACTCCAAGAAAGTATAGCAAATATTAATGATTGGTGTAATTGTAACAGAATGGCACTGCATCCTAAGAAAACAAAAAGCATGTTAATAACCACAAGACAAAAACACCAGCGACAGCCTTTGAGCCTTGATCTTATGCATGGTACAGTTAGCATTGCTCAAGTCCATCAACACCGTGTGCTTGGAGTTGTAATTGATGATGAACTTAACTGGCGCTCTCACATTGATACAGTTTATAAACGAGTTTCTAGGAATATTTTCTTACTTAACAAGCTCTGGTGCGTTGTTTGTGTGGATGCCCTCAAAATGTTTTTCCACGCACACTGTCTCTCTCACATTTGCTATGCATCTACTGTCTGGTGCAATGCCAGTGATGTTCATATAAAGAAAATAAACACACTTCACAAGAGAGGTGTAAAGTTATTAAACCGAGATCCCAATATGACTACTCAAGAAAAATACACTCAACTGAACATTCTTCCGCTACATCAGCAGTTCTTTTTAAATGCTAGTGTTTTCATGTTCAAAATGTACCACCATGAAACACCTTCATACATCCAAGACCTGTTTGAGCGTCCTCCTGGTAGAGCGAGGCTTTTGAATTATACGCTATACCGCTCCCACGCATTGATTTGTATAAATCTAGTTTATCCTACTGGGGATCGCTTGTGTGGAATATACTTCCAATGTACTGTAAAACATGTCAAACCCTTTCATATTTTAAAAAAAATGTTCGAAAATATCTTTGTCAAAAATAATTCTCTCCCTACACTTTAAAATCATAACTGTTACTGCATAACATATTAATCATCATTTTATTAATCAATGAACCACGTTATTATAACTAGTGTTTTGTTAGTTTTAACCTGATTACAAATTCTTAGTTAATTAGTTATTCGTTTGGCTGTTCAATACATGTTATATAAATATATAATTGTAATGTATAATGTCATGTATGTCTAAAAGGGACAGGTTGGAAGATTAGGCATTGCCTAAAACCTTTATCCCTTTGTATTAAAGTTTTGAATCTGAATCTGAATCTCTCTCTCCCTCTCCCTCTCTCTCTCTCTCTCTCTCTCTCTCTCTCTCTCTCTCTCTCTCTCTCTCTCTCTCTCTCCATGCAGGTCGGGATTGAAGGGTACATGTGCTCGGATCTTGTAAAATAGAGAGCTACGGTTGGTTGTCAGCGTACACTAATTACTACCGGCACGGTTGGCCTAGTGGTAAGGCATCCGCCCCGTGATCGAGAGGTCGTGGGTTCAAATCCCGGCCGGGTCATACCTAAGACTTTAAAATTGGCAATCTAGCTAGTGGCTGACTGGTTGGTCCGGTGTCAGAATAATGTGACTGGGTGAGACATGAAGCCTGTGCTGCGACTTCTGTCTTGTGTGTGGCGCACGTTATATGTCAAAGCAGCACCGCCCTGGTATGGCTCTTCGTGGTCGGCTGGGCGTTAAGCAAACAAACAAACAAACAAACAATCACTAATTACTATTTTGGGTGGACTTTTCTTTAAAATTTGATGTTAACATCAATATTAGTTTGTGTTTTCGAATTAGCATATCTTTTAATCTCGTCTGAGCCACGATCATTTCGTGACCTCACAGCTCTCAGTTTTAAAGCATTGCCAGGCTGAGCAGGGTTTGATTGTACTTTTCTGGTGCCTATCCTTTCTTTTTTGGCAGTTCAGGCAAAAAGACGTAAGGGAAATCACTCTGTTTGGCTACTGCTGCCATTTGTCACGTGAGCAAACGCTATACGCTGACCCATGAAGAGCAAGTGAATTATTTGTGCTATTACTGTGTAATGAAGCTACAAATGACTTCTTTTTACAGTCGGTTGGTGTTATAAGTAGAGGTCACACGCCGAATCTCAGTGGATTTGAAACGGGTAATCTTCAAGTGAACTTTAGCGTTGTGGGTTCATTACATGCAGCCAATGGGAGCCGGGGAGGTCGTTAGCCAAAACTTGCTTCTGGTTCTGGCTCTGGTTCTGGTATGGTACGTCGCAGGAGCCAAGTTGACTATTATATGCGACGGGATTGGTGGGCGCAGCGGCCTAAAGAGAGGAGGGGGGAGGAGGGAGGTTTCCTACGGCAGTAGAAAAGGCTTTTGCTGATGTGCAGCCTATCACCTCCTCGCTTAGATGGTTCCACTCCTGAGCTGTCTTTACAAAAAATGAGTGTCTGAACAGTTCAGTTCGGCAGTGTGGTATGGTTAGGCCTTTAGAGTTGTTGATGGCCTGTCTCTCGATCACGTTGTTGGAACTGTAGTCGCTAAACTGTGTTGGCTTCACCCTCCTGCGGGTCTGTTTTGCAGGGGTGAGGAAGTTTTCGGGGGGGAGTGCTGGTATCTGCCCTGCGGATATTTTGAAGAGTGTTGTAAGCCTATGTTGGCGCCGTCGTTCTTGGAGTGTTGTGAGCTCGAGGTCCTTTAGCATCTTCGTGACAAAGCCAGGCTCTCTAGACTTATAGTCCTTGGTGATGAACCTGGCTGCTCTGTGTTGTACGCGCTCTAGTCGTTCAATGTCTTGCTTCAGATGGGGATCCCACACAACCGCAGCATACTCTAGGGTTGATCGCACCAGGGCAATGTATGCTGTGCGTCCGCAGGTCTGTGGGCAGTTTCGTAGATTTCGGCGGAGGAATCCAAGTGTTGATGATGCTCTGTTGCTGGTGGTCGTCACATGTGGTGACCACTTTAGGTCGGATAAAATTTGGACACCGAGATAGGGGCTCTTGTCAACGTGCTTGAGGATTGTTCCATCAAGGGTGAAGAAGAAGTTGGAAGTGGGCTTTGAACTAAGGATGTAGCACTTCTTTGCGTTGAATTGCATCCCCCATTTATGTGCCCACTGCTCCAGTTGTCTGAGGTCCTCTTGGAGAGTGAGGTGGTCCTGGAAGGTACGTATCTCTCTGTATAGTAGGCAGTCGTCTGCGAAAAGTCGTACCGTTGATTTCACAGACTGTGGTAGGTCATTGATGTGGCACAGGAACAGCAAAGGGCCGAGCACTGTACCCTGTAGGACCCCTGACATGACTGTCACTTCCTCGGACTCCGCACCCTCCAGGACCACCCTCATACTGCGTTGGGTGAGGAAGCAAGTTATCCACTGGTGGACTGGACCCCTGACTCCGTAGTGGTGAAGTTTGCTCAGTAGCCTCCCATGGGGTACGGTGTCAAAGGCCTTGCTAAAATCCAGGATTGCCACATCAACTTGTCTACCAGCGTCATGGGACTTCATGATGTCGTGCATGGTAGTTAGGAGCTGGGTTTCGCAGGAGTATCCGCTTCGGAAGCCATGGTTGTTGTTGGTGAGGATGCTGTGCTTTTCCATGTGGGTCAGGAGGTGGCGGCAGATAATGTACTCCAGTATTTCGCAGCAGACTGAGGTAAGGGAGATTGGCCTGTAGTTCTCTGCTTTGTTTCGATCCCCTTTCTTAAATACCGAGGAGATATTAGCGGAGAGCCAGTCCGACGGCAGTTTCCCAGTGGTGAGGGAACGTTGGAAGATGAGGGTGAGGGGTGGGGCGATTGTATCGGCACATGTCTTCAGTACTTGGTTGGGGATGCTGTCTGGGCCTGATGCTTTCTTGGGGGTCAAGGTTCCGGAGTAGCTTCGCTACACCATTGGGGTTGAGGCTCAGTTCCTCAAGGGCAGGATAGGGGTGTCCCTCCATTGCAGGTGGTTCTGTTCCAGTGTCCTTAGTAAAGACGGACTGGAACTGTCTGAGGAGGATCCTGGCCTTTTCCTTGCTGTCGCTTTGTAGGGTGCATCCGTCTTTCAGGGGGGCGACTCCTATGTTGTCTTGGCGCTTGGCTTTAACATACCTCCAGAAGGGTTTGCTGTTGTTGTCTTTCAGGGGGGCGACTCCTATGTTGTCTTGGCGCTTGGCTTTAACATACCTCCAGAAGGGTTTGCTGTTGTTGTCTTTCAGCCCTTCCTCTATGGTGCTGTTGAGGTAGTCTGATTCTGCTTTCCTTATTTGTCGTCTGCATTCTTTTTGTACGAATCTGTAGTTCTGCCAGTTCTTGGTCTTCTTGGCTTTCTTGTATAGTCTTTTTTTCCCTTTTTTTTTTCCTTTTTAGCAATTTCTTGATTGTCCTATTGATCCAGGGTACGCTGTTGTTTTGCTGCCGAAGTTTTGATGGTATGTGGGACTCGATGGCTTCAGACTGAATGAATGTTTCTCCGCCTAGTTCAAGTGGTTCAGTTATCTTGAGTGAGAGATTCTTGTCAAGATCTTGACACTGAAGCGGATTTGTGATGTAATTCGATCAATTTTACCCAAAACTCGATGTATTCGAAATCGGAATAAGAAAAGAAATATTTTAGGTTGAAAGTCAAAATACCATTTTTGAACACAAATTAGAATCCAAGAGGGGAATACATGGTCCAAAGTACGATTAGCAGCACTTTAGATGGGAGGGGAATAGTCAGTATTGAGTTTGTGTGAGATAAACAACGCATTGGCTACTCACACTCGGAGTGTATACAAGACCTGACCACTGTATACACTCCGGCTTTAACTTCCGGTCGCGAAGCGAATTTGCCATTTGACACCACTTTGCGATTGGAACGCAGAGCAGTTGATTATAAGAGTATAAAGAAACAAAAACAATCTGATGCTGCACGGCCTTTGCTGTGATGTAGATTGCATTTTCGACACTGAAACGCATCAACACTCGGAGCGTCGTTCGACGCCATTTTGCGAAAGTAGGCTTCACTTTCGATTCATGGTATCAAAGTATGCTAGGAACAAACACAGACAAAAACAAACACACACACGAAACTGATGCTTCATGGCAGTTTAGGAGTTTGGAACACACTTGGAGTGTGTGTCGACCTAGAAACGGTTATACTATGTGAATGTACCAACCCTCGACACTCCGAAAAAGATAGCGGATTTGTTGAAATAAAAATTGACTTTACAAGAGCGTCATCGGTAAACTGGGCTATCATTCAATTTGCGACAGACATTATTTCCCGGATTTTTTGCCTGCTGTAAAAGGGCCGTGCAGAGTTCATGGAAAAATTTGTTCAAGCAATTCCATGGAAATGTGAGATGGACCATGAAGTTATCTTGAGACCTGCCTTATACATAGCTCACGATTTAGTGGCAATAAAGCCTCCAATTTTGCAGAACCTGCCCCCGTAAGCATAATTAGCAAGTCATTGAAGACTTTTGAAGTCTCAAAATGAACTGTATGAATGATTTCCGTGGGTTTTTTTACATGTGTTTTAAGAACAAAAACATCATTTTCAATCAAAGGAGGCAACTCTGTTGTGTAAATGATGTCCCTTGGTTTATCAAAAACATCTAGGGGTATCACTTGGGAGAATTTTTATATACATGTACATTGTATAGTTTCATGAAGATCGGTCCATTGTTTTTTTTTCTGAACGGCTTTATACATGCACACACACAGTCACATACACCACCACCCTTGTCACACTTCCCCGTCTATGTTCAAACATTTAGTCAAAACTTGACTTAATGTTAAATGAAATCTGAGAATTACAGGTCATAGACCATAGATTGTACCTATTTGTTATCTGTACCAGAGAGGTATATATTTTGTCAACTTTTATGAACTTTCAATCATTGAAAAGTATTGTCCCCACAAACTCTGATATATCTACTCATGAGCTTGTTGCTGGTTTAGTGTGCCTGTGTGTGAGTTTGAGCGAAAGAGAAATCTTTTCTCTGCTTCTTTAAACTGCTGAACATTGTTGTTCCCACAGCAATGATTTGAACGCTGATCAACCATGAACCTACAACACCTTGGAGAGTGAGCTGCTATGATCAGCCAACACCTTGATCAGTGAGCTGCTATGATCGCCCTACACCTCGAAGAGTGAGCTGCTATGATCGGCCAACACCTTGATCAGTGAGCTGCTATGATCGCCCAACACCTTAAAGAGCGAGCTGCTATGATCTGCCAACACCTTGATCAGTGAACAGTCAGCACCTTGAACTGTCAGGAACCATGGCTTCTCCTAACAGCATGGAGGAAGGAGACTCAGCTCTTCTCTCAGATGTCAAGATAGAGATTGATGTCGCAGAAGAGTGTTGGCACATCACTGAAACACGCCCCTATGGTAAGGTTCATAAGATCAGGTGAATGAAACACCTGATTGGGGAGGAAGGGGATGTTTTGGGGGAGTGGTGGTGGTCAAATGACATTATTGGTGACGACCAGTCTTGAAAGCACTTCAATCCCGGACGCTACCACCTGGTGGGTTAAGGGTGGAGATTTTTTCAATCTCCCAGGTCAACTTATGTGCAGACCTGCTAGTGCCTTATCCCCCACACGCACGCACAAGACCAAGTGCGCACTAAAAAGATCCTGTGATCCATGTCATTGTCAGAGTTCGGTGGGTTAAAGAAACACGAAAATACCCAGTATGCTTCCCCTCGAAAGCGGCGTATGGCTGCCTAAATGGCGGGGTAAAAACTGTCATACACGTAAAAACCCATTTGTGCAAAAACATGAGTGAACGTGGGAGTTTACACCCATGAATGAAGAAGAAGAAGAAAGCACTTCACACCTTTTGAAGGAAGGGTTTGGAGTGGGTAGTATATATATTGTGGTTGCAAGCTTGGGTGGTGTGTTTGGGACTTGACACAGTTTAGACTCTATTGAGTGTTGCTTTTGAAATTGCCTGCTTCTGCTTTTAGGTATGTTGAATCAGCAAGCAGAATGCCATTGCCCAAAACAGGAACCAGGAGAAACATTTGATACAGTGCAGCCATTGAAAGGACAAGGTGCAGTCAGCACTCACAGCGATACCTGGCTGAAACAGGAGACAAGAGACCAGGACAGTGGTACTGTACCTCTATTTATATCTTTGTCGAATATAAGCCATGTAGGTCTTAACAGGGGGGAATCTAATAACAGGGAAAGTCTCAGAAAAGTGGGTCTTAATGATGAGAGAGAGATGTGGGCGACCTGGACGTCTTCATGGTAAATTGTTCAAATTACCCCAAAGAGTTGATTTTCAAATGTTTAATTATTATTATTATTATTGTGATCATTTTTATGCGCCTAATCTAGATATAGCCCTAGGCGCTTACATATTAATTTCTGCCGTTTGAAATGGAATTTTTTACAGACAGACAGACAGACATTTAATGAGGTTTCTTAAGCATCATTTTCTCCCCATGGGCCCAGGCTGAATAAGCAGCTCTGTTAAAAGGTCGACATAGGTTTCAGGGCCCAGCTGAAAACAATATTTCTTGGTGGTTCCTTTGTTACTCTTACCATCCTGATCACTTACATTAGCACCAGAGCGTGTGAAAGACTCCAAAATTGCAGATGAAACACACCAACCTCGGAGTCCGGAGTCATTTTGACCAAACTTAGTCACTGTCTATTTTTCGATCAAATTGTTATGTAATCTCATGTTATTAAAAGATGTTCGAATTTGTTTTTGCAACAATGCTCATCAAGTGATTTTACAAACAATAAAACCACTGTAATTTGGAAATTGTCTTAATTCGCTGAATAACAATGGTTTTTTTTTTATACGTTAGATTGGGAAAGCCATCATACAGAGTTGCATCCTGAACTCAGGTCAAAATGAGTTCGGCTCATTCTCTCACTGACAGGATGCCTTGAGTTTCCTTGTCTGGCAAGGAAACCGATTTTATTTAACATATTTAGAGCTTTTTGTAATGTGTTATTGATATAAGGAGATTTGCGATCGTCGATAATGATTTTTCATGGTGTTTTGTAACTTTTGAATTACAGAGGAATTTTTATTTTAGACAGTTTCAAGCAAGCTATTTTCCGCGGATGTATTTACTGTGCAAACAACTCTAAATATGGCAACAGTGTCACATGATAATCCACCGTTTGGTTTCGGCGGTCGCTGGAGCAGACGATTTTTTGACAGTGATGCAACCATACATTACGGTCTCCTTCCGGCAGCAGTCCCAAAATTTTGACTTGTTTTGACCTTAGAACGATGTCTTTATCATAACTGTGAAGAGCAGAACGGAGACAACTGTCGAAGTCGGCCAATCTGCAATCATTTTCGTCTCGCGAACACTGCTAGCGAACAACATATGGGAGATAACTCTGTATTCTTCTTTTGATAGATTCGCGTAGGACTGTAGCGTCCGGTTAGAGGGACTTAAAAGCGATAGCGTGGAGCGATGATGAATCAGAATGACGGAGTTGTTCATAATCCCAAAAATACACAAAAATCTTTTTCAAAAACTATGGTCCGTTTGAATGAGTTTAAGCAATTTTCAACATTATAAATGGAGAAAACTTGACACTGAGCAATTACCGCTGTGCAGGGAAATCAGCAAGGTTTTATGTTTAGCTATGTGTCAAAGTGAGAGGATGTTTTTTTCTCGCACTAAAGCATGAAAAGACCGTTGGCGATCTACAACATACAGAAGTTCACATGAGAGGAAAGTAATCTTTGAGCTTAACTGGGTTGTTTATTGTTCACTGAGACAAACAGAGATATGAAAGGATTTCGACGGGCACAGTGGCGTAGTTGATAAGACATCGGCCTCCTTATCGGAAGGTCGTGAGTTCAAATCCCGGCCGCAACCGCCTGGTGGGTCCAGGGTGGCGATTTTTCTGATCTCCCATGTCAACTAATGTGCAGACCTGCTAGTGCCTTATCTCCCTTCGTGCCGTCACCAACTCCCTTGCAGACCAAACTATATGGCAGTCGACAGGAGTTGGAGAAAACGACAACATTTATCACCAGTGCTGGACTGATCGTGTAACCTCTGCGAACGCCAAGAAGAAGAAGAAGATCTCCCTTCGTGTATTCACGCAAGCACAAGACCAGGTGCGCACAGAAAAGATCCTGTAATTCATGTCAGAGTTCGAGGGGTTATAGAAAAACAAAAATACCCAGCATGCTTCCCCTGAAATCG
Organism: Littorina saxatilis; assembly: GCF_037325665.1. Taxonomy (NCBI): domain Eukaryota; kingdom Metazoa; phylum Mollusca; class Gastropoda; order Littorinimorpha; family Littorinidae; genus Littorina; species Littorina saxatilis. The sequence continues at coordinate 44,125,298 of NC_090259.1, forward strand.
GCGTATACTGCCTGAAAGGCGGGGTAAAATCGGCCATGCACATAAAAATCCACTCGTGCAAACACATGAGTGCATATAGGGGATCCAGTCCATTAACGAAGGAGAAGAAGAAGAAAGAAAAAAACGACTTCTTTCACGCGTCGTTGCAAGGATTTGGTTGTAATTTGACACATCAGTGATTTTTCATATCAACTTTAAAATTGGAAGAGTATGGTGGTTCCAACTCAATGCTTGCCGAAATAAGTACTATCTAATCGTGGAGTCTATAAACCTCGTTGGCACATTAAAAGGAAAGAAATATTGTTCTCAATCACACGCCACCATACACTGAGCAGAAACAGTTAAAACACAGCAAAAACACCATAAAAACCATGGATATTTTGCTGTTTTTCAGTTTTGTGGTCGCTCTATTTTCACGCTAAATCAGCCTGACAGCGCGACGGATTTGAACGAAATGTGTATGAACTGTTAGGTAAGACACCAAATAAACTTTCGGATGTAAAAAATGTAAACTATCATTCAGTTTAAGTCGCTGTTTTGATGGTTGAAAGTGAATCATGCTGTAAAAAAAACATTTTTGAGGGTAGGCGTGGTCACGGACCAGTGACGTCATATCCAGATATTGCTCAGATTCCAGAAACACATTTTTGAGCAAAAGAAAGACTGATCTTCAAATACACGTATATTTCTGACCAAAAAAACCCGATGCTCCCCAGCATGTCGTAAGAGGCGACTAATGGATTCTGTTTCTCCTTTTACCCTTGTTAAGTGTTTCTTAATAATAATAATAATAATGCAAACTTTTATAGCGCTATTCTAGAAAAATGTCTACTCTTAGCGCTTTACAATACATACATCGACCAAGCATACTATACACGCACAGGCAAAGAAACCGACCAAACATAACCAACAAACTATACATGCACAGGCAAAGAAAACGACCAAACATACAATACACGCACAGGCAAAGATAACGACCAAACATAAACAAACATACTATGACCAAACATAACCAACATACTATACGCGCGCAGGCAAAGAGAACAATCAGCACATGTAATAATTACTGACAACTAATGATGCAGGCATACAATGACAATCCAATACACAGCCTAGGCACAAGAACCACAATAGGCTACTGTATAAAAACGTGTCAACAATACTATTTACACACACACAAACAGTGCTGACACAAAGCGCAGAAAATAACACGTTATTTTAGGCACTAGGTAGGGGGTGAGGTGGGGCGGGATGGGGTGGGTGGGGAGATGCTGGAGGGGAAATCACTTGCGCTGAAAGAGGTGTGTTTTGAGATTTGTCTTGAATGTAGTGAGAGAATCTGTGTGTCTGAGAGGCAGAGGTAATCTATTCCAGGTCACAGGGGCTTGATAGGCGAAGGACCTCTCGCCACATGTCTTTGTTTGCACTGTGGGGAGTCGGAAGAGTCGAGTGTCGGCGGCGGAGCGAAGCTGACGAGAGGGGGTGTAGAGATTGAGGAGTTCTGAGAAGTATTCTGGGGCAGAACCAGAAACGACGGCAAAAGAAAGAGAGGAGAGTTTGTATTCGATCCTTTTAGTGATAGGCAGCCAGTGTAGAGAGTGAAGAAGGGGTGTGGCGTGTTCATACTTGGAAGATTTGAAGACCAGGCGGGCAGCGTTATTTTGGATCCTTTGAAGTCTATCTAAAAGGTACTTAGGGAGACCGGCCAGAAGAGAATTGCAATAATCTATCTTTGAGAGGACTAAAGAACACACTAACGTTTTGGTTGCATCAGTGGTGAGGTAGTGACGGACTGAACTAATCTTGCGCAGCTCTAGATAGGCGGACTTGCAGATGTTAGAGATGTGTTTTTGGAAAGAGAGAGTTGGATCGAGAGTGACGCCAAGGCTGCGGACAGACGGAGAGAAAGAGATAGGTAGTTCGTTGACAGTGAGAGAGGCAGGAAGAGAAGGGTGGTTGAGAAATTTCTTGGGACAGGCCAGCATAACTTCGGTTTTGTCACTATTTAACTGGAGTTTGTTTAAAGACATCCAGTCACTGAGATCCGCAATGCAATCCTGTGTCCGAGATACCAGAACGTCAACTTCAGCAAGAGGGGCAGACTGATGAAGCTGTGTATCATCAGCGAAACTCTCGTGTGACAACGCATGGCGACTGATAACATCGGACACAGGGGAGGCATATAGAACGAAAAGTATGGGGCCAAGCACGGACCCTTGCGGGACACCGTACTAGAGAGCTGAAGGTTGAGATTTGATGCCGTTGACACAAACGGTCTGCGTCTTGTATAGAATATAGTCAATGTTTGTACAGAATTTTAGTCAAGCAGTATGTAAGTAGAGGTTACACACCGAGTCTCAGTGATTATTAAAAATAATTGTCGAAGTTAGCGGATCATGAAAAATGCGAGCTTTAGCGAGCTTTTTCATGACCGCGAACTGAGACCATTATTTTTTATAATCACTGAGACGAGGTGTGTAACCTCTTTATTCCTCCTTTCTTCAGTTATTCAAAGAAAAGAGGAGGTTTTTTGCGAAAGTTTGATCGAATCCTATTCACTCAACCAGTCAACCTGCGCAGGCGATCGATTAATGCGCGGTTGTATAGTTCCGTGCAAATCATTCCATTTTGTTAACACTTCTTGTCAGTTTTCCTATTTTGGACTAAAATCAAGTACACAGATATGCTGTTATTCTGCTGTGGCGGCAAAGGCAGATATTGTGTGTTCTGTATATGTTTTGATATGGCTTAGGATAATATGTTCTTTCGTCAAATGGGACTAGCAGACGAACTTTTGCACCAGTATACCGACGTTAAAAACTGTATGAAGTTCATTTTTCTGGGGAAAATAGTGTATGAAACCGCTTTATGTTATTTAAATTGATGAGATGTGTGCATTTGGTTGCGTGTGATCTGTTTATTAAATGAAATATTGTTGAAAACTGACCGTCGGATTGCAGTCTGTTGTCGAATAAACCGAGTGAAAAGAAAGGGAACTACTCTTGTCGCTAGACAAAGTATGAGTTACTTGCCTTGCGGGATATTGCTTGTGATGAACGTTTGAGGACGGCAAATCTAGATTTAGAAAACAACCGAACTCATGGATTTTATATGAAGATTCATGTGTTCAGGCCTGTAGTTGTTAATTTAAATGCGGTATGTTTGTATTGTTTGCTCCAGAGATGTATACTTCGTACGTTAGAGCGTTCGGAACTTTTCAGTTGCAAAAAGTAGTACCGAACCAGAACAACTTCTCAACCCATTGCACTATCGAGGATTCAGGCTGTTGCTGGGTCGTTATTTGTTTGGTTGCTGGGTCATTATCGAAAAATAACTACCCCTACAAGTTTACAGAGGTAAAGAAGCAGAGGGGGGAATAAGAAACGTTAAGTCCTTTGTACTGGAAACTTGCATTCTCCCAGTAAGGTCATATATTGTACTACGTTGCAAGCACCTGGAGCAATTTTTTGATTGGTGCTTTTGTGAACAAGAAACAATTAACAAGTGGCTCTATCCCATCTCCCCCATTTCCCCGTCGCGATATAACCTTGAACGGTTGAAAACGACGTTAAACACCAAATAAAGTCAAAGTAAAGTAAAAAACAAAAACTTAACACCTGGGCTATACCATTGAAAAAATATCCTTAACTTTTTGTGCTCAGTGTATGTTTAATCTGCAAAAGGAAACAGGAGAATACCCCCTGCGGGTTAGGGGGAGTCCTATATTGGTTGGGACGAAAAAGAATTTACCCGATGCTCCCCAGCATGTTGTAAAAGGCGACTAACGGATTCTGTTTCTCCTTTTACCCTTGTTAAGTGTTTCTTGTATAGAATATTGTCAATGTTTGTAAAGATTTTAGTGAAGCAGTATGTACGAAATGTTAAGTCCTTTGTACTGGAAACTTGCATTCTCCCAGTAAGGTAATATATTGTACTACGTTGCCAGCCCCCGGAGCAAATTCTTGATTAGTGCTTTTGTGAACAAGAAACAATTGACAAGTGGCTCTGTCCCATCTCCCCCCTTCCCTCCGTCGCCATATAACCTTGAACGGTTAAAAAAGACGTTAAACACCAATTAAAGAAACAGGAGAAAACGTGTATGCTATTCACGGATCATAATCAGCACTCTTGTATGACTTGCTTTTGCTTTGATTTACCAGTGCCAGTGAGAGAGGTTGTGGCCACAGACACAGCTTCCATATCTACAGTGCTGACATTGGAAGGACAAGCTGCAGACAGCGCTCACAGTGATACCTGGCTGGAACAAGAGGAACATCCTAGTACAGAGTGCGATACAGAATGTGATACCTGGCTGAAACAAGAGAAACATTCAAGTATTGAGAGTAATGCTGGGCTCGAAGAGCCCCGTAATCTGAAGCCAAGCATGTTAAGCCTGACAGAGAAAAACCTTGCCTGTACAGAGAGTGGTGCTAAGCCTAAAAAGTCTGGACATTTCAAGCGACACAGTTTAGCGCATACAGGAGTGAAAAAGCATGCCTGTACAGAGTGTGATGCTAGGTTCCAACGGCCTAGTCATTTAAAGGAACACATATTAGCACATACAGGAGTGAAAAAGTATGCATGTACAAAGTGCGATGCTAGGTTCGTGCGGTCTGGAAATTTGAAGCAACATATGTCAACACATACAGGTGTAAAAAAGCATGCATGTACAGAGTGTGATGCCAGGTTCGGAGACTATAGTAGTTTGAAGCAACATTTGTTGACACATACAGGTGTGAAAAAGTATGCATGTACAGAGTGCGATGCCAGATTCAAAGCCTCCAATACTTTGAAGCGACACATGCTAACACATACAGGAGTTAAAAAGCATGCATGTACAGAGTGTGATGCTAGGTTCAGGCAGTTTGGAGATTTGAAGCGACATATCTTAGCGCATACAGGAGTGAAAAAGTATGCATGTACAGAGTGTGAAGCTAGATTCACCCATTCTGGAACATTGAAGCAACATATGTTAACACATACAGTAGTGAAAAAGCATGCATGTACAGAGTGTGATGCTAGGTTCATATGGCCTAGTCATTTAAAGGAACACTTATTATCACACACAGGAGTGAAAAAGCATGCATGTTTAGAGTGTGAAGCTAGATTCACCCAGTCTGGAAGTTTGAAGCGACATATGTTAACACATACAGGTGTAAAAAAACATGCATGTACAGAGTGTGATGCCAGGTTCAAACACTCTGGTGCTTTGAAGCGACACATGCTCACACATACAGGAGTGAAAAAGCATGCTTGTACAGAGTGTGATGCTCGGTTCACACTGTCAGGAACATTGAAGCAACATATGTTAACGCATACAGGAGTGAAAAAGTATGCATGTACAGAGTGCGATGCTAGGTTCGTGCGGTCTGGAAATTTGAAGCAACATATGTTAACACATACAGGTGTAAAAAAGCATGCATGTACAGAGTGTGAAACTAGATTCTTCCATTTTGGAACTTTGAAGCAACATATGTTAACCCATACAGGAGTGAAAAAGTATGCATGTACTGAGTGTGATGCTAGGTTCAGGAAGTCTGGACATTTGAATCGACATATGTTAACACATACAGGTGTAAAAAAGCATGCATGTACAGAGTGTGATGCCAGGTTCGCAGACTCTAGTGGTTTGAAGCAACATTTGTTGACACATACAGGTGTGAAAAAGCATGCATGTACAGAGTGTGATGCCAGATTCAAAGCCTCCAATACTTTGAAGCGACACATGCTAACACATACAGGAGTTAAAAAGCATGCATGTACAGAGTGTGATGCTAGGTTCAGGCAGTCTGGAGATTTGAAGCGACATATCTTGGCGCATACAGGAGTGAAAAAGTATGCATGTACAGAGTGTGAAGCTAGATTCACCCATTCTGGAACATTGAAGCAACATATGTTAACACATACAGTAGTCAAAAAGCATGCATGTACAGAGTGTGATGCTAGGTTCAAATGGCCTTGTCATTTAAAGGAACACTTATTAGCACACACAGGAGTGAAAAAGCATGCATGTTTAGAGTGTGAAGCTAGATTCACCCAGTCTGGAAGTTTGAAGCGACATATGTTAACACATACAGGTGTAAAAAAGCATGCATGTACAGAGTGTGATGCCAGGTTTAAACACTCTAGTGCTTTGAAGCGACACATGCTAACACATACAGGAGTGAAAAAGCATGCTTGTATAGAGTGTGATGCTCAGTTCACCCAGTCTGGACATTTGAATCGACATATGTTAACACATACAGGTGTAAAAGAGTATGCATGTACAGAGTGTGATGCCAGGTTTGCAGGCTCTATTAATTTGAAGCAACACATGCTAATACATACAGGAGTGAAAAAGCATGCATGTACAGAGTGTGATGCCAGGTTTACAGGCTCTAGTAATTTGAAGCAACACATGCTAATACATACAGGAGTGAAAAAGCATGCATGTACAGAGTGTGATGCTAGGTTCAGGCGGTCTGGAGATTTGAAGCGACACATGCTAATACATACTGGAGTGAAAAAGCATGCATGTACAGAGTGTGAAGCTAGATTCACCCAGTTTGGAACATTGAAGCGACATATGTTAACACATACAGATGTAAAAAAGCATGCATGTACAGAGTGTGATGCCAGGTTCAAAGACTCTAGTAATTTGAAACGACATATGCTAACACACACCGGAGTTAAAAACATGCATGTACAGAGTGTGAAGTTAGATTCACCCAGTTTGGAACATTGAAGCGACATATGTTAACACATACAGGTGTAAAAAAGCATGCATGTACAGAGTGTGGATTGCCAGGTTCAAAGACTGGTACTTTGAAGCGACACATGCTAACACACACCGGCCCCCCGTGGGTTAGGGGGAAGAATTTACCCGATGCTCCCCAGCATGTCGTAAGAGGCGACTAACAGATTCTGTTTCTCTTTTTAACCTTGTTAAGTGTTTCTTGTATAGAATATAGTCAATTTTTGTAAAGATTTTATCAAGCAGTATGTAAGAAATGTTAAGTCCTTTGTACTGGAACCGCCCTGATATCCGTCGCGATATAACCTTTGTGGTTGAAAACGACGTTAAACACCAAATGAAGAAGACCGCCCTGATATGGCCCTTCGTGGTCGGCTGGGCGTTAAACAAACAAACAAACAAACAAACTTTGTACTGGAAACTTGCATTCTCCCAGTAAGGTAATACATTGTACTACGTTGCAAGCCCCTGGAGCAAATTTTTGATTAGTGCTTTTGTGAACAAGAAACAATTGACAAGTGGCTCTATCCCATCTCCCCCCTTTCCCCGTCGCGATATAACCTTCGTGGTTCAAAACGACGTTAAACACCAAATAAAGAAAGAAAGAAAGTAACACACACCGGAGTTAAAAACCTGCATGTACAGAGTGTGGTGCTAGGTTCACATGGTCTGGGCATTTAAAGCAACATATATTTACCCATACAGGAGTGAAAAAGTATGCGTGTAACGAGTGTGATGCTAGGTTCACGCTGTCGACTAATTTGAAGCGACACAGGTTAACACATACAGGAATGAAAAAGTATGCATGTACTGATTGTGATGCCAAGGTTCACACTTTGTATGTTTGAAAAAAATTCCAATCTTGATTTTCAACTTTACATAAACATGCATCCTCATCACAATTAACAAGGAAAAGCATCAATAAAAAAAACCTATGTACAACATTGTCTTTTCTACAGTTTTTGACACCTTTTTTCCAAATTAATAATATAAAAATTGTCTTCCGTCTACTATACCTTACATCTTGATACCCCGAAATAATGATCTGCCTTTTCAACTTTACCAGTTCACTAAATTTTCTCTATAAACAATCTATTTTTCTATGTCAAAAATAGTTTTACCGATATACAATCATTAAAAAAGTTTTTGAACATAATAATCTCCATCACATAAACTTGGCCAAAAAAGTATTGCAACAAATTTCAAACCCAAATTAAAGCATTAATCCCCGTGTCATTTCATTAAAACTGTATATGCCAGTTAAGACCGTTCACTTAACCTCCAGGATTACCTTTTGGATTAAATATTTCTTTTACAGGGATCACGTGACCGCCGCTCAAGTAAGGGTACCCTCAAAATCGACCAGACAAAAACGGAAGAGCCGAATGAAAAATTGACAAGAAATCACAATAGGCAAAACTTTGCAACTTTGACATACGAGAAGAAAGTCAAACCAATTATCTACCCTGAATAGATTGTTTTGTTTTGCTACCTTGCGTATTTCGCGTGCTATGCTATTCCTACTGATGCATGTGTCGATCGCAAGAGCGGTCAAAAATGGGACTTTTTGGATCATTTTTTAGGGGTATCATGACAAAAAAGTCTGCTCTTTAGCAATGATTTGGTGGATTGCTTTGAAACTTTTGGAATATTTTACCAACATACTAGAGATACTTCAAGCGAAATTATGGAGTGCTAGGACTGGTTGGTCCGGTGTCAGAATAATGTGACTGGGTGAGACATGAAGCCTGTGCTGCGACTTCTGTCTTGTGTGTGGCGCACGTTATATGTCAAAGCAGCACCGCCCTGATACGGCCCTTCGTGGTCGGCTGGGCGTTAAGCAAACAAACAAACAAACTTGAGGTCATCTATACACATATGAAGCAGTTTTTTTCTTTACTAGTGTATTCCGGTATTTTTCCCTTTAGGGCGAGGGCAAGATTTTAAAATGCAGATCACTGCTTACTCTTTTACCCTTGTTATAAAGAATTGTCATTGTCACATACTCGCAAGTGGCACCACTTTTTACTGAAACAATGCCCAGTGTGCTGAATCCAGTGGCCTGTATGTACAAAGAAATTCACTTCTTACGTTTTTACAATTATAATGATATACTACTCTTACCGTTCTTTCTTTCTTTCTTTCGTTCTTTCTTTCTTTCTTTATTTGTTGGTGTTTAACGTTGTTTTCAACCACGAAGGTTATATCGCGACGGACTCTTAGCGTTACTGAATATAAGTGGTACATAGTTGTTGAAATACCCCCCGCGGGTTAGGGGGAAGAATTTACCCGATGCTCCCCAGCATGTCGTAAGAGGCGACTAACGGATTCTGTTTCTCCTTTTACCCTTGTTAAGTGTTTCTTGTATAGAATATAGTCAATGTTTGTAAAGATTTTAGTCAAGCAGTATGTAAGAAACGTTAAGTCCTTTGTACTGGAAACTTGCATTCTCCCAGTAAGGTCATATATTGTACTACGTTGCAAGCCCCTGGAGCAAATTTTTGATTAGTGCTTTTGTGAACAAGAAACAATTGATATAACCTTCGTGGTTGAAAACGACGTTAAACACCAAATAAATAAAGAAAAAAAGTTTGAAAGAGAACTTTGCCAGACACGGAAGAGAGTAGACATGTTTTATTTTGTTAGTGGACCCCACATAACAGCACAAGATGAAGTAAACAACAAACTGCATGTCGGTCAATATGTGGCCACCCAGTCAGTATAGGCAAAGTGGATGTGGGAAGGTAGAGAAAGGAATAAAGATCGCCATGCCAGTGGCTGCTGATGTTGTGTAGTATATTTGGATTGGATGGAGAGAAAGACTTGTCTGTCATTGTGTGTGTGTGTGTGTGTCCACGGTGATAGTCACATGAACAGGTCACCAATCATCTAATACGTTATTTTTTCAAATACATGCTACATGTCTCCGCATTCACAGAGCTGCCAACTGCTACGCCAAGCGAAAGATTATCCCCCGTGGGTTAGGGGGAAGAATTTACCCGATGCTCCCCAGCATGTCGTAAGAGGCGACTAACGGATTCTGTTTCTCCTTTTACCCTTGTTAAGTGTTTCTTGTATAGAATATAGTCAATTTTTGTAAAGATATTAGTAAAGCAGTATGTAAGAAATGTTAAGTCCTTTGTACTGGAAACTTGCATTCTCCCAGTAAGGTAATATATTGTACTACGTTGCAAGCCCCTGGAGCAAATTTTTGATTTGTGCTTTTGTGAACAAGAAACAATTGACAAGTGGCTCTATCCCATCTCCCCCCTTTCCCCATCGCGATATTACCTTTGTGGTTGAAAACGCAAATAAAGAAAGAAAGCGAAAGATTGCTACGCTGAAACAAATAATCACAAACATGAAACAGTTCCCTCTTTTTTGTCAGTCCTGGTAGGTAATCATTTTTGCTTTCCACGCAGTGTAGTGGTCACAAAATCAGTCATAAAACATCATCTGCACTAAAAATTGTCACTGCAGATGCTCTCCAATGGGCATTTTATGTTCCGGCATAATTTTCATGAGACTTTATTAAAAATGTCTGATCTTGTGCAAGAGGGCATAAATGCAGATGTGGGAATACATTTGTTAAAATAATAATATGTAATAATAATAAAGATAGCTTATATAGCGCCGCTTCACAAATTTAACTATGCTCTTAGCGCTGTACATCGAGATATAACAATTTCAATAATATAAATACGATGATATTATCATAATACACATTTACAAATATCACTCACGTGCATACATCCTCGTGCACACCACGCGCATACACACTCCCACTTATTAGCAAGTGCTTCCATCCCCCTGCCACTGAGATGTTCATATACCCCCCCCTGGACAAGCTCACACCTTGTCCGTCTCCTCTCTAGACTGTACATACACTCAGCAAGAAAAAGAAAGACTAAATGCAAATTTCATACACAACCCTATGGCTCAATCAAAGCTGAAGCAACTATACAAAAAAGACACATTCAAACAACGAATCTAACTTCACCTCTAACAGTCCGATAAAGATGGCAAGGACAATTTACAAGGATTCGCGAAAAAGGTGCGTTTTAAGGGAACTGCGGAAAGAGTCCTTTGAAGCAGAATGGCGAACGGAGGAAGGGAGAGAATTCCAGACAATGGCAGCCGCAGAAGCAAACGAGCGATCTCCAAAAGAAGGCAAGCTTCGCTCGAGAGTTTCCAGTTTGCGACTGTCAGCGCATGAGCGGAGGTTGTAGTCAGAGGGATTGTCATATGTGACGAGCAGTTCCTTGAGGTATTTAGGGCCATCTTCAAATTTGGCAGAGAAACAGATACAAGCAAGTTTGCATCTGATACGAGCGGACACGGGAAGCCAATGAAGGGAACGAAGAAGTGGTCAGTGTGACATGATCAAACTTCTTAGAACGATATATCAATTTGGCGGCACAGTTTTGTACCTTTTGGAGTGACTCGACAAGTTTTTGATCACAGCCATAGAACAGGCTGATGCAATAGTCTATTCGGGATAGAACTAGAGAACAGGCTAGAGTTTGAGCGGCTTGGGGGGTAAGATAGTGGCGGATAGAACTGATTTTCCTTAAGTTACTGTACGCAATTGTGCGGATGTTTTGGACGTGCTGGGAAAGGTTGAGGAAGTGGTCGAAGGTAACGCCAAGATTAGTCACAGAAGAGACAAAGTTGACGTCGCTATCGCCGACATGAATGCTAGAAGGCAAAGAATTTTCAGGGAAAGATCTGTACTGGGACCTGACAAGCATGGATTCAGTTTTCGAGTCGTTTAGCTGTAGTTTGTTAGCCGTCATCCACGCCTTTACAGCAACAACACAGTCTTCCATTTCACTCACAGTGGTATCAATTTGATCAATCTCACTGTCTTTGTACAACTGGTTGTCGTCTGCAAAGGCGTGGTGATCGATAGGATACTGTTTGACGAGGTTAAAGACTCGAGGGGGTTCATGTACAAAACAAAAAGAACTGGAGCCAACACGGATCCCTGAGGAACACCAAACTGAAGGACTGTGGATTCTGAACTGATGCTGTTTACCACGACTGTTTGAATCCTATCCGAGAGATAGGACTCGAACCAGGACAGTGCAGAACCTGTGATGCCAAAAGTTGCCTCAAGGCGGGCTGTCATAATTGAGTGGTCGATGGTGTCGAACGCAGCGGACAAATCGAGAAGCGTGAGAACAGACACTTTACCGTTATTGAGAGCCATCAGAAGGTCGTTCACAATTTTCAACAAAGCAGTTTCAGTGCTGTGGGCAGGTCTATAAGCCGATTGGAAGCTGCTGAGAAGATTGTTTGATGAGAGGTGGGCATTAAGTTGCAGCAAGACCAGTCTTTCCAAGATCTTTGAAAGAAACGACAAGTTCGAAAATGGTCTGTAGTTTTTTAAATCATTGCGGTCGAGGGATGATTTCTTTATCAGGGGTTTGACTAGAGCTTGTTTCATGACAGACGGGAAAGTGCCAGAGAGAATTGAACTATTCATGACGGAGGTAATGTGAGGTAACACTGTGTCCAAACATTCAATCAGCAAATGTGATGGAAAAACATCAAGATCACAGGTTTTTGTACCAGACTTCAAAATCACTTTCTTCACATCGGACTCAGTCACAGGTTCAAACTGACAGAGGTTTGCCGTGAAAACAGCATCCAGCATCAGATTGGCCTAAAACACTATTTCAGTGCTACTCAGAAAATTAAAAAAAATCCTATCTTGCTACTCTTGAGGTTTCACAAGAGTTGGCGGCAGGTCTGTGTAAATGACAAACTCTCTCTCTCACCCTCTCTCTCTCATCCCCTCTCTCTCTCTCTCTCTCTCTCTCTCTCTCTCTCTCTCTCTCTCTCTCTTTGGTTTTTTTGTTTGTTTTTCTACTTTGCTACTTGATCCTTTATTTGGTTAGTGTGTCGTATTATGTTGGCTTGCCTTATAAGTTAGTTGATCCTCTGTGTGTGTGTGCGTGTGCGTGTATATATATGTGCGTGTGTGTGTTCTGATAATGTATGGTTGTATTGCCCGTATTGTGATATCTGTATATCACATGTCTGTAAAGAATGATCTTATTCTTATATTACTATTATTGCGTGTGTCTGGGTTTCATCATAAAAAGTTTGTTCCTATGTATTCCCATTTCGATTATAACCATTTTGCTTAGATCAGGACTAGCTGTAAGAAAGGTCCTACGGACCTAATGCTATCTTTCCTGTAATAAAGTTCAACTGAGTTCAAGTTCAAGTTTTCTCTATGGACCTAATGCTATCATCCCTCGGTAATAAAGTGTTTCTCTCTCTCTCTCTCTCTCTCTCTCTCTCTCTCTCTCTCTCTCTCTCGAAACGGTGCCCCTCGCAAAGTGCTGTATCGTGACGCACTTCACCCTAGCCAACAGGGCACCAGCCGACTGGCATGCAATATAAAGTATGCCTGCCTGCCTCGCCAACCGGAGCAGCAGAGCCTTGGACAACGCAGGACTCTTCTGGAGTCCCCAACTTTGGTGCCGGGGTCGGGCTATCCCTCTGAGCACCAACGGCTGTCCTTTCAGCAACAGCCGAGGCAAACGAATTTGCCCCCCCACTTCCCTCAACAGCAAAAACCTCCAACAATGCCCAATCGAGCCAACAGCACCACCAACGATCGCCACATCCAAGGGCCAGGACGTCAGACCACATCCCCCTCGCCACCTCCCTACCGCTGGCACTACGAGCAGCGTCAGGGTCAACTGAGGTCTCAGCTCTCCTTGCCATCCCCCTACGGCTGGCACAGCGAGCAGCATCTGGGTCAACTGAGGTCTCAGTCCCCCTTGCCACCTCACGACGGCTGGCACAGCGAGCAGCATCAGGGTCAACTGAGGTCACAGCCCCCCTTGCCACCCCCCTACGGATGGCACAGCGAACAGCAACAGGGTCAACAGAGGTCACCCCCTTCACTCTTCCCCGCCCACCATGGCCAGCCTGTGCTCCCTCGGCGTGGTACTACTATGACCCAGCAGTCCCGCGATACACACAGCCCCTCTTTCATAGTAACAGCCGCATAACTGAAGGAACATTTGTCTAATCATTTAAAAGGACAGAGTATCACCAAGTGTGTGTGTGTGTGTGTGTGTGTGTGTGTGTGTGTGTGTGTGTGTTAGGCAAACTTAAATTCAACAACAATACAAGTGTTGTGGATATGTTTGATTATACATAATGGCCGTATTACTATAAATTAGAAACAAAAACTAAGGTGTTCTTACCGCCTTAAAGTGAGCAAAATAACGTTGTTGCAGAGGAAACGCTTGAAGTTTTGAAAGACAGAGAGTTTGGTCACAAACTGACAATTCATTCTTCAAAGTATATTAGCAGTGACTGATTATTCTTTTAGGTCTACAGCGTGTGCTTAAAGGCAATTATGCAAGTGAATCTGTGAATATTCTTAATTAAGCTTTCCTTGCACTCTTGAGAATCAGAACTCTATTACAACTGATGATTGTGTCGATACATTTTGTGAAGCCAAAAAACGCTCAGAGTTAAATCAGTTACTGATGATTCTGATCTGATACTGTGTCCGCTATTATCAAGTTGGGACTGTGTGAAAGCCCTCCATTCTCGTCACTCATCTTCGCGTGTCATTAACGTGACTACTGGTGTTTCAGTTATTCACTGTCGGGTCATTTTACTCGTTGAATTTGAGTTAATCTGCTCTGGTTAATTCTTGTTACTCTTAAGTCTACTTATTTCTCTTTGTGTAAAGTAGTGTAGCTTTTTTTCTCTCTTTGTTTTGTCTTTCGTTTGAGTTTGACACCAAGTGTTAAACTCCATTGGTCGCATCTCTGTGTGTATCTGTGTATAGTATAATTTAATATTTTCTCCTTATTGATTATTGATTACTTTTGCTGTTTTAAAGTAATTTTGATTTTTTTTCTTTTTTTCTTTTCTTCTTAAAACGTGAAAACACTGTTTTGAGATTTATCATGAGTAATGGTTCTACCTCATGGCCCACAAAAGAGGGTCTTCGTATTGGACACCTTAATATCAACCATGCAATTAATAAATTACACGAAGTTTCCACCATGCTTTTAAACTCAGGAACACATTTTCATGTTATGGGGTTTACAGAATCAAGACTATCTGACACGATTTCGGATTCTGAGGTTTGTGTTCCAGGTTACAGTGTTGTACGCAGAAACCCCCAACAATGTAAAGAAACTGGATTGCTTGTGTATATAAGTGAATCATTGACCTACACACGTTTAACACATTTAGAACAGTTTGTGGAATCCGTCTGGATCGAGGTCAAATTAAACAAGTCGCGTAAGGCGAAAATACAATATTTAGTCAAGTAGCTGTCGAACTCACAGAATGAAACTGAACGCAATGCAACGCAGCAAGACCGTATACTCGTAGTCCACCGCTCACGGCATAGGCAGTGAAATTGACAAGAAGAGCGGGGTAGTAGTTGCGCTAAGAAGGATAGCACGCTTTTCTGTACCTCTCTTTGTTTTAACTTTCTGAGCGTGTTTTTAATCCAAACATATCATATCTATATGTTTTTGGAATCAGGAACCGACAAGGAATAAGATGAAAGTGTTTTTAAATTGATTTGGACAATTTAATTTTGATAATAATTTTTATATATTTAATTTTCAGAGCTTGTTTTTAATCCGAATATAACATATTTATATGTTTTTGGAATCAGCAAATGATGGAGAATAAGATAAACGTAAATTTGGATCGTTTTATAAATTTTTATTTTTTTTTACAATTTTCAGATTTTTAATGACCAAAGTCATTAATTAATTTTTAAGCCACCAAGCTGAAATGCAACACCGAACCCCGGGCTTCGTCGAAGATTACTTGACCAAAATTTCAACCAATTTGGTTGAAAAATGAGGGCGTGACAGTGCCGCCTCAACTTTCACGAAAAGCCGGATATGACGTCATCAAAGACATTTATCAAAAAAATGAAAAAAACGTTCGGGGATTTCATACCCAGGAACTCTCATGTCAAATTTCATAAAGATCGGTCCAGTAGTTTAGTCTGAATCGCTCTACACACACACACACACACACACACACGCACATACACCATACCCTCGTTTCGATTCCCCCTCGATGTTAAAATATTTAGTCAAAACTTGACTAAATATAAAAAGGCACCTCCAATGCTTATTGGTTTCTGCTATAGAAATCCAGCAGAACGTGTAAACTGGACGGACAAATGTTCACATATGTTAGATGCTGCTTTGTTAGAATCAAAAGAAACCATTCTCTTAGGAGATTTTAACATTGATTTATTAAAACAAAATAAACCATGGTTAGATATGTTCAACCTTTATGATCTCAAACAAGTCGTGAACACCCCTACTAGGGTTACTGCATCTACAAGCACTTTGATAGATCATGTCTATGTTTCTAACACCCGTAACGTTGCAGAAGTTTGTGTTCCAACCAGCGGCTGTAGTGATCATTTTCCTGTTTGTCTCACGTGGTCAAGAAAGGGTGTAAAAATCCCCAAAGTTGGTCACAAGACAGTAAAGTACCGCTCCTTTACTAAATTTAACGAGAACGCTTTTCTTGTAGACTTAAGTAATTCTTCTCTCTCTGATGTTTATAATTATACGGATCCTGATGATGCAATAACACACTGGATAAATGTCTTTACAGAAATATACGATAAACATGCCCCGTGGAGAATTAAGAGAGTCAAGCAAATAGTAAAACCTAAATGGTTTGATACTGAATTACAAGATGCTATTGGCCATCGTGATTTCTTAAAATCAGTTGGCAAGGAAGCAGAGTATAGAGAACAGAGAAATAAAGTAAACTCACTTAAACGAACAAAAAAGATTAAGTACTTTCATGACCTAGCGTCATCAAAGCAAAATTCAAAGAATATATGGAAAGCAATAAATGAACTTACAAATAAAACGATTGCCAGTCATTCAAGTTGTGTTGAGGACATATCTCCTGATAATTTAAACACGCATTTTTCTAAAATAGCTGAAAAAATTATTACAAATGACAAATCCAATTTGAACAATTTGAAAGTGTTAGAAGAATATTGTGAGTCGAAACAAGTTTCAAGTCAAGCGAATATTCCTCTACTTACAGTACCTGAAGTTTTTTACGCACTTACACACCTTAAGCAAACAGGCTCCCGGGGAATCGACGGCCTCGATGGTAGGATTCTTAAATTGTCAGCCCCTGTAATTTCTGAAACACTCACTTACCTTTATAATCTTTGTTTAGACAAAAATTATTTCCCAGTCGCCCTGAAACAGGCTAAAGTCATTCCTCTGTTTAAATCAGGTGATAAAAAAGACCCATCAAACTATAGGCCAATTTCAATATTGTCTGTTTTATCAAAACCACTTGAAAAACACATTAACAAACATATTCTAATGCATCTTAACCAAAACAATTTACTTCACCCTAAACAATCGGGTTTTAGAGCTAACCATTCCTGCCATACTGCCTTAGTTTCTCTTGTTGATCAATGGCTGGAGAAAATAAACGACAATGAATTCTGTGGTGCCATTTTTTTGGACTTTGCTAAAGCCTTTGACGTTATTGATCACACGTTATTACTGAGAAAATTTGCATTGTATGGCGTCGGAATCGAAACTGTCAAACTTATTAGTTCATTTCTCACCGGCAGACAACAGACTGTACTAACAAACGCCTCGGCGTCGAGCATGCAAGAAGTAAAATACGGTGTACCACAAGGATCGGTTTTAGGACCCCTCCTCTTCTCTATATACATTAATGACCTCCCCCTACATATTCAAAATGTATGTGAACTTTTTGCAGATGACACCACAATTCACTCCAGCAACACAAATGTAACTCGCTTATCAGAATCACTTCAAAGGAGTTTAAACCAGTTGACAGAGTGGACTGAACTAAACCATATGTCTCTTAACCCACAGAAAACCAAATATATGGTCATAACAACAAGACAAAAACGCCAGAATATTTGTTCAGCTGGTCCTGCTTTAATGATAGATGGTGAAATAGTGGAAAAAGTCGACCATCACAAACTGCTGGGTGTTAATATCGATAACAACTTGTCTTGGTCAACCCACATAGAGCAACTTAGTAAAGTGGTGTCTAAGAAAGTGTATCTCTTATCTAGAATTAAACACTTCCTGAACTGCCAAACCAGAAAGTTATTCTTCATTGCTCATATTCAATCTGTTATTGATTACGCATCCACTGACTCTATGGGACTCCGCAAGTGAAAATTCCTTAAAACCACTCAGCAGATTACATAAAAGAGCGCTAAAAGTAGTATTACTAAAGCACACTACCCTCACAGAGTTAGACTACATATATTTAGGGATCTTACCTCTAAAGTCAAGACTGCTTTTTAACAAAGGAATCTTTATGCATAAAATTATATCCGAAACTCTACCCCAAACCATTTGTTCAAAGTTCTCTTTGAAGAATTCACACCACCTTAAGAAACTAGGATAGACTTATTTAAGTCTAGTCTAGTTTATTCAGGTGGCCGTCTCTGGAACGCTCTTCCGAATGCCTTACGGGAAGCTACCAGCACAGATTCTTTCAAAAACAAATATATATCCCATTTAATGAAAATAGTATATTCTTGATTGTTATGTCCTTTGGGACACAGTCACTCACTTTTGATTTATTGTTTTGTTCATGAAATTATGATGTTCTGCATAATATCCATTGTCTTACAGAGTTGATGTACTATTGCACAGTATTCTGACTCTGACTTGCACATTTTTGCTTTCCACCTTGTCATGAACATTTATAAACTAAAATGTTTCATATAATGCACATAACTTATACTAATTATGTAAGTATGTAGTAGTAGTTATTATAGTAGATTTAGTCCCTCTTTAGGGCGAGGGCCAGATGCAAAAAAGTATACCAATGCTTATTCTGTTACCCTCGTAAAATAAAGAATTGTCATTGTCATTGTCATTGTCTCTCTCTCAGTCTCTCTCTCTCTCAGTCTCTCTCTCTCTCTCTCTCTCTCTCTCTCAGGCTCTCTCTCTCTCTCTCTCTCTCTCTCTCTCTCTCTCTCTCTCTCTCTCTCTCTCTCTCTCTCTCTCTCTCTCTCTCTCTCTCTCTCTCTCTCTCTCTCTCCATGCAGGTCGGGGTTGAAGGGTACATGTGCTCGGATCATTTTGTAAAATAGAGAGCTACGGTTGGTTGTCAGCTTACACTAATTACTATTTTGGGTAGACTTTTCTTTGAAATTTGATGTTAACGTCAGTGTTAGTTTGTGTTTTCGAATTAGCATATCTTTTGATCTCGACTGAGCCACGATCATTTCGTGACCTCACAGCTCCAGGTTTTAAAGCATTGCCGGCTGACAGGGTTTTATTGTACTTTTCTGGTGCCTATCCCTTCTTTTATTGCACTTCAGGCAAAAAGAAGAAAAGGCAACGAAAAATCTAGACAATAAGGCACGATCAAAAGATCGTTACACTAGGCCATCTCAAAGTTAGGATAGTCAATAGTACTGGTCAAAAGATCAGATATAGGCCTCGCGGCCTTAGACATCTGCAAATTTATCTCTATCATTCTATCTAAAACGACGTAAGGGAAATCACTCAGTTTGGCGACTGCAGCCATTTGTCACGTGAGCACGAAGAGCTGTGCTATCAATGTGTAATCAACCTACCAGTGACTTCTTTTACAGTCGGTTGGTGTTATAAGTAGAGGTCTTAGTGGATTTGAAACAGGTAATCTTCAAGTGAACTTTAGCGTTGTGGTTTCATTACATGCAGCTATCGGGAGGGCGTTAGCCAAAACTTGCTTCAGACTGAATGAATCATGTTTCTCCGCCTAGTTCAAGCTGTTCAATTATCTTGAGTGAGAGATTCTTGTCAAGATCTTGCAACTGAAGCAGATTTGTGATGTAATTCGATCAATTTTACCCAAAATTCGATGTTGTCGAAATCGCACCAAACATAATACGTCCCATTCCCATGAATAAGCGAAGTGGATTCACAGCGCGCGGCGCGTTGTGCTGCGTTGCGATTTAGAACGCGCGGCGCTACGAGGAGCGCTGCGATTCACGACGCGCGATGTATTCTGCTGTTACATTTTCTTTACAATCGCAAAGTTTACAACAGCTACATCTATTTCATCTATTTGAGAAATAAAAATTAAAACTCAATAAAACGAAAAACAGCTCCATTCTCTCTCTCTCACTCTTTCAACTGAGTTCACCATATATCGCTGTGCCCTCGGATGTAAAACGTGCCTAAGTTCCGGTGTCACGGCGTGAGTTTACACTGTCCTGAGTTTACGCAGTGGCCCCAATGCGCGTGCGTCGAAATATGCGTCACTTCCGCCATCGTGAATTTGCCGAACTCGCCGAAGCCGGTTGTTTTCACTTTGAGTAAGGAAGGTGTCAATCACGTTTTTAGTGATCATAACCCGCACGATGGAACAGTTCGCTCATCAGATGCTTTCTTTGAAACATTTTCTCTGAAATCACACGCACCGAGGCAGAAACAAAATACAAACAAAAATACAGAACAGAAGAAAACAGAACAGAACCCCACCCAAAAACACCCACCACACTGGGGCGCATGCGGCGACTCTGGGAACCAAGGATGAGAGAGAGTAAACGTTCATTCAAGTTTATGTTAACACATTTACAATTTGCTATTTCTCTCTTTATTTTGATTATCACGATAATTCATTTATGTCACTGCAACAAACAACACTTAAGTCAACTCAAACCCAGACGCATGTATAAGACAAGTATCCATTTTGATTTTGGCAACTAGAGGAAGCATTTCTGATTCCGAACATATCCAGCATTATGTGGTTTTTTTTTTAAAACACAAACATGAAAAAGGTGACTAAAACAATCTCTACGAGGGAGCATATAATTATAAATAGTCCAAGGTAACAAACACAAAACCATCGATTCCCACTATTCTAAAATTCAAATCTGATCTAAATTTGTTGAGAAAAAAATCTACACCTTTTCTTCCAACACTCGCAGACCACTGACAAACACAAACCCATCGATTTCCCACTGAATTCTTTGATACAGTGGCGAACGCGATCGGCCGCGAAACAAAGACGGTCACCGTGGCAACCTCAAAAATGCTTTGGTAAATTCACATCATCATAAACTCACGACGCTGTAGGCGTCGTGAATTTGGTCAGGAAGTGACGTATATTTCGACGCATGCGCATTGGGGCCACAGCGTAAACTCAGGACAGTGTAAACTCACGACGTGACACCGGCCTTGAATACTTGGCCGTCATATCACTACATGTCATTGCAATGGCTTCTACTGTATGGAAAGCAGCTGAGTTTTTAAACTGGGATGACGTTTTTAAACAAGTATCCGAGAACAGTGCCGAACTAACCGCTGTTAATTGGTGTAACACCAGTTAACAGCTTCAGCAGCCATTTTGGAATTCGCGCATGCGCAGATCGTTTTTTTCTCGTTTTTTTTCGTGTTTTTTTCCCCCCGGTTGATTAGAACGCATATATTCAGTCTGCAGAAAGTGCAATTTTGTAGTCTTGCAGCCCTGAAGTTGCTTCAAAATTGTTGTTCAAAATGTTGTTGATAATCATACATGTACAAAAATAAAGCGCGTCAACAATCAGCCATGCGTTGCTCAGAATCACAATAGCCCGCTCCGAGAAAAGTCGCTCTGGATTGGTCTATGCAACGGGCTCACAACGAGGCAAATCGCGGTGGATCCCTCGGGTCACGTCGGAAACCATGCCGAGAAGATCGAAACCCGCTACACGGCATCGCAGTGTAAACACCGCCGCCATCTTGGATAACGGGGCGGACGGTGGGCGAGCATATACCAAAGCCGCTCGCCGAGTGCTAACAGAGACGAGTTGCCCAGAGCGAACCGCCACGGGTCGCTCGCAGTGCGAATGACAAAAAGCCATTTCTTAGGGCAGTGCAGGAAAGCGCTCGCGAAGCACTCGGCGAGCGGCTTTGGTATATGCTCGCCCACCGCCCGCCGCGTTATCCAAGATGGCGGCGGTGTTTACACTGCGATGCCGTGTAGCGTGTTTCGATCTTCTCGGCGTGGTTTTTGACGTGACCCGAGGGATCCACCGCTTTTTAAGGTTCAGGGACTACCCCAGCTAAATTTCCCATCATAATCATAACTACATTCTCTCTGACGATTTCACTGACCGAATCGTCTACTAGTTTAAGAAGTACAACTTTTTTCATATCTCGCAGCAATCGTGCTTTCTTCGTCGCCATCGTGAAGCGATTTGCCTCGTTGTGAGCCCGTTGCATAGACCAATCCAGAGCGACTTTTCTCTGAGCGGGCTATTGTGATTCTGAGCAACGCATGGCAGAGCAATAGCTGGTGAGAGCAATAGCCGCTCTCTGGGAATCGCTGCGCTGCACAACACGCTGCGCTCTGTGAATCGCCGCGCTGCACAGCGCGCCGCGCTCTGTGACAGGGTTCGTACAGGTCATGGAAAACCTGGAAAGTTATGGAATTTGATTTTTAATTTTCCAGGCCTGGAAAGTCTTGGAATTTCAATTCAAGCCATGGAAAGTCATGGAGTTTAACAAAAATAAGAAAGAAAAATAATTAACCTTTAGCACTCCAGCGGCGATTTTCGTCGCCCAGCCATTCCCCGCCCCCTTTGCCAGCCAGCGGCGATTTGCATCGCCAGCACAAGGCTGTGTTCGTATGACCAACTTCTCGTTCGTATTTGCATACGAGAATAACGGTATTTTTAACGGCACTTGAGCTGCATTTGAGTCGGTTTCGTCGAAGTTTTCTGCTTTTGTTTTTCCATCGATAAAGTACTTTAGCACTTCGACAAGCAAGATGGAGGATGATGAGTTTGAAACTTTCTTTCGAGTCAAGTTGTTTCTTGACAACAAAAAGTATGCGGAATTGGAACGAATTACCGAGGAAGATCTTCGCAATGAACTGTGTATCGCGGTGAAAAAAATGACAGTTCGTCAAGTCACAGTGACGGTTACGAAACGGAATTTACGAAAGTGCAGATGGATACTAAACAGTGGCTGGTCCAGTTTAGTGAAATGTCGTAGCCTATTGTAACCCGTGACCATTTTGAAGGGTAGGCCACTCACCTGTACATTATCATTATTTTGTATAACAATTTGTGCAATAATGCATCCTTTGAACACTTCCATGCCAAGTGATAAACAAATCTGTATTCTAGCAAGGGAACTGCTCCTGCAAAGGGTATAGTACCTAGTAAACGCCCACCCCTAACTTTTGGGCAAAACTGGTGCATAGGGGGGTGGGGGGGGGGGGGTGGGAGTATAGGGGAAGGGCTCCTAATATGGACCACCTTTTGTTTCATGCTTATAACTAGCTTGTTTTTTTTGCGAAGACGTTTCATTTTGTGTTTGGTAGTCGCTGCACCTGCAGGGTTCGCGACGACCGAACGTAGAGCTGGACGAACACGTTCGTTTCAAAGTCCGAGATAACTTTTTGCAACCTGTTGACGGACTCGAACGTACTTCCTACTGTCAAAACTGCTTCGCTGTGAAGTCCGCTATCCATGACTAAAGTAAACCGGCCTGCATACGGGTAGAAACGCACAACCACTACTAATGAACTGTTAAACACGTCTGTCCTCACTCAACCCACGCTTTAAAATGGCCGCTCAAACCGGATCAAACCGGAAGTAGAGCGCGGTCCTGGCGGGGAAATGCTTTTTGGCGTAATCAAAGCAAAGAAGGGAAAAGTTACGGGCGGCGTAAGTGTAGCCACTGCGAATAAGAAAAGAAATATTTTGCGTTGAAAGTCAAAATACCATTTTTGATCACAAATTAGAATCCAAGAGGGGAATACATGGTCCAAAGTACGATCAGCAGAGCTTGAGATGGGAGGGGAATAGTCAGTATTAAGTATGTGTGAAATATACTGGGAGTGTATACAAGACCTGACCACTGAAAACACTCCGGCTGTTTAACTTCCGGTCGCGAAGCGAATTTAGTAGTAGTAGTAGTGGTTAGGGACTGGATTGGTATCCATAAGACTCACGGCTTTTTTCGCATCCCGTCTCATTATCAAATTTTATTGCAGCTCAATCTTATTAACATGCTCAAAGTCGTATTTACTAAATATCAATTATCGTACAAATAAAGTGACTCAGTCATAAGTCAAACATACGTCCAGCAGATTTTTGAAAGTGTTCATAGTTGTGCATTTTTAACAACATCAGACAGTGTGTTCCATGATGGTGCAACTCTGTTAGAAAAGGAATGTTTCCGGATATTAGTTTTAGTAAATTCAATGAAGATTTTGTTTGTCTGTTTGTTTGTTTGCTTAACGCCCAGCCGACCACGAAGGGCCATATCAGGGCGGTGCTGCTTTGACATACATGTATAACGTGCACCATGCACACACAAGACAGAAGTCGCAGCACAGGCTTCATGTCTCACCCAGTCACATTATTCTGAACCTGCCCCCTTAAGCATAATCAACAAGTCATTTAAGACTTGAAGTCTCAAAATGAACTGTATGAATGATTTCCGTGTTTTTTTTACATGGGTTTTAAGAACAGAAACATCATTAAAACTGCCATTTTCAATCAAGGGAGGCAACTCTGTTGTGTAAATGATGTCCCTTGGTTTAACAAAAACATCTAGGGGTATCACTTAAATTGGGAGATATTGTATACATGTACATTGTATAGTTTCATGAAGATCGGTCCATTGTTTTTTTCTGAACGGCTTTATACATGCACACACACAGTCACATACACCACCACCAATTGTCACAATTCCCCGTCTATGTTCAAACATTTAGTCAAAACTTGACTTGATGTTAACACAAATCAGAGAATTACAGGCCTTAGAACATAGCTTGTAAAACTGCAATACATTTACCTATTTGTTATCTATACCAGAGAGGTATATTTTGTCAACTTTTATTAACTTTTCAATCATTGGAAAGTATTGTCCCCACAAACTCTGATATTGCTACCCATGAGCTTGTGGCTGACCAAGTTGTTGTGTGAAGAACCTGTGGTTGCGAGGGAAATAATGCAGAACAGAATACACAACCTTTCTACTTTACAGATGGGAAGTTAGTAGCAGAGGGGAGGGAGAATAATCATTAACTGTATTGAAAGACAGCTAGGCAATCAACTGAATGCAATTAGTATCCAAATTGACTAAAAGTAGCATCAAAATAGGTCCCATGAAGTTTGTATTGTTTGGCGATAAGTTGGACAGACCTATTTTATTCCGGCACTAATAAGAAAATCTGTGTGGTGTGCGGTTTTGGCAAACAGCTTAGATCAGTAGTCTTAAAATGGATTGAATGCTAACCCCTGTTGCCAGTTTTGGTGTTTTTCAAAGTTGGTCACTCGATGATGGGACCGGTCCATTGCTGTTGGCGTGAGATTTGAACCCTGCATTTTGCGATGCATGATTTTACTTTTAGTAGGCTTTCTACTGTGTCCAAACGCTTTAGTGTGCCTGTGTGTGTATGTGTGTGAGCGCAAGAGAAATCTTTTCTCCGCTTCTTTAAACTGCTGAACATTGTTGTTCCCACAGTAATGATTTAAACGCT
The DNA here is from genome assembly GCF_037325665.1 of Littorina saxatilis. Classification (NCBI taxonomy): domain Eukaryota; kingdom Metazoa; phylum Mollusca; class Gastropoda; order Littorinimorpha; family Littorinidae; genus Littorina; species Littorina saxatilis. Next base: position 44,150,553 of record NC_090259.1, read on the forward strand.
GATCAACCAAGAACCTACAACACCTCGGAGAGTGAGCTGCTATGAACGGCCAACACCTTGATCAGTGAACAGTCAGCACCTTGAACTGTCAGGAACCATGGCTTCTCCCAGCAGCATGGAGGAAGGAGACTCAGCTCTTCTCTCAGATGTCAAGATAGAGATTGATGTTGCAGAAGAGTGTTTGCACATCACTGAAACACGCCCCTATGGTAAGGTTCATAAGATCAGGGGAATGAAACACCTAATGGGGAGGAAGGGGATGTTTTGGGGGAGTGGTGGTGGTCAAATGACATTGGTGATGACCAGTCTTGAAAGCACTTCAATCACGGACGCTACCACCTGGTGTGTTAAGGGTGGAGATTTTTTCGATCTTACAGGTCAACTTATGTGCAGACCTGGTAGTGCCTTATCCCCCACACGCAAGCACAAGACCAAGTGCGCACTGAAAAGATCCTGTGGTCCATGTCATTGTCAGAGTTCGGTGGGTTAAAGAAACACGAAAATACCCAGTATGCTTCCCCTCGAAAGCGGCGTATGGCTGCCTAAATGGCGGGGTAAAAACGGTCATACACGTAAAACCCCATTTGTGCAAAAACATGAGTGAACGTGGGAGTTTACACCCATGAACGAAGAAGAAGAAGAAAGCACTTCACACCTTTTGAGGGGGTAGTAGACAAAACGGTCTGGCTGACCAATATATATTGTGGTTGCCAGCTTGGGTGGTGTGTTGGGGACTTGACACAGTTTAGACTATTGAGTGTTGCTTTTTAAATTGCCTGCTTCTGCTTTCAGGTATGTTGAATCAGCAAGCAGAATGCCATTGCCCAAAACAGGAACCAGGAGAAACATTTGATACAGTGCAGCCATTGAAAGGACAAGGTGCAGTCAGCACTCACAGCGATACCTGGCTGAAACAGGAGACAAGAGACCAGGACAGTGGTACTGTACCTCTATTTATATCTTTGTCGAATATAAGCCATGTAGGTCTTAACAGGGGGGAATCTAACAACAGGGAAAGTCTCAGAAAAGTGGGTCTTTATGATGAGAGAGAGATGTGGGCGACCTGGACGTCTTGATGGTAAATTGTTCCAATTACCCAAAGCAGTTGATTTTCAAATGTTTAATAGGGTTTCTTGAGCATCACTTTCTCACCAGGCTGGAAAACTTGGGCAGCTCTGTTCTTCTTCTTCTTCTGCGTTCGATGTTGGTGGCCGTGCTAGATCCTCAGACCAGTGGCTGCCAGGAAGTCCGCAGTCTTGCGCAGTTCTGGCTGCAGGACACCAGGACGACACCACATCGATCCAAGGATAATTGTACGGCCATATTATCGTGGGAGCGTAGACAGCCGATTTTCTCCCCACGCCAAGTTGGCTGCTGTCTTCCGTCTTCGGTGGTTGAGGTTCTTACTCAGGGTAGGGCAGCTCTGTTAAAAGGTGGACATAGGTTTCAGGGCCCAGCTGAAAACAAGATTTCTTGGTGGTTCGTTCGTTACTCTTACCATCCTGATCACTTACATTAACACCAGAGTGTGTGAAAGACTCCAAAAATGCAGATGAAACACACCAACCTCGGAGTCCGGAGTCATTTTGAGCAAACTTTGTCACTGTCTATTTTTCGATCAAATTGTTATGTAATCTCATGTTATTAAAAGATGTTCGAATTTGTTTTTGCAACAATGCTCATCAAGTGATTTTACAAACAATAAAACCATTGTAATTTGGAAATTGTCTTAATTCGCTGAATAACAATGGGTTCTTTTATACGTTAGATCGGGAAAGACATCATACAGAGTTGTTCACAATCCCAAAAATACACTGAAGTCTTTTTCAAAAACTATGGTCTGTTTGAATGACTTTAAGCAATTTTCAACATTATAAATGGAGAAAACTTGACTCTGAGCAATTATCGCTGTGCAGGGAAATCAGCAAGGTTTTATGTTTAGCTATGTGTCAAAGTGAGAGGATGTTGTTTTCTCGCACTAAAGCATGAAAAGACCGTTGGCGATCTACAACATACAGAAGTTCACGTGAGAGGAAAGTAATCTTTGAGCTAAACTGGGTTGTTTATTGTTCACTGAGACAAACAGAGATATGAAAGGATTTTGACGGGCACAGTGGCGTAGTTGATAAGACATCGGCCTCCTTACCGGAAGGTCGTGAGTTCAAACCGCCTGGTGGGTCCAGGGTGGCGATTTTTCCAATCTCCCAGGTCAACTAATGTGTAGACCTGCTAGTGCCTTAGCTCCCTTCGTGTATTCACGCAAGCACAAGACCAGGGGTGCGTTGCATAGAGCGGACGTTCTGTTCGCGAAGAGACAAAAAGTTTTCATGTTGTAAGCAACGCTATGTTCGCGGCGAACTGTTCACAGCGAACTCAATTCTACCCTCTCTACCCACTTTCAAGTAAATGGACCCATCTCTTCGCTGACGGCCGAGTCCATGCATGCATATTAGGGGCGATCATGCAAACAGTCGCTTTGTACTCGGAACAGCCCTCCCCATCCGCACTGACCAAAGTAGATGAGTCCAATCGCTTACAGCTCAGTCCATGAGTACATTTTAGGGGTGACGCTATGCATTGGGCCTCAGGATATCTGTGTGTGTTTGAGTTTCGTACCCCACGTGGAGAAGCAGGGCCTTTCCTTTTTACATTTAGTCAAGTTTTGACTAAATGTTTTAACATACAGGGGGGAATCGAGACGAGGGTCGTGGTGTGTGTGTCTGTCTGTGTTTGTGTGTGTAGAGCGTTTCAGACTACACTACTGGACCGATCGTTATGAAATTTGACATGAGAGTTCCTGGGAATGATATCCCCGGACATTTTTTTCTTTTTTTCGATAAATGTCTTTGATGACGTCATATCCGGCTTTTTGTAAAAGTTGAGGCGGCACTGTCACACCCTCATTTTGTAATCAAATTGATTGAAATTTTGGCCAAGCAATCTTCGACAAAGGCCGGACTTCGGTATTGCATTTCAGTTTGGTGGCTTAAAAATTAATAATGACTTTGGTCATTAAAAATCTGAAAATTGTAAAAAAAAATATTGTTTTTATAAAACGATCCACGTTTACGTTCATCTTATTCTTCATCATTTTCTGATTCCAAAAACATATAAATATGTTATATTTGGATTAAAAACAAGCTCTGAAAATTTCCCGCAGTGGGGCACTGCGGTTATGAAATTAAAGGCCCCTCCTGTTTTTGGAACCGCAGGAGCTTTCTAGTTTGCTGTTAGGTAGATTTTTGGTTCCTCTTTCCTGTCATGCTCTCTTTTTCTTCATGAATTCTTTTCTTTTTTCTGCCTTCTTGCTCATTCACCTGTATTTTTTCCAAAAATCTCTTCTCTTGCCGCTTGTCTCGCGATTCATGTATAGTTTAATCTGTTTGTGTTCTGATGTAAGTCCAGCAGTAGATAGGTTAAGCCTATTTTAACATACTGGAAACTGGTAATCTTCCAGTAGGTATTAATTTAGTTTTACTAAAGCCTGCTGGGACACAAGTAATGGGTTAGTGCATTTGTAAACAGGAATCGCTTGACAAGTGGCCCCCTTCATCCCCCCCTTCCTCGTCCTGATATGGCTCTGCGTAGTCGGCTGGACGTTAAGCAACAAATAAACAAACAAACAAACAAACTCTGAAAATTAAAAATATAAAAATTATGATCAAATCTAAATTTCAGAAATTGTTTTAAAAACTATTTCATCTTATTCCTTGTGGGTTCCTGATTCCAAAAACATATAGATATGATATGTTTGGATTAAAAACACGCTCAGAAAGTTAAAACGAAGAGAGGTACAGTAAAGCTTGCTATGAAGCACAGCGCAACCGCTACCGCGCCAAACAGACTCGTCACTTTCACTGCCTTTTGCATTAGCGGCGGACTACGTTCAGTTTCATTCTGTGAGTTCCACGGCTTGACTAAATGTAGTAATTTCGCCTTACGCGACTTGTTACATTTAGTCAAGTTTTGACTAAATGTTTTAACGTAGGGGGGGAATCGAGACGAGGGTGTGGTGTGTGTGTGTGCGTGTGTGTGTGTGTGTGTGCGTGTAGTGCGTTTCAGACTAAACTACTGGACCGATCTTTATGAAATTTGACATGAAAGTTCCTGGGAATGATATCCCCGGACGTTTTTTCTTTTTTTCGATAAATGTCTTTGATGACGTCATATCCGGCTTTTTGTAAAAGTTGAGGTGGCACTGTCACACCCTCATTTTTCAATCAAATTGATTGAAAGTTTGGCCAACCAATCTTCGACGAAGGCCGGACTTCGGTATTGCATTTCAGTTTGGTGGCTTAAAAATTAATTAATGACTTTGGTCATTAAAAATTTGAAAATTGTAAAAAAAAAAGAAAAAAATTTATAAAACGATCAAAATTTACGTTTATCTTATTTTTTATCATGTTCTGATTCCAAAAACATATAAATATGTTATATTTGGATTAAAAACAAGCTCTGAAAATTAAAAATATAAAAATTATGATCAAATTTAAATTTCCGAAATCGTTTCAAAAACTATTTCATCTTATTCCTTGTCGGTTCCTGATTCCAAAAACATATAGATATGATATGTTTGGATTAAAAAGACTCTCAGAAATTTAAAACAAAGAGAGGTACAGTAAAGCGTGCTATGAAGCACAGCGCAACCGCTGCCGCGCCAAACAGGCTCGTCACTTTCACTGCCTTTTGCACTAGCGGCGGACTACGTTCAGTTTCATTCTGTGAGTTCCACAGCTTGACTAAATGTAGTAATTTCGCCTTACGCGACTTGTTTTTTTTTGGTGGTCAGATTTCACAGTTGGATTTCTTGTCGAGTCCGTGGAAAAGTGTTGTGGTCTTCATGTCAGTCAATAAAGTTTGATTAAAGGGGAATGTTTAGGAGATAAAAGCCCGCGTGCGCGCGCGCTCTCTCTCTCTCTCTCTCTCTCTCTCTCTCTCTCTCTCTCTCTCTCTCTCTCTTTCTCTCTCTCTCTCTCTCTCCGTGTCTCTGTCTCTCTTTCTCTCGCTGTTCATCTGTCTGTTTCTTCCTTCCTTTCTTTCTCTTTCTCGATCTCTCTATCTGTCTCCCTCTCGCCCCCCTCTCTCTCTCGCTCTTCCGCACACACGCGCGCGTAAACACCCCCCCACACACACACACCCAAATATATGTTTGCATACACACATGCACACGTCACGGTGCGCACTTACTCACACATTAACATACACAAACAGTAAAACACACATAAATACAAACACGCACGCACACACACACTCACACACAAAAGTGTCACTATCTGCACGCATTCTTCTCGCTCTGACTTTTTGTGGACGTCAGCCTTTTCAATCTTAAGTCCGATCTTGTGAAAAAAGCAGATAACGCGACCTTGCAGCAAATACAAGATGACACACTTAAAGTGCCATGCAGTAGCGTATGTTACTACCAAAACACACAAGCAAATACACCCACACAATTCATTACACGGAAATAGGAAGGGGGGGGGAGAAAGAGAGAGAGTGAGAGAGAGAGAGAGTGACAGAGAGAGAGACAAAGAGAGAGAAAGGCAGAGAGAAAGAGAGAGAATGGGGAGACAGAGAGACAGACGAACATAAAGAATGTGTGAGTATGAGAGAGAGAGAGAGAGAGACAGAGACAGAGACATCACAATAAGTCGCATGAGTCACTTTCTGCACGCATTCTTCTCTCTGTGAATGTTTGTGGTCGTCAGCCTGTTCAATCATAAGTTCGATCTCGTGAAAAAACCAAAACATACACACACACCATAACACAAACATGCACATACATTCACCCAGAAACAAACACACACACACAACCTCACACAGCCCCCCCCCCCCCCCGCCCCGACACACACACACACACACACACATCCACGCACACGAACATATACATTCATGCACACACCACCCTTAACACACACTCACACACACTTATGCACACACCCACACGCACACACACACAACACACACACACGCACTCAAACAAGCTAACACACACACACCACACACACACACACACATACATACTCACACAATCAAACGCGTGTGCGCGCGCATACAAATACACATGCACACACACACACACACAACACACACACACAACACACACACGCACTCAAACAAGCTAACACGAACACACACACATACACACACACACACTTACAAACCACATACAGACATATCAATACACAGACACACATGCACACGCGCGCACTCACTCACACACATTAGCATGCAAACGCATATATGCACACACACACAAACACACATAAACAAGCACACACACACACACAACCACACACACACACAACCACACACGCACATGCCCAACCACACACACAAACACAACCACACACACACACACACAAACCACCCTTAACACACACTCACACATACTAACGCGCACACGCACACACACACACACATGCCTTTACATAAACCCAGACACATACACAGACACACACACACACACACCCAGACGCACACACACCCACACACGTGCGCGCACACACACACACACACAACCTTATACACACACACACACACACACAAGGTGCACACACACACATGAAACACACATGCACACACACAAACACATACAGGTGCTTTACACATTCACACATACACACACACACACACACACACACACACACACACACACACACACACACACACACACACACTCACACTTGCAGTCACGCGCGCGCACATGCACTCATGTACACACGTTCTGTGTGTGTGTGTGTGTGTGTGTGCTTGTGCATATGTATGTACAATATGTGTACGTGCGTGAGTGTGAGTGTGTATGCATGCGTGCGTATCAGTGCGCTCGCGCGTGTCTGCGAGTGTGTGTTTATACGTGTCTATGTTTGCCTATGTGTTTGTGTGTGTGTGTGTGTGTGTGTGTGTGAATGTGTGTGTGTGTTTGTCTGTGTGTGTGTGTTTGTGAGATAGTGAGAGAGAGAGAGAGAAAGAAAGAAAGAGAGAGAGAGAGAGAGAGAGAAAAAGAGAGAGAAAAAGAGATGAGGAGGGGAAGAGAGAGCGAAAGGGAGAGAGATAGAAAGATAAGAGAGAGAGACTTTCATACGGACACAAAGAGAGACAGACAGATTTAGAGAGAGATGGAAAGAAAGAAAAAGACATAGGAAGAGGGAAGGGAGAAAGAAAGAAAGAATGAAAATGAGAGACAGAGACGTAGACAGAGAGACAGGCACAGAGGGACTGAGAGAGAGACAGAGAAAGAGAGAGAACTCAGAACTCAGAACTCAGAACTTTATTACATAAGGATAAAGGTTTTAGGCTTAGCCTAATCTTCCAACCTGTCCTTGGAACATATACAGAGAATAATTGTAAACGAAAGCAAAGACTGCGCACATACACACACACACACATCCACACCCACGTATACACACACACATGCACACATAAACTCACACACACACACACACACACACACACACACACACACACACACACATGCACACACACACATGCACACACACATGCACACACACATGCACACACACACACACACACACACACACATATACACACACACATGCTCGCGCGCGCGAGCGTGCGCTCGCATATCTACACACAAGCACATGCTATCATTTCATACCTAAAAGGAACAGTATCTAATCAAAGTATTAAACTAGTAAAACATCAAAATAATGGTCGAGTATAAACATAAAAACAAAACACTTAAGAGCATTGCATACATTATCCGAGTACACAATGGAAACTAGACATCAGGGGCAGTTTATAGTGTGCTCAAATGTGAGTGCAACTGCCTTTTAAAGGCCTTTAATGATGCGGATCGTTTGATTTCTATTGGCAAAGAATTCCACAGAGATGATCCTGAAAAAGCTAAGCTGGATTTATAAAGATCTATACGAGGAATTGGAGGAAGTAAATTTTGAGACCCATACCTCTTCGTAACATGTGTAAAATAGGATTGCACATAACTGGGCACATCACCATGAACTACTTTATACATAAAGACAGCCTTATTGTATTCAAGGTGGGTTTTTAGGGGAAGGAAATTAAGGATGTTTAACTTCATTTCTGTAGACATGTGCGATTCATACAGGATAAGTTTTGCAGCACGACGGTACAAAGAATTGAGTTTTAATAAGTGAACATCGCTGCAGCCATCCCACAATGTCGAAGCAAAATTAATATGAGGCATTATATGAGCATGAACGAACATTTTTAATGTTTCAGACTTCGCATAATGTTTGAGTTTTGACAACAAATACAAATTCCTTGATAACACTTTGCAGAGGTTGTTTATGTGTGTTTGCCATTTCATTTCTTCATCAACAGTTACACCAAGTATGCGGTGTTCTTTAACTTGCTGTATTTGAGTTGTACCTAAGGACAGTTGTAATTTAAGAGGACTTAGCTGATGCTTTTGTCTTGTGGTAATAACAATGCTTTTAGTTTTTTCTGGGTGCAGTATCATGGCATTTGATGTGCACCATTTCGCAACTTCGTCCAAAGTGTTCTTCAGGGAAGAATTTACTGATTCCAACGAGGTGTTACTGGTATGGATAGACGAATCGTCTGCAAAAAACTCGCATTTGACTTTATCATCCGATACATGTAAAGGCAAATCATTAACGTAAATACAAAAGAGAATAGGTCCTAATATAGACCCTTGTGGGACGCCATGTCTTACTTGTGCAGTAGACGAATTCTGGCATTGTAGAGTGACATACTGTGTCCGGTCAGCAAGATACGATTTAAAGAAGTCACAGACCGAATCGTTTCTCAAATAATAGTGTAATTTGTTCAGCAATATGGAATGATCGACTAAGTCAAATGCTTTCTTAAAGTCCAGAAACAATGCTCCTGTAACTTCAGACTTGTTCATTGCTGACAGCCAAGCTTCGCAGAGAGACGTAAGAGCTGTGTGGCAAGAATGCTTGAACCGAAAACCGGATTGAAACTGATGGAACAAATTTTGTTCTTCCATGTAAGCAAGAAGATGCTTGTGCACATGCCTTTCTAATGGTTTTGACAAAACAGGCAGTAAAGAAATGGGTCTAAAATTACTTGGGTCTGAGAGATCTTTACATTTGGGAAGGGGTATGACTTTGGCGCTTTTCAATTTAGACGGAAAAAAGTTCTGCTCAATACTAAGGTTATATACAAACGTGAGCGAATCCACAATATACGGTAGAGAAAGCTTCAATAACTTCACGGGTATTTTATCAGGACCCATGGACTTTTTATTCTCCAGGTTTTCAATAAATGTTCCGACCTCATGAACTGCAATCGGAGGAATGATAAACGCTTCATTGTTTATTCTGTTCCGCTGACAGAATTCGTCCAATTTTTCAAAACAGTCATCTCTATCCCGAGAATTTGTTTCTGCCACAGAAGCCTTCAATTTATCCGCTAAAGATATAAAATGATTATTAAATTCTTCCGCAGATAGTTTTGTTAGATTAGCAGTTGACCTTTTCCTAGATTTATCAAGGATTTCATTTACTGCCCGCCAAATTGTTGCAGTATCTTTCTTATCGGAAATTAATTTATCAAAGTAACCAGTTTTTGATTGTCTCACACGGTTTAACACCTCATTCCTCTGCTGTTTATATTCGTCTGTCATCTTATTTTCCTTGAAATAATCTCTCAGAGCCATCGCCTCTATAATATCTGATGTTAACCAAGGCGGAAGTCTGGCATGTTTTACTCTATGCTGACGCAGGGGCACGTGCTTATCTATAATTGTGCTTAAAATGCTATACAAGTGATCAAAAGCATCATCTGCAAGACTGAAATCAAAAACGCTCTGAAATGGAGCTTCACTAAGATCACGAAAAAATGCAGACTCATCAAAATGTCTAAAACTTCTGTATTCTATGGTCGTGTGGCCTTTTGGTCCTGATTTAGGCAAGCGCATAGAGACCGAACAAAAAATAGGCATATGATCGCTAATACTGGAATTGGACACATACACATTAGAAACAATCTTCTTATTATCCGTATATATGTGATCAATAAGAGTTGCAGTTGTGTCTGTTATTCTTGTTGGGTTCAGAACCAGTTGATGAAGACCTAATAAAGTTGTTGTTGAATTCCATACTGTTTGAGGCTTATTCAGATTAATATTAAAATCTCCAAGCAATACAATATCTTTATTGCGTGAGAGAGAGCAAGCAAGACAGAGAGAGAGAGAGACTGCGATAGAGAGAAAGAGACAGAGAGAGAGTCAACCGGCAAGCTCAGTACAGTGCAATAGTTTCTGGCGTGCCACCTCTCAGGTACGTTACAGAATGCTCCCCGCAAACACCCGTTGCCTAGACCATTCTCGGCGAGCGGTCGCCATTGTTACGCTTCAGTGACCCCAGACAATGGTACTCATACCGAGCGCTTGCTAACGCTCGCGAGCGCCACAACAAAACTATGCGTTGCCTAGAAAACGTTCGCAAACGTTCTGTGGCGCTCTGCCTATGCAACGCACCCCAGGTGCGCACGGAAAAGATCCTGTAATCCATGTCAGAGTTTGGTGGGTTATAGAAACACAAAAATACCCAGCATGCTTCCCCTGAAATCGGCATTGCTTTGCCAAAATGTCAATCAATTTGATTGAAAAATTAGGGTGTGAGAGTGCCGCCTCAACTTTTACAAAAAGCCGGATATGACGTCATCAAAGATATTTATCGAAAAAATGAATAAAACGTCCGGGTATCTTCTTCTTGTTGTTCGCTGTTAGATCGTCAGTCCGGACTGCAGGGCGAAAAGTGCTGTCCTCTCCAAGTTCTCTCTGGACGGGTATATAATTCCCAGGAACTCTCATGTCAAATTTCATAAAGATCGGTCCAGTAGTTTAGTCTGAATCGCTCTACACACACACACACACACACACACCCACACACCATGACCCTTGTCTCGATTCCCCCTCTATGTTAAAACATTTAGTCAAAACTTGACTAAATGTAAAAAAGAAATGACTTTTTTCGCGCATCGTTGCAAGGATTTGGCTGTCATTTGACACATCAGTGATTTTTCATATCAACTTTAAAATTGGAAGAGTAAGGTTGGTTCCAACTCAATGCTCTCCGAGATAAGTACTATCTAATCGTGGAGTCTATAAACCTTGTTGGCGCATTAAAAGGAAAGAAATATTGTTCTCAACCACACTCCACCATACACTGAACAGAAACACCATAGAAACCATGGATTTTTTGCTGTTTTTCAGTTTTGTGGTCGCTCTCTTTTAGATCAGCCTGACAGCGCAACGGATTTGAACGAAATGTGTATGAACTGTTAGGTAAGACACCAAATAAACTTTTGGATGTAAAAAATGGGGCGGTCTCTTTGATGTCTTGAGAGGAAACATGGCCAGGGTAGTACCTAGTAGCGGAAACATGCATTATCACAAGTTGTTCGACTGGTACTCAGGCGGTCTCTTTCATTTTTTTCGTATTTTGATACACTCGAGAAGGAAAAAAGTCGCTCCTTATGACCCGGAAAATACGGTACATGCTTTTACACGACTTTTTAAATTTTACTTCTAAAATTACAGTAAAGTGAACATTTGAACTATGCCTCTCTATACCCCCCGCGGGTTAGGGGGAAGAATTTACCCGATGCTCCCCAGCATGTCGTAAGAGGCGACTAACGGATTCTGTTTCTCCTTTTACCCTTGTTAAGTGTTTCTTGTATAGAATATAGTCAATGTTTGTAAAGATTTTAGTCAAGCATTATGTAAGAAATGTCCTTTGTACTGGAAACTTGCATTCTCCCGGTAAGGTAATATATTGTACTACGTTGCAAGCCCCTGGAGCAATTTTTTGATTAGTGCTTTTGTGAACAAGAAACAATTAACAAGTGGCTCTATCCCGTCTCCCCCCCTTTCCCTGTCGCGATATAACCTTCGTGGTTGAAAACGACGTTTAACACCAAAGAAAGAAAGAAAGAAAGAGATGCCTCTCTATGGATTATATTATGAAGCTGTTGAAAACATGCAGAGATTGTACTTTCAAAGATCGATGGGACGATCATTTGAAGGTGAGTGGGAAAACTTGTCTTGAGGCCATTTAGGGTTGAAATTAACTCTACAGCGAATTACTGATATAACGAACTAAAATGTATCTCCCTTGAGATTCGTTGTACCCGGACTCCACTGTATCATTCAGTTTAATATAGGTCTATGGTTTAAGTCACTGTTTTGACGGTTGAAAGTGAATCATGCCGTAAAAAAACACCATTTTTGAGTCACTTGAGAAAAAGTGACTCTATGTAATCGGTCAGTGTTAGTCTGTCCGGCCGGCCTTAACGTTGGACTTTTCTCGGAAACTATCAAAGCGATCGGGCTCATATTTTGTTTAGTCGTGACCTCCAATGACCTCTACACTTTAACGATGGTTTCGTTGACCTTTGACCTTTTTCAAGGTCACAGGTCAGCGTCAAAGGAAAAATTAGACATTTTATATCTTTGACAAAGTTCATCGGATGTGATTGAAACTTTGTAGGATTATTCTTTACATCAAAGTATTTACATCTGTAGCCTTTTACGAACGTTATCAGAAAAACAAGGGAGATAACTAGCCTTTTCTGTTCGGCAACACACAACTTAACGTTGGGCTTTTCTCGGAAACTATAAAAGTGACCGGGCTCAAATTTTATGTGAACGTGACTCCCAGTGACCTCTACACTTTGACGTCTGCTTTGGTGACCTTTGACCTTTTTCAAGGTCACAGGTATGTCTTGAAGGAAAAAAATTGAAATATCATATCTCTGAAACTATTCATCGGATTTGATTCAAACTTTATAGGATTATTCTTTACATCAAATTATTTACATCTGTATTGTGTTGTGAATAGCAATTTCTTCCTGTCCATCTGATGCCTCATATAATATTCAGAACTGCGAAAGTGACTCGATCGAGCGTTTGCTCTTCTTGTTGAGAGTAGGCGTGGTCACGGACCAGTGACGTACTGTCATATCCAGGTATTGCTCAGATTACAGAAACACATTTTTGAGCAAAAGAAAGACTGATCTTCAAATACACATATATTTCTGATAAAAAAACTACTGTTTAACACCTGGGCTATACCATTGAAAAAATATCCTTTTTGTGCTCAGTGTATGTTTAATCTGCAAAAGGAAACAGGAGAAAAAGTGTATGCTATTCACGGATCATAATCAGCACTCTTGTATGACTTGCTTTTGCTTTCATTTTTCAGTGCCAGTCAGAGAGGTTGTGGCCACAGACACAGCTACCATGTCTACAGTGCTGACATTGGAAGGACAAGCTGCAGACAGCGCTCACAGTGATACCTGGCTGAAACAAGAGGAACATTTAAGTACTGAGTGTGGTACCTGGCTGAAACAAGAGGAACATTCAAGTACTGAGTGTGATACCTGGCTGAAACAAGAGCAGCATTCTAGCACTGAGTGTGATACCTGGCTGAAACAAGAGAAACATTCAAGTATTGAGTGTTATGCTGGGCTCGAAGAGTCCGGTAATCTGAAGCCAAGCATGTTAATAAGCCTGACAGAGAAAAAACTTGCCTGTACAGAGAGTGGTGCTAAGCCTAAAAAGTCGGGACAGTTCAAGCAACACATTTTAGCATATACAGGAGTGAAAAAGCATGCATGTACAGAGTGTGATGCTAGGTTCAAGCGGACTGGAAATTTAAACCGACACATATTAGCACATACAGGAGTGAAAAAGTATGCATGTACAGAGTGTGAAGCTAGATTCACCCGTTCTGGACATTTGAAGCAACATATGTTAACACATACAGGAGTGAAAAAGCATGCATGTACAGAGTGTGAAACTAGATTCACCAAGTCTGGAAATTTGAAGCGACATATGTTAACACATACAGGAGTGAAAAAGCATGCTTGTACAGAGTGTGATGCTCGGTTCACACTGTCAGGAACATTGAAGCGACATATGTTAACACATACAGGTGTAAAAAAGTATGCATGTACAGTTTGTGATGTCAGGTTCACAGACTCTAGTAATTTGAAGAAACACATGTTAACGCATACAGGAGTGAAAAAGTATGCATGTACAGAGTGTGATGCCAGGTTCGCAGACTCTAGTAATTTGAAGAAGCACACGTTAACGCATACAGGAGTGAAAAAGTATGCATGTACAGAGTGTGATGCCAGGTTCACAGGCTCTAGTAGTTTGAAGCAACACATGGTAATACATACAGGAGTGAAAAAGCATGCTTGTACAGAGTGTCATGCTCGGTTCACACTGTCAGGAACATTGAAGCGACATATGTTAACACATACAGGTGTAAAAAAGTATGCATGTACAGTTTGTGATGTCAGGTTCACAGACTCTAGTAATTTGAAGAAACACATGTTAACGCATACAGGAGTGAAAAAGTATGCATGTACAGAGTGTGATGCCAGGTTCGCAGACTCTAGTAATTTGAAGAAGCACACGTTAACGCATACAGGAGTGAAAAAGTATGCATGTACAGAGTGTGATGCTAGGTTCAGGCTTTCTGATTATTTGAAGCAACATATGTTAATACATACAGGTGTAAAAAAGCATGCATGTACAGAGTGTGATGCCAGGTTCACAGACTCTAGTAATTTAAAGAAACACATGTTAACGCATACGGAGTGAAAAAGTATGCATGTACAGAGTGTTATGCAAGGTTCAGGCGGTCTGATTATTTGAAGCAACATATGTTAACACATACAGGTGTAAAAAAGCATGCATGTACAGAGTGTGATGCCAGGTTCAAAGACTCTAGTACTTTAAAACGACACATGCTAACACATACAGGAGTGAAAAAGCATGCATGTACAGAGTGTGATGCTCGGTTCACACGGTCAGGATATTTGAAGAAACACATGTTAACGCATACAGGAGTGAACAAGTATGCAAGCTAGATTCACCCATTCTGGAAATTTGAAGCGACATATCTTAAAACATACAGTAGAGAAAAAGCATGAATGTAGAGAGTGTGATGCTAGGTTCAAATGGCCTAGTCGTTTAAAGGAACACATATTAGCACACAGGAGTGAAAAAGTATGCATGTACTGAGTGTGAAACTAGATTCACCCAGTCTAGAAATTTGAAGCGACATGTGTTAACACATACAGGTGTACAAAAGCATGCATGTACAGAGTGTGAAGCTAGATTCACCCAGTCTGGAACATTGAAGCGACATATGTTAACACATACAGGTGTACAAAAGCATGCATGTACGGAGTGTGGATTGCCAGGTTCAAAGACTGGTACTTTGAAGCGACACATGCTAACACACATCGGAGTTAAAAACATGCATGTACAGAGTGTGGTGCAAGGTTCACATGGTCTGGGCATTTAAAGCAACTTATATTTACCCATACAGGAGTGAAAAAGTATACGTGCAACGGGTGTGATGCTAGGTTCATGCTGTCTACTAATGTGGAGCGACACAGGTTAACACATACACAGACCTGGGAACCCATACTTTCTTTCTTTATTTGGTGTTTAACGTCGTTTTCAACCATTCAAGCTTATATCGCGACGGGGGAACCCATACGATTTCGCCGTATTTTTGTACGCATGATTGTCGAGAATACGCTCAGTACGGTTAGTGGGAAAAAAAATACGATGAGAAAAATTCCTAGACTACTTTTCTTCACAAGCCCATCCTGAAGCCGATCCAGTATTTTGGCACATGATTACGTCACTATATTAGCCGCCGTCGAAAAAAATATAACCGGATCGTGTCAATCAATCAAAACAACCAGGCAAACGAAAGTACGGTATTTGGCGAAATCGGCTCCGAGAATAAACAAGTGAAACAAAGAAGAAAAGTGAAAAAGTTTGAAGAAAAATAGCACACACACACAGACCTGGGAACCCATACGATTTCGCCGTATTTTGTACGCATGATTGTCGAGAATATGCTCAGTATGGTCAGTGGGAAAAAAATACGAGAAAAATTCCTTGACTACTTTTCTTCACAAGCCCATCCTGAAGCCGATCCAGTATTTTGGCACATGATTACGTCAGTATATTAGCCGCTGTCGAAAAAAATATAATCGGATCGTATCAATCAATCAAAACAACCAGGCAAACGAAAGTAAGGTATTTGGCGAAATCAGCTCCGAGAATAAACAAGTGAAATAAAGAAGAAAAGTGAAAAAGTTTGAAGAAAAATAGCGCACACACACACAATTTGTAACCAACACACACATGTACATGTAGTTCCGCCCGGAATAAGCTTTTTTGGGATGATTTACGACTTTTGCGCACATTTCGAGCAGACGAAAACACAACATGGCGGCTCTCGCTCCTCCAACTATGGCAAGACACACAAAAAAAAACGTCGCGATATAACCTTGAATGGTTGAAAACGACGTTAAACACCAAATAAAGAAAGAAACAAAGAAACAAAAAAACCAAAATCTTGCGTGCGCGAGATCCTGATACATCCGGTGTTTCTCTGTACGCTTGTCACGACGACTTGTTGACAAACGAAGATTCGCGAATCAAAGAGAAAAGCGCCGAGTCTTGAGTAGAGAGCTAATAAAATACCGGTAATCGCTAATCGAGCGAAATGAAAATCCGCGGCGACTTCCATTAGGTGAATGCTATTCAAGTTTTGTTAACGTTTTAGCCGCATCTTTTTATAAGCCGCAATGCAATTTTTTTTTTTAAAGTCGCGGCTTGTAGTCCGTCAAATACGGTACAGTTTTTGTCAGTAAAGATTGAAAAAAGCATTTGTTTTAAATGTATAGGTAAACTTAATTAACGGTGTGACGGACGCGCATGAGGCATGTTCTAATCATAAGAATTTACCCGATGCTACCCAGCATGTCGTAAGAGGCGACTAACGGTTCTGTTTCTCCTTTTACCCTTGTTAAGTGTTTCTTGTATAGAATATAGTCAATGTTTGTAAAGAGTTTAGTCAAGCAGTATGTAAGAAATGTTAAGTCCTTTGTACTGGAAACTTGCATTCTCCCAGTAAGGTCATATATTGTACTACGTTGCAAGCCCCTGGAGCAATTTTTTGATTAGTGCTTTTGTGATCAAGAAACAATTAACAAGTGGCTCTATCCCATCTACCCCCTTTCCTTTATCCCATCTCCCCCCTTTCCTCGTCGCGATATAACCTTGAATGGTTGAAAACGACGTTAAACACCAAATAAAGAAAGAAAGAAAGAAAGATGTTCTAATCATGGATGTGCAAACGCTGTGTGGACTACGCTCATTTTTTTGAAAATACACCAAGTTTGTTTGAGAATACTCAAAGTGCAAAACAGGGGTTCCCAGGTCTGCATACACAATTTGTAACCAACACACACATGTAGACCCCCCGCAGGTAATGGGAAAGAATTTACCCGATGCTCCCCAGCATGTCGTAAGAGGCGACTAACGGATTCTGTTTCTCCTTTTATCCTTGTTAAGTGTTTCTTGTATAGAATATAGTCAATGTTTGTAAAGATTTTAGTCAAGCAGTATGTAAGAAATGTTAAGTCCTTTGTACTGCAGGAAACTTGCATTCTCCCAGTAAGGTAATATATTGTACTACGTTGCAAGCCCCTGGAGCAAATTTTTGATTAGAGCTTTTGTGAACAAGAAACAATTGACAAGTGGCTCTATCCCATCCCCCCCCCCCCCCCCCCTCCCCCCTTTCCCCGTCGCGATATAACCTTCGTGGTTGAAAACGACGTTAAACACCAAATAAATAAAGAAAGGAATCATTCAATCAAGCTATGTAACTCATAGTTTGTCTGTACATTTCAAAAACCGTAAGGTCAACAATATGTCAATGTAACATATTCTTTTGTTAATAACAAACGTTCTAATAACCTACCTTTCTTGTCTTTTTATTCTGAATTTTCGAACATTGGCAATCTCATTGCTTTCAACATTAATTTCTCCCGCAGTGGGGCACTGCGGTTATGAAATTAAAGGCCCCTCCTGTTTTTGGAACCGCAGGAGCTTTCTAGTTTGCTGTTAGGTAGATTTTTGGTTCCTCTTTCCTGTCATGCTCTCTTTTTCTTCATGAATTCTTTTCTTTTTTCTGCCTTCTTGCTCATTCACCTGTATTTTTTCCAAAAAATCTCTTCTCTTGCCGCTTGTCTCGCGATTCATGTATAGTTTAATCTGTTAGTGTTCTGATGTAAGCCCAGCAGTAGATAGGTTAAGCCTATTTTAACATACTGGAAACTGGTAATCTTCCAGTAGGTATTAATTTAGTTTTACTAAAGCCTGCTGGGACACAAGTAATGGGTTAGTGCATTTGTAAACAGGAATCGCTTGACAAGTGGCCCCCTTCATCCCCCCCTTCCTCGTCCTGATATGGCTCTACATAGTCGGCTGGACGTTAAGCAACAAATAAACAAAAAAACATTAATTTCGACTACAACTTTTGAAAACAATGCAAATCAAGATAGTGTTGGCTGTAAATATACTGTTCAAAAAAAGAAACGCATAGTTGCTACTTGCCAAATTTGTTTTATTTTTCGAAAAAATTAACAGCAAATCCAATATTTAGATTATTTGTTTGAAATTTGGTATGGACACAGTTGAATGCACACACAGTTCATTTGCATCTTCAAATCAATCAGTCAATCAATACGATTGGGTGCCGAGGCTGTCAAGTCAGTAGGGGGTGTGACTGCCTTGAGCAGCAACAACTGCCCGGCACCTTCTGGGCATGGACTGGATCAGATGCCGGATATCTTGCTGTGGGATGGTGTCCCACTCCTCCTGAAGTGCCTGCAATAGATCGCAGTGATTTGCCGGCGCTTCTTCTCGCCTGCGCACACGTCTGTCCAATTCATCCCAGAGGTGTTCTATCGGGTTCATGTCTGGCGACATGGATGACCAGGGAAGCACCTGGACATGGTGGTCGGTGAGGAACTGGGTGGTGAGTCGTGCTGTGTGCGGGCGAGCGTTGTCCTGCTGGAATATGGCATCCTGGTCAGCCAGAAGAGGAAGGGCGTGTGGGCGCAGAATTTCCTCCACGTATCGCTGGGCAGTTATGCGCCCTTGGACGTGCACCAGGGTGCTCCTTCCAGCGGTATTGATCGCCCCCCACACCATGACGCCTCCACCACCATGAACGGGTGCCTCATCCACACAGTTGGGCGCGTAACGTTCGTTTACTCTCCGGTAGACCCTCCTCCGACCATCATGTCGCTGGAGCAGGAAGTAGGACTCGTCGCTGAACCACACGTGTCTCCAGTGATTCCGGACGGTCCAGCGAAGGTGCTGGTTGCCCCACTGCACTCGGTTCTGGCGATGGCGGCGGGTGAGGACAGCTCCTCTGTGAGGTCTGCGAGCTCTCAAACCAGCTTCATGCAGGCGGTTCCGCACGGTCTGGTCCGATAATCGGTGTGGCCGGGAGAGCCTGGACAGAAGATGAGGCCGACAGAAAACGATTCCGGAGGTGGCGGAGCCGTATGAAGCGGTCGTGAGCAGCAGTTGTCGCCCTTGGTCTTCCCGCTCGTGGCAAGTCAGCAACGGAGCCAGTGGCTTGAAACCTGACCCACAGTCTACTGATGGTGCTCTGGGACACGTGGAAGTGCCTGGCGATTGCACTTTGACTTTGGCCTGCTTGTAAACGACCCAATGCAATTTGGCGGTCTTCTCTGCTCAATCGGGCCATCTTTCGTCGCTGAATTGTCGTCTGATTTCTTTGTGGCGAACAATCCGCTTTTATGGGTTTTGGAAGACATGGTGAGAGCTCAATATTCCCCGAGTTTCACGAGATTACACTGAAGCATGACGAGTGGTCATGCCAAATGAGCAATTTTGACATTGTAGCCACTGATAACGCATGCGTCACGTGCAGAGCTCACTTGTGGCAATGGACGAAAGGTCGACGACCAGATAAACATTTTCTGCAGTTTGGTGGATATCCTTGTAGCCATATAACTAAATTAACCAAATATTACAAGCTATGCGTTTCTTTTTTTGAACAGTATATGTTTGGTAACGCACTTGCGCTCGGAATCGAGAGGTTGCGTGTTCGACCCTGGGTCGGGCTGCTATTTTCTCCCCCCATTCCTAACCTAGGTGGTGGGTTCAAGTGCTAGTCTTTCGGATGAGACGAAAAACCGAGGTCCCGTGTACACTACATTGGGGTGTGCACGTTAAAGATCCCACGATTGACAAAAGGGTCTTTCCTGGCAAAATTGCATAGACATATATAGAAAAAATGTCCACCAAATACCCGTGTGACTTGGAATAATAGGCCGTGAAAAGTATATACTCGCCTAACACGCTTGAGATTTACTGGCCGATGTGAATGCGTGATATATTGTGTAAAAAATTCCATCTCACACGGCATATTGTAAACGCCATGAGCCTCCCTCTGGGAGGGTATGTGCGTAGAAATACTCACTAATAAAAAGATCAAAGTGATCATGGAGAGTTATTTTATTCTGCTGTACAAATAGAAAATATATGAAGTTAAATGCAAAATGATTCCTTTTTGTAAACTTGTTCTTACAAATGTTATAAGGCAAATTAGTATTAGTATCACTACTTTGAAAAAGGATTGGAAGGTTCATACCAACCCCCCGCGGGTTAGGGGGAAGAATTTACCCGATGCTCCCCAGCATGTCGTAAGAGGCGACTAGTAACGGATTCTGTTTCTCCTTTTATCCTTATTAAGTGTTTCTTGTGTAGAATATAGTCAATTTTTGTAAAGATTTTTAGTCAAGCAGTATGTAAGAAATGTTAAGTCCTTTCTACTGGAAACTTGCATTCTCCCAGTAAGGTAATATATAGTACTACTTTGCAAGCCCCTGGAGCATATTTTTGATTAGTGCTTTTGTGAACAAGAAACAATTGACATGTGGCTCTATCCCATCTCCCCCCTTTCCCCGTCCCGATATAACCTTAAATGGTTGAAAACGACGTTAAACACCAAATAAAGAAAGAAAAGGTTCATACAAGCGATCTTTTGCTAACTAAATGTTTGATTTGCATCACTGATTTCCTTGTGTTAGTGTTCCTGTTGCATGAGTTTGCACACACACACATATGCATACACAAAACAAACTAAAACAGAACTTTATTTTTATTTATTTTATCTTCATCTCTCTGTTGCTCATCTCTCTCTCTCTCTCTCTCTCTCTCTCTCTCTCTCTCTCTCTCTCTCTCTCTCTCTCTCTCTCTCTCGCTCTCTCTCTCTCAAACTCTCTCATTACGAGTATGGTTTCAAACAGTTGTGCGTGACTTAAGGTCACGCTTTAGAATCCCGTCCAACTAGGACTGACACGCGTCAACTGTTTGAACAGACCAAGAGACGGTATCCATGTCCCACCCTCGAGACACCACAACCACAAGGCGGCTATCTTGACCCGTTATGATCAATGCTTGTTAAATTTTGATAGTGCTTGTCATTATGCTTCAGTTTGAAAGAGAACTTTGCCAGACACGGAAGAGAGTAGACATGTTTTATTTTGTTAGTGGACCCCACATAACAACACAAGATGAAGTAAACAACAAACTGCATGTCGGTCCTCGCGCCCCCTAATTGGCGTAGAGGCGCGTCCCCCGGGTGGTGGATGGGGGAGCCTTCTCTACTAACTTCTGAGAGAAGGTCGCATCACTCTCGATGCCGTGAACCTAATTAGGATCTTTTTCTTGTTTCTTCTCTATTTCTGCCTCCCCAAAGTCCTTTGACTTTCCTTTTCTCACCCATACAATTCTTCACTTATTACCCTTGTTAAGTGGTTCTTGTATAGAATATAGTCAATGTTTGTAAAGATTTTAGTCAAGCAGTATGTAAGAAATGTTTAGTCCTTTGTACTGGAAACTTGCATTCTCCCAGTAAGGTCATATATAATTGTACTACGTTGCAAGCCCCTGGAGCAATTTTTTGATTAGTGCTTTTGTGAACAAGAAACACTTAACAAGTGGCTCTATCCCATCTCCCCCCTTTCCCCTATCCCATCTCCCCCCTTTCCCCTATCCCATCTCCCCCCTTTCCCTCATCGCGATATAACCTTCGTGGTTGAAAACGACGTTAAACACCAAATAAAGAAAGAAAGAACTGGATCTCGGTCAATATGTGGCCACCCAGTCGGGTATAGGCAAAGTGGATGTGGGAAGGTAGAGAAAGGAATAAAGATCATCATGTCAGTGGCTGCTGCAGTTGTGTAGTATTTTTGGATTGGATGGAGAGAAAGACTTGTCTGTCATTGTGTTTGTGTGTGTGTCCACGGTGATAGTCACATGAACAGGTCACCAAAGTATCTAATGACATTATTTTTTCAACCTGCTACATGTCTACGCATTCACAGAGCTGCCAACTGCTACGCCAAGCGAAAGATTGCTACTCTGAAACAAATAATCACAAACATGGAACAGTTCCCTCTTTTTTGTCAGTCCTGGTACTCATTTTTGCTTTCCACACAGTGTAGTGGTCACAAAATCGGTCATTAAACATCGTCTGCACTGAACAGTGTCACTGCAGATGCTCTCTAATGGGCATTTTATGTTCCGGCATAATTCTCATGAGACTTTATTAAAAATGTTTGATCTTGTGCAAGAGGTCATAAATGCGGATGTGGGAATACATTTGTTAAAACACTATTTGCAACTCAGAAAATTGTAAAAAAATCTTATATTGCTACACTTGAGGTTTCACAAGAGTTGGCGGCAGGTCTGTGTAAATGACAAACTCTCTCTCTCTCTCTCTCTCTCTCTCTCTCTCTCTCTCTCTCTCTCTCTCTCTCTCTCTCTCCTTTCCCCCCTCTCTCTCTCTCTCTCTCTCTCTCTCTCTCTCTCTCTCTCTCTCTCTCTCTCTCTCTCTCTCTCTCTCTCTCTCTCTCTCTCTCTCTCTCTCTCTCTCTCTCTCTCTCCATGCCAGGTCGGGGTTGATCGGATCTGGTAAAATAGAGAGCTACGGTTGGTTGTCAGCTTACACTAATTACTATTTTGGGTGGACTTTAATTTTAGAATTTGATGTTAACGTCAATATTAGTTGGCAGTGGCTATTTTGCCGGTACCGGCAAAATAACGATATGTTACGGTAGAGGCTATTTTGCCGGTTGGACGCTGATGAAGCTAGTAAAGTGAAACGTCTAGTCGGATTCTCCATCTCACAAAGGCAATACACAAGTAATCTTCTATATTTGTATTTCTGATGTGCAAACTTGAAAAGCAATTACAACCTTGTCTTATACACGAATAAAAACCATATTTCTCTCTCTCTCTCTCTCTCTCTCTCTCTCTCTCTCTCTCTCTCTCTCTCTCTCGCTCTCTCTCTTCTCTCTCTCTCTCTCTCTCTCTCTCTCTCTCTCTCTCTCTCTCTCTCTCTCTCTCTCTCTCTCTCTCTCTCTCTCTCTGTTACATGACACTTGAGATTGCCACAAGTTCTCAAACGTCGTTTTGTTGTGTTCTTATTTATTCTACGTCGCCCGTCTTCGCAGCAGCAGAAAACAACTCGTCAAATTGAGTTCGAGGATTTATTTAGCACATCGTAACAGAACTCAAAAAGAAGCTTTTTTACATACAAATCGCGCTGGCATATATAGTAAATACTCAATCTCGAGAATATTCCAGACCGAACATGATACAACTACATTATACGAGCCGTGCATGGACTAAACTAGCGACATTCTCTATGACGTACATCAAAAGCGCCGACGCACTTAATCCGAACGAACGCCACTGACGAACTCACGACTAAAAACAGCTGGTAAACAACTTGTTTTGACAGGACTAGAAAGTTCACCTGCATTCTCGTCCAAGCATAAATATTGTGTTTACAAAATATAATATCGGTACTTTCCCACAAAGTACAAATAAGTTAACTACATGCAACACACAAAACCGTGACTGAACCAAAGCTCAGCAACGGTAGCGTTTCCTAACATTACCCCCAACACCAGAAGAAATTTACCTAATTTCTTTCAATCATTGAAACGCTACCTGTACACATATTATGTATACATAACAGATTGAAATCCAGGTATGTACATTAGTCTGTTCAGTCAAAAGCGCCGACGCACTTAATCCGAACGAACGCCACGAACTCACGACTAAAAACAGCTGGTAAACAACTTGTTTTGACAGGACTAGAAAGTTCACCTGCATTCTCGTCCAAGCATAAATATTGTGTTTACAAAATATAATATCGGTACTTTCCCACAAAGTACAAATAGGTTAACTACATGCAACACACAAAACTGAACCAAAGCTCAGCAACGGTAGCGTTTCCTAACACTCTGCCTCTCACAGGCGGTAACTTTCACTTTACTAGCTTCAGAGAGAGAGACGGAGAGAGGCAGAGAGAGAGAGAGAGAGAGGCAGAGAGAGAGAGAGAGAGGCAGAGAGAGAGAGAGAGAGAGAGAGAGAGAGAGAGCCTCTACCGGCAAAATAGCCTCTACCGTAACATATCGTTATTTTACCGGTATACGCAATGGGCAGCGTCCAACCGGCAAAATAGCCTCTACCGTAACATATTTTTACCTCCACCCCCCACCCCACTCCATCAAACCCGTGCATGTTTGCATTCGCCTTGCTATTATCAGGAGATGTTCACCTCAACCCTGGCCCACCGACTGTCTACATCTGCGGCCTGTGTGACCATAAGGTGTCCTGGAACTGTGTTTGCTGTGACGCCTGCAACATCTGGTACCACTTCTCCTGTGCAGATATTGGAGCTTCGCGGACCGACCTTGACCGCTCAACAGCTGTCTGGAACTGCCCTAGATGCAACAGCTGCAACTGCGACAGCTTCACCTTCAGAAGCTATGAACTCGACTGTTCCAACTACTACTACCCCCTCCAGAACCTTAGCCAGACTATCAGTACATCTTCAGCCATAGACCCCTTTTCTCCACCCAGAGCCAGCAGCCCGAAGACCTCAAGTTCTTCACGTAGTACTCCACCTTCCACCCACCCCCCAGTACCCCCACCCCACCAGAGAAGCACCAGATCTGAAAGCTCCTCCGTCTTTGACCTTCCGCCAAAATCCAACCTAAGAGTCATGACTGTCAACTGCCAGAGCGCCGACTCCAAGAAGCAGGAGCTAGCAGCGTCCCTCCACTACGTCAAGCCCGACATCGTCTGCGGTACGGAGTCCTGGCTGCGAGGCATCCAACCAGGAAAGTCCCCATCACAAGACCACATCAAGTCGGCGGAAGTTTTTCCAGACTACTACGATGTGTACCGGAACGACCGAACCACTCGAGGGGGCGGCGTCTTCATCCTTGTACACAAGTCTCTTACTTCTGTCGAACAGCCCGAGTTCGTCACCGACTGCGAGATCGAGTGGGTCAGAGTCAAGCTGAAGGACCGGAAGGACCTCCATGTGGGAGCGTTCTACATGCCTGACCGGAACCAGCACGACCTAACCGAGCTTCAAAGGTCGATTGACAAGCTCACCAACAACGGCAAGCTCCAACGAGAAGTCATCCTAGCAGGTGATTTCAACTGCCCCAACATCGACTGGTCCACCCACACCGCTTCCTCATCCGGCAGAGATAACGCCATACAGCAGTCGTTGATCGACATCACCTCCTCCTCCCTCCTCACCCAAATCCAACACACCCCCACCCGTGGCCCCAACATCCTAGACTTGGTCTTCACCTCCAACCCCTCCCTTGCGTGCGCGTTCAAGAAAGGCGACCGTCACTGCCCAGCCAACTACCGCCCCATTTCACTCACGTCTGTCCCCTGTAAGATGCTGGAGCACATCCTTAGCCGTCACATCCTATCCCACCTTGAAACCAACAACATTCTGACAAATCTAAATCATGGCTTCCGATCCGGCTATTCCACAGAGACCCAGCTCCTGACAACAACAGAAGACCTGCTATCCTCATACGACCGGGGGCGCCAAGTCGACATGGCCATCTTGGATTTTTCCAAAGCCTTCGATACGGTACCCCATGATCGTCTCCTCCACAAACTCAACAGCTACGGAATCTCCGGCTCCATACTCGCCTGGCTCCAGACCTTCCTCACCCAACGTACCATGCAGGTAGTTGTGGAAGGCACGACCTCCGCCCCAACCACTGTCGACTCTGGAGTCCCGCAAGGCACCGTGTTAGGGCCTCTTCTCTTCCTTTGCCACATCAACGACCTCCCGGATGCAGTCAAGTCCCAAGTGCGCCTCTTCGCAGATGACTGCCTCCTCTACAGGGAGATCGTTGACTTCAGCGACCACATCGCCCTCCAGGAAGACCTGAAGAGCCTTGAATCCTGGGCAGAGAGATGGGGCATGCGCTTCAACGCTACAAAATGCTACGTCATGACTCTAGCACGGAAAACCCCTTCCTCCTACCTCTATTCCCTAGACAGCACCATCCTCTAGAGTGTACCCACGAACCCCTACCTTGGCATTCAGTTCTCGAACGACCTGAAGTGGTCCACCCACATCAACTACATCACTAAGAAAGCTAACAGCACCCTCGGATTCCTCCGCCGCAACCTGCGCCACTGCCCATCAAACTGCAGGCACAACGCCTACCTTGCCCTCATCCGCCCTCTCAGTCTTGAGTATGGTGCCACCATCTGGGACCCATACCTTAAGCAGGACGTCGAGAGATTGGAGCGCATACAGCGGAACGCATCCCGCTTCATCTCTGGTGACTACAGAACCACGACTCCTGGCTTCGTCACTGGGCTCCTACACAAGCTCCAACTACCAACCCTCCAGGAACGTCGCGAACACCTGCGTCTAACCTCCTTCTACAAAGTGGCTGAGGGGCTGGTGCCGGCAATCCCGCCTGACAAGTTCCTGACCCCTCAAAAACCAGGACGCCTCATTCGTCCACGTCAATCTTCCAGAGACTTTAGCACCTCGAATCCAGTAGACAACTACATCAGGAACAATAGCAGATGCTTCACTGTGCCACGCTGTAACACTGAGCAATACAGACATTCGTTTTTTCCAAAGACTGTAGTGGCCTGGAACCAATTAGATGAAGAAACTGTAACCTCGGCATCGACCGAGAGCTTCAAGTCGGCGCTGGCAGTAGCCAGACGACGATAAAGAACTAGCTGCGCACCCCCACTCCGCTGCAACAATGCCAGACATCTGGATGACTTGTTCTACAAGTGCAGCGAAACAGACAGATACAGATAGCCATTTCGTTATTAGTTTGTGTTTTCGAATTAGCATATCTTTTAATCTCGTCTGAGCCACGATCATTTTGTGACCTCACAGCTCTCAGTTTTAAAGCATTGCCGGCTGAGCAGGGTTTTATTGTACTTTTCTGGCGCCTATCCTTTCTTTTTTTTGGCAGTTCAGGCAAAAAGACGTAAGGGAAATCACTCTGTTTGGCTAGTGCTGCCATTTGTCACGTGAGCAAACGCTTTACGCTGACATGAAGAGCAAGTGAATTATTTGTGCTATCACTGTGTACTCAAGCTACCAATGACTTCTTTTACAGTCGGTGTTATAAGTAGAGGTCACACGCCGAATCTCAGTTGATTTGAAACAGGTAATCTTCAAGTGAACTTTAGCGTTGTGGTTTCATTACGTGCAGCTATCGGGAGGGCGTTAGACTGAAATGTTTCTCCGCCTAGTTCAAGCGGTTCTTGAGTGAGAGATTCTTGATCTTGATCTAGATATATATTACGCCAACAGGTCCCAAACTTGGGAATATTCTTGTCAAGATCTTGCAACTGAAGCATATTTGTGATGTAATTCGATCAATTTTACCCAAAATTCGATGTATTGGAAATCGCAGCAAGCGGTTATACGTCCCATTCCCGTGAATAAGAAAAGAAATATTTTTTGTTGAAAGTCAAAATACCATTTCTGATCACAAATTAGAATCTAAGAGGGGAATGAATACATGGTTCACAGTACGACCAACAGCACTTTGGATGGGAGGGGAATAGTCAGTCTTGAGTTTGTGTGTTTTGTGTTTCTTGTCTGCATGGGTGTGTGTTGATACGTATGCATTCATACACACATGCTTGAAACTGGAGTAGGTTCGAAACACGTCTTTACTGTCCAAGCTGTCCAGACCAAAGGGGAAGCACTCTCCCAACATAGTCACGTTGTACACAACATATTTGTGACGTAGTACACAATACAATAGTGACATAGTACACAATATAACAGTGTGAGATAAACAACGCACTGGCTATACACACTCAGAGTGTATACCCAAGCATAGACCAAAATAGCCTGGACCGCCAACTCGTCACGTGACCCTTCGAGGTTACGACGCTCGACTTTCAGGGGCGCTTAGCGTCCGGTTTGAAAGGCCAGCGATTCGAAGACAGTGAAAAGAAAGCACGCTCCAGTTATTTGTGACAATGGGAGGTGGCAATGAGCTGGATTTTCCAAAACTCCAAACTAAACTTAACAAAACTCATCGAAAAACATGTTCCATATGCACTTTAGCTGAGTTTATTTTAGCATTTTCAGAACTTACCTCGGCAACTTCGTCCATGTTTACAATCGACACCGGATATGACATCCCCCTGATTTCTGAAAGGCAATGTAAGCGTAGGTTCCTAAATCAATGCGAGAGGCCGCTGCCTCGTAAAAGAGAGAAAGAGCGGAGAGAGAGCTAGTTGGCGGTCCAGGATAAATGGTCTATGACCCAAGTAACCTTCCCACATGGATCCCATGTGGGCCCCAAGTGGGATCCCACATGGTGACGTTGTGGGAAGTCCCACATGGGCGCCATGTGGGATTTGATTACGACTTCCAGTGGGAAGTAATTGGGACACGAGTGAGAAACGGGAGGGGTACGAGTGAGAAACGGGAGGGGCACGATTGGGATCAAGGTGGGAAACGAGTGGGATTCACGGGTGAAAAACGAGTGGGATTCAGGTAGGAAGCGAGTGGGATTCAGGTGGGAAGCAAGTGGGATTCAGGTGGAAAACAAATGGGGTTTAAATCAGAATTGGTGGGACTTCTTCTTAATTCTTCTTCTTCTGACTTCCGTAGAGGACTGGGTTCTTGCGAACGTCTCAAGAGTCCTGCGAATTTAAAAATCATCAATGTATCAAGAGAAAAAAAACAAGAACAACTGATACACACAGATACATTTGCAGTGATGTTCCGAGGCGTCGGTCATCGGTCATAGACCGATTTAGGTTGTAAAATGACCGATTGCAAACACCTCTGTCCCGTCAAATGTCCGATCCGATCGCGAAGTCAGCGGTCATTGTCCGATAGTATTACGTCTAAAGCGCGGGTCACTGCAAGAAGAATCTGTACAAACTGAAGTATCAAACCCCGTTAAAACGAGTTCGAATCGGGGTCTACTTGAACTTCAATTTTCACTCTCGGTCGAACAATAATACAAGGGACGCAACTCTCGACCTAACAATATTACAAGAGCCACAACTCTCGCTACTTTTGACAGCGACACTTTACTTCCGCCGCCACATTTCTGCAAAGATGCCGCAGAAGAAAAAGGTTTGCGTGGGAAAAGGGCAGACACTTTTGAGTGGCTTTGTTAAAAAAAAGGACGACACGGACAGTCAAGTTGCAGGGCCTTCGGCCCCGTCGGAGACTGAAGCCTCAGAAGGTGAGCCAATAGATCTACAACCTCAGGAACAGACGCAGGAAGAGACGCAAGAAACGAAAGTAGCTGTTCAAGCTCACTGAAAATGATCACGTGTGACATTCTGAAGTGTGTGAAAGATCACTTGTCACTTGTGACATTAATTCTGAAGCATAGTGTGTGTGTGTGTGTGTGTGTGTGTGTGTGTGTGTCAGTGTGTGTGAAAGATCACTTATGACATTCTGAAGCATGTGTCTGTGTGTGTGAAAGTAACCCTATTGAACACTGTTGCATTTAAAATATTAAAATAAATTTGGAACTGTTCGGTTTTTATTTGCCTTTATTCATATATTCTCAGTCATCTAAAAAGGTTAGGTGCCATGATTGGTTCGCTTGATCTGAATGTTCTATTGTTTTTTTGTAGTCAGGACATGATGTCCTATTAGTTTTTTGATTCAGGACATTTTCTCCTGTTGCCCTCCAGTCCTAGGAACATCACTGCATTTGTACATGAGTTGTTCTTCAGTACTGGGGCCAGTTTCATAAGATAGCAGTGAACCGACTGACAGTCGATCGACTGCCCAGTCGATCGACTGTGGTTGATCGCCGGGTCACCGAAAAGCGCGTTTCATGAGCGAATCACCGTCACCCGCGGACAACCGCAGTCGACCGACTGTACAGTAATCCGAATGGCCAAGTCGAAGGCTAAATTTAGCAACATTACCACTTCCGTTTGCTCATTCGCACGTGGAAATGGCCGATTTCGAAGAAAAAACTAGTCTCGGCCCGCTCAAAATAACAATGACCGAGACTTTCAGTAATTGCTTCGCGTGACGTCTAACCCTCTTACGCCATAATGTGACGTCTTCAAGACATAACCCTGACTTGTCTCCTGGATTACTGCGTCATGATAGATAAATTTCGAAGAACAATCACAAGGTTTGGCTCACAATCCAAAAAAGTGTGAGCATTCTGCCATTGACTGTGCAGATAATTACATTTATTTTCGGTTTACCGCAGTAAGCCGAACACAGTGTTGGGGGGAGAGCATCACCGTGTTTGGTCGACTTCGGTGAGACGACCCGCAGTCGGCCGACTGAAATTTTGTTCGTGAAACCCGATGACGTCGGATTACTGTGGTTCTCTCGGACAACTGCAGTTGGTCGACTGTGTTTCTGGCTTATGAAACTGGCCCCTGATGACAGAAAGGGGGAAAAGTGGTCAAAATTCAAATCTCTAGTTTTGTTTTTGAAATATAGCTTTTCATCAAGCAGAAATACTGTAGTATCTGATGTACATAAGAAAAAATCACTGGTTCACATGGTTCTTACATAATCTAACTTTTAAAGCTGGTTTTTGTGTGTCTGTGTGTATGTTTGTATGATGACGATAGGACCCGAAACGGCTGCACGGACTGAGACAGGAATTGCAGAGAATGTTCTTTGCCACTCGAGTCGTGTCATAGGGTACTTTTGGAATAGTAAATTTGAAAGGATTCTTTAAAAAACGGCGGAAAACATTATATACCCTGTGAGCTATCGAGGATCCTCCCCGTCTGGGCTGTCGAAACACAGTCTTGTTAAAAGACGTTTTCAAAAGATACACTCGAAGCACTTGTGGCGAAGTTATGTTGCCAAATCATCAAAGATCAACATTTCACAACACGGATCGATGCACACAGTCGAAATAGATGTGACTTTCACACGACCGAAGACTACTTACTAGCAGACTAGCAGACGACAAGATCTAAATATATCTAGATCAGTGTAAGAGCAATCCGTTGAAGAACAGTTACTCCGCTTATTCGTCTTCAGTTAAGCTTATTTCCCCTGCCATAAGTTTCCTTGCAGATCTGCAGTCGCGTAGTGAAATGAACTAGTGTCATCGGAAGATTCTTCTCGGTCAATGATCAAAGCACAGTAAGTTCTATGCTGACAAAAGTCACTTTAGGAAAACACGACCATTGACTTCATTTATGAGCCCAAAGGTAACAATATCGACAAGAATGTACGCATTTGACATTAAATGAAACATTCATAGACAGTTTCCAACTCACCAGATCTGCCAAAGAGCCGTCATTCGTGAAAAAAAACGATGATTTTAATCAGACAGGTATCGGAAACAATCTCTTGGTCACCTGCGTAGCAGCGTTATTCCTTCCGAGGCGACGGGACGGCGCCACATTTGTTTGTTTATGGCTGTTTATCGTGAAACAACACAGTTGAAATTTGTGTGTAAAATACCACAAATGTGTGGTGAATCAGTTCGTCATCTGCGTTTCGATGGTAATTCAGTCAGATTGGAGTTACTTTGAATCGAAGGCGAGGGTAACCTGCGTTATTTGTGTGACGGCGTGAACAAATTTGATTGCAATATTTTATACAGAAAGTAAATTTCAATGATTCTGGCTCAGACTTGTAGATCTGTTATGCAGTGTTTTGGTAGTGTATTTGCTTTTCTGCTATGAAGCTCATTTGGAGTGATACGCTGATCGAAGTGGGGTACCCTATGTGTGACATCAGCCGTATGCAGATTACGCCTCAGAACAATCTCGCATTTCACAAAGACAACAATAATTTGCAACATTTCAAGAACTGCATCAGTTTTATTAGATACTATTTCAACAAAAACAGCAGAAACACGACTATTATCAACAACACAGAACGGGAGGTAAGTCTTCAAAGACGCACCAAGTGTGCGTTCCCGTTTTTGGACACCATTTTTGCTAGCATTTTCACAGTACATCTTAATATTTCCAGATCTATTGAATGATTTTGGTATTTTCTTTGATTGTGCCGATTCTCCTATCTCTCTGGCATGTACTGGGTGCTTTGTGACCAGTTTCTCCCCTAGACTGTATTGAAAAATGCGTCTGTGTGAGCTGCAAAGAACAACTCTTATATTCAAGCACACACACACACTAGTGTTTAATCACTCAAATCAACTTGACGCTGGATTACGAGAGCGCGCGCAGCCACGTGAGAAAGCCGTGTTGATGCGTTTATCAACCTTCGAGTTTGACAGTAATCCCACTAATCGTCTTCGCTTTGTTGAATATGAAGCCGCCATTATATTACTCGGTGTTCTTCAGATGTAATCTTTGATCCATGCACATGCAATACTCGCGCGTGTTCACAGTATATTCGCCGGCAATTGTTCTGTTGCAAATTTCAAACACTCTCAATCGGCAGGCCCAACGCCGAACTGAACAGGGCAGAACAATAGTCCTGCAGTGAAAACAAAAATCATTGAAAATATTTAGTCATCACGTGAGTAAATAAACCATTCTAGAGACAACAGTTGTTATTAACAGAACTGCAATAATTACACACAAAATACTTCGGTGTATTTTGAATGATAGTATTCTTCAAAGTTTGCTACGATTCAAACGAGTCTAGTGTAAACAGTGTGTGCTGTGACGTCACCGATCTCGATGGGACAACTTGCAGACTCGCGCAGTGTGACTCGCGCTCGCAGCGTCTAAACATTTTCCTCGCACGCTGTGTGGGAACGAAGAGGGAATTCCCACTTTTATCCCATTTCTGTCGAAGTGCAAGCTTGTTTCCCAGAGACTAAGGGACAGCCCAGGTCTATACCACTTTTTCCCCACAGTTTTGACTGTGGGATGGGAGTGGGCCCACTCTCCCATCCTCTAAATCTCACTTATTCACCACTGGGAAACCATTGGGAATTCAATATGCGTGTTACTTGGGTACAGGACCTGACCACTGTATACACTCCGGCTTTCAACTTCCGGTCGCGAAGCGAATTTGCCATTCGACACCACTTTGCGATTGGAACGCAGAGCAGTTGATTATAAGAGTTTAAAGAAACCAAAACAATTTGATGCTGCACGGCCTTTGCTGTGACGTAGATTGCATTTTCGACACTGAACCGCATCAACACTCGGAGCGTCATTCGACACCATTTTGCGAAGGTACGCTTCACTTTCGATTCATGGTATCAAAGTATGCTGGGATCAAACACACACACGAAACTGATGCTTCATGGTAGTTTATTGTCAGAGTTTGGAACACACTTGGAGTGTGTATCGACCTAGAAACGGTTGTATACTATGTGAATGTACACTATTTGCGAACCCTCAACACTCCGAAAAAGAGATAGCGGAAGTCCATACGCCAGGCTGATTTTTCATTGGCTACTTCCTAACGACTTGTTAGGGGGCATTTCATTGGCTACAGATTTGTAACAGAGCTTTTCATTGCCGGAGTGTATACAGACTTATCGATCCTGTATACACTCTGAGTGCGTATAGCTTTTGCCGATAAGCAAAGCCATCTGACATCCTCCCTATAGCTGCTAGTTTCTTTTGATTTTTAGAAAGGTCTATTTCTGTTGTGCGAAGCGTTTTAGCGCTGTATGGCACGGACTTTGCATGCCTAAGCTAGACTGTACATTTGACTTCCTTAATCCAACGGTCTTGATCTATGTTGACGAATGGGTATCTATGAAAACTAAATAGATAATGATGAAGACCAGAAGTCTCAACTCCTGCAAGGAGAAGGTGATGCAAACCACTCGCTGATTAAAATTGATTTAATTATTTGGCATAGTTTCAGAGCTGTTTTGAGCAAATTATTGCAGGTGTTTCTAAATTACAGTATAGTGTCAGTGAATGTCCCTTGAGTTTTTGAAGGTCCAAATCATCGGAAAACTCTCCAAAATGACGGCTTAGACTATATATCTTTAAGATTATGGCAGGTTTTACAGTATTGCATGGCTGACATAGCAAAAGCGGTTGTTGGCTAATATCAATCGATCAATCAATATGAGGCTTATATCGCGCGTATTCCGTGGGTACAGTTCTAAGCGCAGGTTATTTTTTTGTTTTTTTAAATTTTATGCAATTTATATCGCGCACATATTCAAGGCGCAGGGATTTATTTATGCCGTGTGAGATGGAATTTTTTTTACACAATACATCACGCATTCACATCGGCCAGCAGATCGCAGCCATTTCGGCGCATATCCTACTTTTCACGGCCTATTATTCCAAGTCACACGGGTATTTGGGTGGACATTTTTATCTATGCCTGTACAATTTTGCCAGGAAAGACCCTTTTGTCAATCGTGGGATCTTTAACGTGCACACCCCAATGTAGTGTACACGAAGGGACCTCGGTTTTTCGTCTCATCCGAAAGACTAGCACTTGAACCCACCACCTGGGTTAGGAAAGGGGGGAGAAAATTGCTAACGCCCTGATCCAGGGTCGAACTCGCAACCTCTCGCGTTACCACTCGGCCACCCAGATTCCCCCCTTGTTAAGACCTACATGGCTTATATTCGACAAAGATATAAATAGAGGTACAGTACCACTGTCCTGGTCTCTTGTCTCCTGTTTCAGCCAGGTATCGCTGTGAGTGCTGACTGCACCTTGTCCTTTCAATGGCTGCACTGTATCAAATGTTTCTCCTGGTTCCTGTTTTGGGCAATGGCATTCTGCTTGCTGATTCAACATACCTGAAAGCAGAAGCAGGCAATTTCAAAAGCAACACTCAATAGTCTAAACTGTGTCAAGTCCCCAACACACCACCCCAGCTGGCAACCACAATATATTGGTCAGCCAGACCGGCCGTAGACACCACCTTAACGTTGGACTTTTCTCGGAAACTATCAAAGCGATCGGGCTCATATTTTGTTTAGTCGTGATCTCCAATGACCTCTACACTTTAACGATGGTTTCGTTGACCTTTGACCTTTTTCAAGGTCACAGGTCAGCGTCAAAGGAAAAATTAGACATTTTATATCTTTGACAAAGTTCATCGGATGTGATTGAAACTTTGTAGGATTATTCTTTACATCAAAGTATTTACATCTGTAGCCTTTTACGAACGTTATCAGAAAAACAAGGGAGATAACTAGCCTTTTCTGTTCGGCAACACACAACTTAACGTTGGGCTTTTCTCGGAAACTATAAAAGTGACCGGGCTCAAATTTTATGTGAACGTGACTCATTGTGTTGTGAATAGCAATTTCTTCCTGTCCATCTGATGCCTCATATAATATTCAGAACTGCGAAAGTGACTCGATCGAGCGTTTGCTCTTCTTGTTTAGGGTAGGCGTGGTCACGGACCAGTGACGTCATATCCAGATATTGCTCAGATTCCAGAAACACATTTTTGAGCAAAAGAAAGACTGATCTTCAAATACACGTATATTTCTGACAAAAAAAACTGCTGTTTAACACCTGGGCTATACCATTGAACATATATCCTTAACTTTTTGTGCTCAGTGTATGTTTAATCTGCGAAAGGAAACGGGAGAAAAAGTGTGTGCTATTCACGGATCATAATCAGCACTCTCGTATGACTTGCTTTTGCTTTCATTTTCCACAGACACAGCTTCCATAGCTACAGTGCTGACATTGGAAGGACAAGCTGCAGACAGCGCTCACAGTGATACCTGGCTGAAACAAGAGGAACATCCAAGTACTGAGTGCGATACAGAATGTGATACCTGGCTGAAACAAGAGAAACATTCTAGTACTGAGTGTGATACCTGGCTGAAACAAGAGCAGCATTCTAGTACTGAGTGTGATACCTGGCCGAAACAAAAGAAACATTCAAGTATTGAGTGTAATACTGGGTTCGAAGAGTCCGGTAATCTGAAGCCAAGCATGTTAATAAGCCTGACAGAGAAAAAACTTATCTGTACAGAGAGTGGCGCTAAGCCTAAAAAGTCTGGACATTTCAAGCGACACAGTTTAGCGCATACAGGAGTGAAAAAGCATGCATGTACAGAGTGTGATGCTAGGTTCCAATGGCTGAGTCATTTAAAGGAACACATATTAGCACACACAGGAGTGAAAAAGTATGCATGTACAGAGTGCGATGCTAGGTTCGTGCGGTCTGGAAATTTGAAGCAACATATGTTAACACATACAGGTGTAAAAAAGCATGCATGTACAGAGTGTGAAACTAGATTCTTCCATTCTGGAACATTGAAGCAACATATGTTAACGCATACAGGAGTGAAAAAGTATGCATCTACAGAGTGTGATGCTAGGTTCGTGCGGTCTGGAAATTTGAAGCAACATATGTTAACACATACAGGTGTAAAAAAGCATGCATGTACAGAGTGTGATGCAAGGTTCGCAGATTCTAGTGCTTTGAAGCAACATTTGTTGACACATACAGGTGTAAAGAAGCATGCATGTACAAAGTGTGAAGCTAGATTCACCCATTCTGGAAATTTGAATCAACATATGTTAACACATACAGGTGTAAAAAAGCATGCATGTACAGAGTGTGATGCCAGATTCAAAGCCTCTAATACTTTAAAGCGACACATGCTAACGCATACAGGAGTGAAAATGCATGCATGTACAGAGTGTGAAGCTAAATTCATCCAGTCTGGAAATTTGATGCGACATATGTTAACACATACAGGTGTAAGAAAGCATGCATGTACAGAGTGTGATGCCAGGTTCAAAGCCTCTAATACTTTGAAGGGACACATGCTAACACATACAGGAGTGAAAAAGCATGCTTGTACAGAGTGTGATGCTAGATTCACCCATTCTGGAAATTTGAAGCGACATATGTTAACACATACAGGTGTAAAGACACATACAGGTGTAAAGAAGCATGCATGTACAGAGTGCGATGCTAGGTTCGGGTGGTCTAAAAATTTGAAGGAACATATGTTAACACATACAGGTGTAAAGAAGCATGCATGTACAAAGTGTGAAGCTAGATTCACCCATTCTGGAAATTTGAATCAACATATGTTAACACATACAGGTGTAAAAAAGCATGCATGTACAGAGTGTGATGGTAGGTTCAGGCAGTCTGGAAATTTGAAGCAACATATGTTAACACATACACGTGTAAAAAAGCATGCATGTACAGAGTGTGATGCTAGGTTCGGGTGGTCTGGAAATTTGAAGGAACATATGTTAACACATACAGGTGTAAAGAAGCATGCAGGTACAAAGTGTGAAGCTAGATTCACCCATTCTGGAAATTTGAATCAACATATGTTAACACATACAGGTGTAAAAAAGCATGCATGTACAGAGTGTGATGCTAGGTTCAGGCAGTCTGGACATTTGAAGCGACATATGTCAACACATACAGGTGTGAAAAAGCATGCATGTACAGAGTGTGATGCTAGGTTCAGGTGGTCTGGAAATTTGAAGCAACATATGTTATCACATACACGTGTAAAAAAGCATGCATGTACAGAGTGTGATGCTAGGTTCAGGCGGTCTGGAGATTTGAAGCGACACATGCTAACACATACAGGAGTGAAAAAGCATGCTTGTACAGAGTGTGATGCTTTATTCACCCAGTCTGGAAATTTGAAGCGACATATGTTAACACATACAGGTGTAAAGAAGCATGCATGTACAGAGTGTGAAGCTAGGTTCAGGCATTCTGGACATTGGAAGGAACATATCTTAACACATACAGGTGTAAAGAAGCATGCATGTACAAAGTGTGAAGCTAGATTCACCCATTCTGGAAATTTGAAGCGACATATATTAACACATACAGGTGTAAAGAAGCATGCATGTCTAGAGTGCGATGCTAGGTTCGGGTGGTCTAAAGATTTGAAGGAACATATGTTAACACATATAGGTGTAAAGAAGCATGCAATGTACAAAGTGTGAAGCTAGATTCACCCATTCTGGAAATTTGAATCAACATATGTTAACACATACAGGTGTAAAAAAGCATGCATGTACAGAGTGTCATGCTAGGTTCAGGCAGTCTGGACATTTGAAGCGACATATGTTAACACATACACGTGTAAAAAAGCATGCATGTACAGAGTGTGATGCTAGGTTACACTGTCTACTAATTTAAAGCGACACAGGTTAACACATACTGGAGTGAAAAAGCATGCATGTACAGAGTGTGATGCAAGGTTCAGGTAGTCTGGACATTTGAAGCGACATATGTTAACACATACACGTGTAAAGAAGCATGCATGTACAGCTGTCGCGATATAACCTTGAATGGTTGAAAACGACGTTAAACACCAAATAAAGAAAGAAAGAATGCATGTACAGAGTGTGATGATAGGTTCGGGTGGTCTGGAAATGTGAAGGAACATATGTTAACACATACAGGTGTAAAGAAGCATGCATGTACAGAGTGTGAAGCTAGATTCACCCAGTCTGGAAATTTGAAGCGACATATGTTAACACATACAGGAGTTAAAAATCATGCATGTACAGAGTGTGAAGCTAGATTCACCCAGTCTTGAAATTTGAAGCGACATATGTTAACACATACAGGAGTGAAAAATCATGCATGTGCAGAGTGCGATGCTAGGTTCAGGCGGTCTGGAAATTTGAAGGAACATATGTTAACACATACAGGTGTAAAGAAGCATGCATGTACAGAGTGTGATGCTAGGTTGGAACGGCCTAGTCATTTAAAGGAACACATAATTTTATTAGCACATACAGGAGTGAAAAAGTATGCATGTACATAGTCATTAGTGTGAAGCTAGATTTACCCAGTCATGAACATTGAAGCGAAATATGTTGACACATTCAGGTGTGAAAAAGCATGCATGTACAGAGTGTGATGCCAGGTTCAAAGACTCGAGTACTTTGAAGCGACACATGCTAACACACACCGGAGTTAAAAACATGCATGTAGAGAATGTGATGCTAGGTTCACCCATTCTGGAAATTTGAAGCGACATATGTTAGCACACACAGATGTGAAAAAGCATACATGTACAGAGTGTGATGCTAGGTTCCAACAGCCTAGTTATTTAACCGTCGCGATACAGTGGAGCCTCCCTATTAAGACCTTCCTTATTACGACTCCCTCTAAGTTAGGACTTTAAATTTCATGACCGATCCTTTTTACTCTGTTTACATCCTCTGTACTACGACTACCTCCTTAACCCGACATACGACTGACAAATCATGGTCAAATGCGACTTTGTTATTCCCGAGAAGAAGTTCAAAACTGTGCAAACCTTGATATTGTTTTGGAAATTGAGCAAATAGTTGACGAGCACATCGCAACTGCGATGTCGTCTGCTCAAATAGGCTCCATTCTCCGCAAGCGTTATTTCCCCTGTTGACATATTCGCGACTGTACTTTATTTTGAATAGATAAAGGTCATTGGCCAGATGTCTGTTTCATTTAGCAAAGAACTGTGCAGGAACTCCTACCTTTTAAACACGCAAAGTTACAGAAACGTTATGAAAGCAATCCGATCATCGAACCAAAACCGAAAGTTGTGGTGACGTCATGTCATTTTGCGATGTACGTATGCAAAGCGTGTGTAACATTTTTCGGTCTAGCTAACAATGGCGGCCGACGAACATGGGTTTTGAAATCTGGAATTGTTCTTGGTTTTCCCCGATCCGTGACCGAATGACGCGATATACAACCACGCGACGTTCGTTTGAATCAATAAATTCTCAGAATCCCGTCAGTGAAGTTTGAAGGTGAGTAGTGGAGTACGTGTCCTAAATTACTCAACTCTGTGGACAGTCCGTAGTGCAGTTGT